>NC_137102.1:42888055-43026959 GCF_949357685.1 Gobio gobio
AGGGGTACAACTTATACCCCATTGCGATATGTCATCTTACAGGGCCTGCCAGCCTCTTCAAATGTGGTGACACACGAGTTTCTACGAAATCCTCTCTCAGAGTTATGACTCGTTAAAATTCGTCGCAATGTTAAGTCAATGGGATTTTTCGGCTACTTTTTCGCCCCTGGGGCGAACATCGTACCCCCGATCCCTTAGAAAAGATATAGCACACCATTCCCGTATAGGCCGGTCGATTTGACGCCTCATTCATGGGTCTGTGACAAAAAATGTGGGAGGAGAAGCGCGCCAAAAAAGTGTCCAGAAGTAAGAATAATAATAAGCCGATCCTGGGTTACATAGTATATATACGCCTTGCTAAACAAGCTCCACGAATATTAATAAGTATGGAGAATAACAATATTGATGCCTTGCTTCGCAAGGCCCACTAATAAGTGTGTTTGAGAGTGATGGTGATGCCTTGCTGCGCAAGGCATCACTAAAACCGTTCTGAGGCAAGATAGTAATAGTGATGCCTTGCTTCGCAAGCACCACTAATTACTTTGATAACCTAAATCAACTCATAAAATGTGTATTTACTTTAAAAACACCATACACAATATTCACCATACTTTATCACTCAACTCTTTATTGGAGGATACAGTATACAGTTGATAAAGTAGCATAAAGAAAAATTAGATTCAAAATAAATAAAAATGGGTCTTCAAAAATACATTAACATCATATTAATCCATTCACAGCTGCTGAAGCCACACAAATGAGTGCCACAGAATCCCATCCAGTCAACTAAGATACAGAAAACAGATTTGATATTGTGTTGAAAAATAATGATTCATTATCACAGCTAGACTGGTTTCTTGCTCTTCCCTCTATCATGTTCATGTTCTATCCTGTTCTTCTTCTTCTAATCAGTTTGCCCACTTGTACCCTACAGTGTATAACTGATAAACAGATGATGTGGTCACTGATGTGGTGTAGCCTTTTCTCAACCAGAGGAAGAAGTTGTAACATCCCATTGTCAGGCATTCTCCAGTCCTGGTCTAAAAGTAAAAGAAAAAACACAATTCAAATTAAGTTTAATGTAGTCAGGTTAGCATATGTTCTGCATGATTTAAGCAGTGGTTGGCTACTCTGGGCCTCAGCATCCATTGTCCTGCAGATTTAGCTCCAACCTCAAACCCACCTGCCTATAATTATCTATAAGTAAACCTGAAGACTTTAGTTACAAATTCCAGGCATGCTCGATTAGTCTTGGAGGTAAACTCTCCATTTCAAAAGGCCCAGATTTGCCCATTCCTAATTTAAATTTACAAAGCCGCAGTCAGTACATTATATAATATACACATTGAAGCATTATGTATATAATATTGCAGCACATTATATTAGCCAAGTACTGACAAAAAATATTTTACATATCAACAGCAACCTTTTAAACAGCAGATCTTTAAAAATATATTTTAGAAAGGCATGGTCTCTTCTTAGCCTTTGCCAGTGATGCTAGATTTCTTTTAAGATAACATACTCTTCTGTCACTTGTTTCAAGAGCATCACTTGTGATAGCCTGCACAATGTAAAATTGTTAAAATACGGCAATACAATAGGTACAGAGGCACAAGACTTACCATGCTTATGAAGCACCCATGGCCATGCATAGTTCTCAGAGACTGGAGTTTTTGCCTCTTGTATTCCTCCTTGGCTGCACATTAGTCTTTTCCTGTAGAATCTTCTGAAGTGTGTGCCTTCTCTTGCTATCCATCTTAAAACACAAATGCAATGTGTTTTAGTCTGTGGAGTATAAAGCCTTGTTTCAAGCCAAAAAACTAACCAGATATTTCACATAATTCAAAGAACATTTACTATTTGATTCCTAATATATGCCACAACTCATTATCTTCCAAAGCTACACAGAACCACCCATGGTCTACAAAACAATAGAGAAATACTTGGAGTTTATACCAACTAAATGCTTTTTTTAACCCTTCAATACATGTCTGCTTTTATCTAAGACAAACAGACGGTGCCATTTTTAAGAATTGAAGGCCAAAAGTGTTACAGCCTTTATGCTAAAAGGCAATCATTTTAATAATAATTGTATCAAAAAGGGAAACAAATATTTACCATTTTAGATAAATCCAAGATACAGAACCTAATTTGCTCATTTTAGGAGTTATAAAAAGATTTAGACATGAATAATGGTGTGTATTTTATCAGAGTATAGAAAGAATGATCACAGCTGTTCTTTGAGAGATCAACATCAAATTCTGTACTACATATTAAAGCAAGACAATACATCAATACAAGACAAACCAATGGACTTGCGCACTTTTCTGTCGTCTTTGGGCACAAGATGGCCATGTTCCTTCCTCACCCTAAACAAAGGACTTATTCGATTAGCTTGCTTCGATATAAGGGTCTGGTCTTTCTTCTCTGCTGTAAAACAAGAAAGTCTCACTTACTCTATGTGCAATTACTATTGTTTTTGAAACATATACATTAAGACAGTTACAATAAAATGAATTTACATACTATTCAGGGGAGCATTTCATGAGTAAATACTGATATACTAAAAATATTATTTACCTGATTACGGCAAGATTCGCTACGACTAACTAGTAGCTCTTGTGAGGGTTGGCTCATAAAAGTAATCTGCAAGTAATCCTGCAAAACAGAAAGAAAGGAAATGTCATTACATTGCATGCAAGTTGTGATTTCATACATAACTGTTTCTTTCTTTAAAAAGTGTTGCATAATTAAATGTTAAATACATTTATGAAACAAGTTCACTGATAGGTGTGCATTTCCATTATTAAAAGTATATTTTTAGTAGCACATATGAATTTGTTTAAAAATGTTGATTATTTACTTGATCTTTTGATCACGTAAATTATTTACATGCAAACAGGACGTTATCAGCAGTGCAACTGATGACAAAATAATTGAATATCTGATGTTATGTGAGCATTTCCGCTCTTGCAAACAGAGGTAGGTCATGAGGTGTGAAGAGACCTCCCCAATGGCCCAATTTGTAATCATTTTAAAGAATACATTGGACCTAATATAAACTTTTCTTTCTGGGACTGCTTTCCAAGAAGGGGCGCAACTGATTTACAAAAATCATGATAAATATGTACAGGAATTGAGGCTGTAGCCAATGGCAGGATTCGGAGTAAAAGCTGCAGGATTATGTATGAGTATTTGTACAAATATGTACGAGTATCATATGAATGACAGCTTGTTAAATCTTGTGAATTATTAAGACTTTGAGAACATGTTCTCACTGATTGAGCCATGGGGTTTGTAAGAATATGTTTAAGAAACAACAAATGCTTGATAAGGAGTTCAAACCAACACATACTTACCATTGCAAATATTTGCTGTTGCTGCTTTCGGTCTTCTCCATTACTTTTCCATGAACAAGAATGGGCTGACTGAGTCCGAAAGGCCCTTTTGGTCGTTTCAGGTTAAAAAAAAAAAAAGAGAAAAAGTCATAATATATAACAGATACATTATATACAGGACAAAGTACTATTTACATCACAATATTTGGATTTTACATTAAAAGGCATTAAAAAGCATGGTAAGTGTTGTGGATACTGTCTATTTACAACAAACATCACATTACAACTAAGGTTGTTTTTATTGTGCTTCTACTACAAATGCCACGTTGAAACTACACTAGTTGTTATTATTAAATATGAATAACTGTTTAAAAGGTCTATAGCACGTCACGTGACAGTGTTTAATCGCCCTATTAGCAAGGTGTGTTGATTTAGAAAGCAAAGAAAAGCGAAGCCTGAGTGGAAATGAAAGATATAATGCAGTGACTGAACATAATCTGATCAATAACGACAGAAAATACTTTATATCAAATATTCATGGCTACTCACCAACATGTGGCCCACATGCACTATGCCAAACATCGCAATGTATTCTGAATGAGACTTCTTCAGCGAGATTTCATACCGATAGAATACCGGCAAAGGTTTCCCATTGAAAGCAATGGAGTTCCCAGTTCGTCTATAGACTGACGCCGAGGGGTATGGCCGTGCCTGTAGCGTCTTCACTATGACGCCGGGGTGCGGAGGGAAACGCAGATCGCTTTTGGGTCTTTTCTTCACACAAATCAATCGTTTGGCCTCGGAACAGTTGGAATACTTGACATTTTTCAATAAAGTGTGCATGTTGTCTGTTATATTCTGTGTTTTATATCATATAACGCAAATGGGTAGGTTAAGGGGCGGGGTTGGGCTACTTTCAAACGTGTCTGAATAGCGTAAATACAAATCAATAAATGTAAATAAAATAATGCTGGCTGATTAAATTGAGAATCATACTCCAACATGTCATAATGGAAAAATTATAACCCAATAAATAGTTACATCATGATAACATTCACATGCCCAACACGTTTGTGTATGACGCCAAAGGTGTCTCATTGGAATCACTGCAGTACCCTTAACGTCGAAAAATGCCTTTCAAGGGGTACCCTGTACGTAAAAAAGTGACGACGAGGGGTCCTGACCAAGCGTCAATATGTGACGAGTGGGAGTGAGACTGTGTTGATGGTATCGATAACTTGCAACTAATTAGAAAGTCAAAACTGAACACTTAAAGGGTTAGTTCACCCAAGAATAAAGATTCTGTCATTAAAGGTGGGGTAAGTGGTGTCTCGGGCCGAGTACCAAAAACAAACGTATAGCCAATCAGCAATAAGGGGCGTGTCTACTAATGATGGGGAGAAGAGATCGCTCAGTGCAGAGATTAGCTGAGCGACGACAGAAAGAGAGAGATAGCAGATAAAAAACAAATGTGGAAGATGTCTGTGGAACAAAAGAAGGTTTACGATCAGGCAAGAAGTAGGACCCGTGTAAATATCGGATCAGCTTTCCAGCGCTGGAGAGAACTCAGGGAGAGAAGGCTGAGGTTGCTTTATTTGAATGAATGAATGAATGAATGAATGAATGAATGAATGAATGAATGAATGAATGAATGAGGCATTTATATAGCACTTTCATCTGTACTACTGTACACCCAAAGCGCTTTACAACTGTGTCAGGGTTCTCTCCTCAACCACCACCACCATATTTCTTCTCGATAGGCGAGTAACATTGATTTTGTTTTGTTTCACAGAACTAATATATGCTGGCTTTTTCTTGAATATGCTCATGTGTCATGTTTGTTTGCTTGTCCATTTGCGATCATATTGTCGTTTACTTCAGCTATGATAAAGACCCATTCATTTCCACATCGTTTAAGCCTGGAGCATCTAAACCTCCTTCGTCTGTTTCAAGCGTCAGCTGCCAAAGTGTGTCCAAAAAGTAAGATAATATACTCCTAATATATGTTTGTTTCATTTGGTTCCTCTTTTCGTCATTGATATAACCCTCTAATCTTGTCCTATTGTAATATGTTCGTTAGTCGGACTGCTACGCTCGTGCTATCGAGTTGTTCATGTGAACTGTGTTTGTGTTTTTTGGAATGGAAGGGATGACTTTTTCAAAAGGCAAGTAAAATGTTCTGTTTGATATTAAACCAAAAACAAACAAATAAAACCTTTTTGCAGCATCAGTATGGGAACACTCCTTGCAGTGTGCACCGCATGTGGATGCGCTGAATCTTTTAGCTGTATTTTGATGGGGTCTTTTTTGTCTTGACAAAGCATGTCAAGACACTCTGTTAGCCTCCTCCACTCTCCTTACACGGTTCATGTCAGCTGATAGAGACCGACTAATCAGGATATTCACATTATGTCCACAGACCACATAGGCAGAGAATGTGTAAGACTTTTCCTTGTACACTACAGTGGCTTGGAACTGACCTAAGCAGACAAGCCTTCCCCCAGGGCTATATAAGGTGACTGTCTTTACTGGGACCAGTGTGCTGAAAGTCTCTTCCTCCACTATGTTCACGCCAGCCCCAGTATCGATCGGTAGCCCCAATCAAGAGCTGCACTGTCCACTGCTTTACTAGCTCATTTACATTATAGATTGAGCCCAAAAAGTACAAAGGCTGCTCAAAACATTCAGTAACTTCTCTTACTGATCTGTTATTGTGGCATACTCATACTCTTTATTCATAAATGTTCTCTGCCTCTCTCCCCATGGCATAAATTAGACAACTCAGTTGCATCCACTCCGTCGGCTTATCAAGGAAAAACTCAAATTTTAAATAAATAATAACTCTGCGACCGCTAATAAAGTTCTATATAGTATGAATGTGTGTCCTATGAATGGAATTTAATACATTTGCACTACTATTACGTACACTTGCTATGTTGTCATTATCATGTGACCTACCAACGTCAATTGTGTCACTTCACTTCGCCTCATGGTATAGTCTCGCTGGAAACAGTAGGTCATCCAGGTTTTTTTTTGTGCCTACTATTATACTGTGAATTCTGACTTCTTTTGTCACATACTGCTGTCACACACATACTGCTCTTCGCCTACTATATAGTAGGGAAGTATGTGATTTCGGATGCAGCCCTTGATTAGCTGGTTCAGGTGTGTTTAATTAGGGCTCTGCAGGACAGTGGCCCTCCAAGAGCAGGACTATCTTACTACTAAGAGTTCTTCTAAATAGCCGTAAAAGTTCTTAAAACCTATTCACAAAGCCGCTGAATGTTATTAATTAAACAATTAAACAAGTATATGTTCAGCTAATTGTCAGCCTCTAACATGTCTGCATCTCGAGAGATTGCAGAATTCAAGCCACAAATTATGTTTTATAAACAAAATACAGGAGAAGTACTTTCAAATAGTATATCTAATATCTAATTAGCTCGAGAGGAGGCGTACAGTATTCACAGCCAACTCACATAGTTACCTCGACAGTTTCCCGGGCTGAATTCTGAGCTCGGAGCCCTCGATACCCTTGGACAGCATGTCAAATAGGCTTATTTTACTCTTTTACTTTATGCAATCATTTGTAAGTGTGAACTCGTGAAACAACTGCCACAGGTAATCAGACATCAATTTCTTTTTATGTATTGTGTAGTGACCGAGGCGAAATCAGACACATTATCGCTGGTTACATTTACTAATATGTTTTAAAGGCTTTGTGCTTAGCAACAGACCCTCCCAAAACACAACAGAGAAGTCTTCCGCCCAGCAGGTAACCAACATGGGGTGCCTCCCCACACAGAGCCAAATGTGTGTGTGGAACAGGGAACCTGATGGCCTCACAAGACCATGGACCAGAAGGCCCAAACTCTGCACGCCACGTGCAACTTCCTCAACCTCAACGGAGTCGAAGCAACAACGCAAGCTCACATTTTATTCTTCAATCGATGCAGAAGAACTTGATCGCCACTTCAATGCCATCAGATGGAACTATCAAAGCTTTCTCCTGCGATTTCACTTCCGACGGTCTTCTACAGCTCAGGCTAAATGCAAGTAAAGACCGAAACAGAAATCGCTGTGTAGTTAGTAAAACTGTAAACCCCTTTGTTCCGACAAAGGAGTTTATCAAATATGGTTCTTCCCAAGGTTTAGACTAATTGCATAACTTCATCCATCTGTTCTGACCCTTACCTCTTGTCATGTATGTTTTGTGTATGTATGTTTCATGTTATTTTTAGTCTTGTTCCTTGATTTAGTTATTAAAGTGTGTGCACAACATATGTTTGGTCCTGACTTCCTGCCTGCAAACAAATGGTCCC
Organism: Gobio gobio; assembly: GCF_949357685.1. Classification (NCBI taxonomy): domain Eukaryota; kingdom Metazoa; phylum Chordata; class Actinopteri; order Cypriniformes; family Gobionidae; genus Gobio; species Gobio gobio. Next base: position 42,895,716 of record NC_137102.1, read on the forward strand.
TTAAATGATAGATCTTGTTATGCGCTCGAGGCACTTGTACATAAATTAAAAGAAATAATTATTTTTCTGTGGCCATGAAAAATATCCTTTTCTAAGAAATAATTAATAATCAATACTGAATGTCCATAGGACGAACTGATTGAATGATTGTAATGTTAATGTAGCTACATCAAGTTAATCTATTTAACTGATTCAAATATTCATAATTAATCCTAATTAATAATCTTAATGAGTTAAAAATAATTATTAATATTTACCCTCAGAGCTAATTCGCTACAATTAACTAAAGATTTATTTTTGGAATTTTTGCCTTTTTGTTATGATAGGGCAGTGAGTAGACAGGAAGTGGAGAAGGAGAGAGAAAGGGGAGAAAGGTCCACGAGCCGGAACTCAAACTCGGCTCACCTGAGCTGCCCACAAGGCTATCATCGCAGACAATGGGACATTATTTTCAACTTGACTGCTGTGTTTTATTCTCCATAATTCAATGCATATTGCCAATAAATAAATGAACCTTTGTGTTATGTCATTACATATTAAAATCTATAAATCAAAATATTTATTGCATTTATGAAGAAAAGGCTCAGCATTCAAGGCTCTATCGCCTGTTGCATCAATGGTGTACAGTGTCTGTGAGCAGATTTCTGATGCGGATTGCCGGCAACAGCCTTTAGGATTCTTTGTGATTTGGTCGTAGTGACTTAGGAGTCCTCTTGACCTCTTGACAGCTGTCCGGGTGGCTGGTCTCAGATGATCTTGGAGGTGAAGATGCTGGATGTGGAGGTCCTGGGCTGGTGTGGTTACACGTGGTCTGCGGTTGTGAGGCCGGGTGGATGTACTGCCAAATTCTCTGAAACTCCTTTGGAGACGGCTTATGGTAGAGAAATGAACATTCAAATCACAGGCAACAGCTCTGGTGGACATTCCTGCAGTCAGCATGCCAATTGCACGCTCCCTCAAAACTTGTGACATCTGTGGCATTGTGCTGTGTGATAAAACTTCACATTTTAGAGTGGCCTTTTATTGTGGCCAGCCTAAGGCACACCTGTGCAATAATCATGCTGTCTAATCAGCATCTTGAAATGCCACACCTGTGAGGTGGATGGATTATCTCGGCAAAGGAGTGCTTACTAACACAGATTTAGACAGATTTGTGAACAATATTTGAGAGAAATAGGCCTTTTGTGTACATAGAAAAAGTCTTAGGTCTTTGAGTTCAGCTCATGAAAAATGGAGGCGTTTATAATTTTGTTGAGTGTATTATACAAATGACCAAATAACCTAAATTCGAGGTCATGATAAAATGGAGTCAGATAAAAGTAAATTGGAATTAAATTACTTTGCCCCACTGAAAAGAAACCTTTACCCGCTTATCAGAAGCCATCGGTGGGACAATTGACCTATCGGTAAGCCCCTCCCCTCGAACGCAGATGAGCCAATAGCAGTTGAGTATCAGTTGCGCTTGGACCGGAACTTGGACATCTTTAGATTTCAGCGCTATAGAGATGCATTGGAAAATCCGAAGCTCTCATCGGTTTGATGGTGTTTATGCTACAAAAATGCTAAAATGTCATGCCTGAGGTACTGTAACACTGATTCCAGGGATCCTGAGAGGATTTTCTGTTTGTCATACTCTCGTTAAGTTACGATTAAAGTCCCTGCTAACATACAAACTGTAATAACTAACTGTTCTCACGTCATGTAACACTGTAGGTCAAAAACATGAAGGTCTACATTTCAGTGCCTCTCCATATTAAACTGGTTATATGTAAATTAATTTAATTTGAGATATGTTTAAGGTCTACATTATCTGTCCTACTAAGGAGGACTCCTATTTTGATGGGTATTATAGTTTACGGGTAACGTAGTGAAAGGAAGAGCTCTCACGCAGTTTATTGGAGTTGTTTTGCAGATCATTCAAAGTTTACCAGTTATTAACTGCACCCTCGAAAAGGCATACGGTCTGTGTATATGTTTGTTTACTGTTAGTTGTATGAGTGTTTTTGTGTAATTTGCTGTGTATGTTAATGGTAATGCAACGGTGAGAGATAGTTTGTGAATGAGACGTTAGTGCGCACTTCTTATGCTTTGTTTGTTCAGCTCTTACGATGATTTTTGTGGAGTGAAAAAGGACATAATAAACTTGATAAACCATCAGTAAAGTCTGGCCATCATTCGGATGGGATAAACGCTACATTCGTGTCCAAAAACATCTTGGGATAAGGTTTTCACACTGACAGCTGTCATTGTAAGATATAGCAACTCCGTTTGTTTGTCCGAGTTAGCAACAGTAACTAAGGGGGGCGGGGCTTACCAATAGGTCTATTGGGAGGGCCTTACATTTCCTACTACATCAAACTCAATTAACTGCAACTGATGTTTGTGTAGTTTCTTTAAAACATATGCATCATTTTAAAATGTTAAATTTATCTCAAAATAATACAATTCTTAAATAATAAAAACAATTAAAAAGATTTTAATTTAACTTACCTGCTCAGAAGTCTTTTGGCTCCAAATATTCTCTAAAAAAAAGAAACTATGTATAACTGTCACGTTGTGGCTGAGATGTATCGCAAGACGCAGGAGTAAAAAACAAAAACACACAGGAGATTATCAGTAATAAAGTAACTTTGGTTTCACTTTTAATTTGTAAATTGGTCTGGGCCAAAAGTGGGGTTAAAGATGTGGTAACCTTTAAGAGATCACATTCATTATCAATGCAGTTCAGTTTCTTGGTATAAGCATATGCAGTCATAATTATTTACAATTTGCTTAATGATTAAATACCAAAGTATTGCAAGTAACCTGTAAAAATTAGGAGCACCTATATCGCACAACTTTTGAGCATGTGTAGTGTGAGCCTTTACTGTAAGTACGTTGGTAAACCCCCAATGCTGAGATTACTCCCTGCAATAAAATCTCTGTATGACATGTGGCACACTCAATTCTTGTAAATGTAAATTTATTCAGAGACTGAAATTTAAACAAATAAGGCATACAGCATAAATGTAGTTCCATTCATGGTGGGATGTTTTTAATAAAATAGGTTATTAAAAATGAGCAATAGCAAACAAATCAAAACTATGTGTCCAGATTTCCATTTAAACATTTTTCTCATTGATTTGGATTTTTCCCATTTTATTCCTAAATTTTCACAACAATAATCAGAATGAAATATAATAAAGAAAATAAATAAATCCTTAATCTTTAACAACAAAACAATCTGTTTTTTATGAGTATTTTACTCATAACATTATTATTTAACTGTATACCTACATCACTTTGGTTCAGCTTGTGTTTTTAAATGTGCTTTAAAAATAAAGGTTGACTTGAATTGAAGTAAATGTTGACACACAAGTATATGAAGACTTCCATTGAAAAACACACATAAATTGTAAAGTTTTGCAGTCAAGGTCATTCTCTCTATATTTTCTCTGATGTTTGTAGAAGTGTTCGCATATTGCAAAAATGTATGTGAAATAAAATCTCTTTCTTTCTTTCTTTCTTTCTTTCTTTCTTTCTTTCTTTCTTTCTTTCTTTCTTTCTTTCTTTCTTTCTTTCTTTCTTTCTTTCTTTCTTTCTTTCTTTCTTTCTTTCTTTCTTTCTGTCAAAACTCCTAACAGTTTCTAAAGTTTGGAATAATCTTTAGAACTGTGATCCGGCTTGGATCATAAACACAGTCCTCTTCTAATCCACTCGGTACCATTCCACAATTTGCAGGGACCAATGCAGTGTCATAACCTTGTTGATTCCAGGTTTTCTGTAAGGGATGACCCTGATGATCAATCTTCTTCACTTTTCCCACTCGAACTCTTAGTTTAAGAATGGCCAGCTGTTGTCCTCTATCATTTGTAGGGTAATGAGAAGCTTTCTTTTTACTTCGACTCACGTAGACTCCTGGACCAAGCATGCCACCAGAAGAGGGTATGAATCCTTCATGTTGGATCTTCTTTGCGTTTTCCATTGTAGTGCCATGATACATGGTGTATGTTCTCCGTCCAGGATACCGGATCTCCTCCTCTTCAGTGCTGCTATGATTTCCCATGGCATTCACAGTAACCAAAACACTTGGAAAGGTTTATGTATATAAATAATAATTAGTGAACTACCAAAGACAATTATTATATTAATAACAACATGCAGTTTGAAAGGACATGAATTTAAACTTTCCTATTACATCAAACTCAATTAACTGCAACAGATGTTTATGTAGTCTCTGTAAAACTCTGTTGAATCATTTTAAAATGTTAAATTTAGCTTAAAATAATACATTTCTTAAATAATTAAAAAACTATTGTAAATATTTTAATTTAACTTACCTGCTCAAAAGTCCTTTGGCTCCAAATATCCTCAAAAAAAAAAACTATGTATAACTGTCACGTTGTGGCTGAAATGTGTCGCAAGACGCAGGAGTAGAAACATAATACAAAGACAAGACCAAACAAAGAACTGAGGAAACAAAGGGCTTAAATACACTGGGAGACATATTGATACACAGGTGAATGTAATTAGTAACCCTCTGCTGCATAGCGTTGCCCTCAGGGAACGGAAAGCTTTAGTAACTAAGGGATCTAACTGATGATTCATCAAAACTAAACTGCCCTCATGACACAAGAGACAAACACATGGGATCAAAAAAAGGGCAACTAAATTTAGCATAATCCTGACAATAACTTTGGTTTCACTTTTAATTTGTAAGTTGGTTAGGGCCAAAGGGGGGTTAAAGGTGTGGTAACCTTTAAGACATCACATTCATTATCAATGCAGTTCAGTTTCTTGGTATAAGCATATGCAGTCATAATTATTTATAATTTGCTTAATGATTAAATGCCAAGTATTGCAAGTAACCTGTAAAAATTAGGAGCACCTATATCGCACAACTTTTGAGTATGCGTAGTGCGAGCCTTTACTGTAAGTACGTTGGTAAACCCCCTGTGAGATTACTTCCTGCAATATAATCTCTGTATGACATGTGGCACACTCAATTCTTGTAAGTGCAAATGTATTGAGACACTGAAATTTAAATAAGATTACTAAAGCAAATAATTTTACCTTCTTCTCACACTATGTGCTCTTGTGACCATATGTCAGAAAAGGAAGTCCTGCCTTCAAATGATGCTTGATAGTGTAACATGCTGCTCTGAGACAGAAGGTTGGGGATCCAAACGCAGCTTTATTAAGGGGTAATCCACACTCATAGTCAACAAACAGGCAAGAGGTCATAACAGGTCATAACAGGATTTAGTCTGGATTTAAACTGACAGAGTGTGTCTGCTTCCCGTACAATGTTAGGAAGACTATTCCAGAGTTTAGGTGCTAAATAGGAAAAGGATCGACCGCCTGCAGTTGATTTGGATATTCTCTGTATTATCAACTGGCCAGAATTTTGAGACCGCAGTAGACGTGATGGAGTATAATATGTTAAGAGCTCGCTCAAGTATTGGGGAGCTAGACCATTTAGTGCTTTGTAAGTAATAAGCAAGATTTTAAAATATATGCGATGTTTAATAGGCAGCCAGTGCAGTATTGAAAGAACTGGGCTAATATGGACATACTTCCTGGTTCTAGTAAGAACTCGAGCTGCTGCATTTAGGACCAACTGGAGTTTATTTATTAAGCGAGCAGGGCAACCACCCAGTAGAGCATTACAATAATCTAACCTTGAGGTTATGAATGCATGAACTAACTGTTCAGCATTTTGCATTGAGAGCATGTGCCGTAATTTAGATATATTTTTAAGATGGTAGAATGCAGTTTTACAGATGCTAGAAACGTGGCTTTCAAACGAAAGATTGGTATCAAAGAGCACACTCAGGTTCCTCACTGATGACGAGGACTTGACAGAGCAGCCATCAAGTGTTAGACAGTATTCTATGTTACTACTTGTGGAGCTTTTTTGTCCAATAATTAAAAATTCAGTTTTTTCTGAATTGAGTTGCAGGAATTTACTGGTCATCCAATGTTTTATATCAGATATGCATTCCGTTAATCTTGTGTATTGGTAAGTTTCTTCAGGGCGTGAAGAAATATAGAGCTGAGTATCGTCAGCATAACAATGAAAACTAACGCCATGCTTCCTAATGATATATCCCAGTGGTAGCATGTACAGGGTGAAGAGCAGCGGTCCTAGCACTGAGCCCAGCGGTACTCCATACTGAACTTGTGATCGGTGTGACATCTCTTCACTTACTGCTACAAACTGATAACAGTCACATAGGTATGATTAAAACCATGACAAAGCAATTCCACTAATACCTACATAATTTTCGAGTCTATTCAAAAGAATGTTGTGGTCGATAGTATCAAATGCAGCGCTAAGATCGAGTAACACTAATAGAGAGATACAGCCACGATCGGATGATAAGAGTAAATCATTTGTAACTCTGATGAGAGCAGTCTCAGTACTATGATACGGTCTAAATCCTGACTGGAAATCCTCACAGATACCATTTCTTTCTAAAAAGGAACATAATTGTGAAGCCACTGCCTTTTCAAGTATTTTTGACAGAAGGGGTAGATTTGAGATTGGTCTATAATTGACTAATTCTGTAAGATCAAGTTGCGTTTTTTTAATAAGTGGTTTAATAATAAACCACTTTAATAATAAAGCCAACTTAAAAGTTTTCGGTACATATCCCAATGACAAAGATTAATTAATGATATTAAGAAGAGGATCTATGACCTCTGGTAGCATCTCTTGTAATAGCCTAGGCTGCGTTTCCCAAAAGCATCGTAAGCCTAAGTTGATCGTAAAAATGATCGTACGAGTGATCTTAATATTAAGGTCTGTTTCCCAAAAGCATCGTAACTTAAGTAGCACTTGAAAATGATCGTAGATCTATGAGTGCTCTGGAGTAATCGTAAAGCTCTAAGTGTATCATAAGAAAACAGAGTTATGAAGTCACCTACAGGACAACCAGCAGATTACACCTTTAACTTTATTCAAGTGCATTGTGATAATCCTATAAGGTTGTACTTTATTGTACACTTTTTTAATTATTTTTTTTATTTTAATATTCTCATTATTATCAATGTTGATTAAAAAAAATAACTTTTCTGCTGCTTAATATTTTTGTGGAAACTGACTTTATGATCACTGGATTTTATAAAAAGAAAATTATGAGGGCAGGTAACAAACAAAAAAAATTATAAATACACATCTGAATTAAATGAGGATATTTATTTCGTCTTTTTGAAAGGTATCTTTTCTTGTTTTTTTTTGTTCAGCCATTTTGTCAGTGCCTCAGCCTGTAGGTAGTTGCTTTATATAGACGTGTTTTGATTGCTAATCCACATCAGATGACAATTATTAGGTGAAACGTTCAGAGGAAACGATTCCATATAAGGTTATATTTCAGCACTTCGCAAATGGACAGCGACTCTTAAGTAGCACTTAGAGCGCGTTCTCGCGCGTTCATGTTAAGTACATTTTTGGGAAACGCACGTGGAATTGCTGCGAGTGATCGTAACTTCGCTCGTAGAACATGCTCTTTAGAGCTAAGATACATCGTTATTGGGAAACCCGGCCCTAGTCGGTATAGGGTCGAGCATACATGTTGTTGATTTTGATGATTTAACGAGTTTAGCAAATTCTTCTTCTCCTATAGCAGTGAATGAGTGTAATTTTTCCTCAGTGACACTACAATGCTCTATCTGATGTGATACTGTAGTAGACGGCTGCATGGTTAAAATTTTCTTCCTAATATTATCAATCTTACATGTAAAGAAGTTCATAAAGTCATTACTGCTGTGCTGTTTACAAACATCAGAAGTTGAAGCTTTATTTTTGGTTAATTTAGCCACTGTATCGAATAAATACCTAGTTTTGTGTGTTTTTTTTCCCAAGAGAGTCGAGAAATAAGCAGATCTAGCAGTTTTACGGCCTTTCTGTATGCGATCATGTGCTCTTTCCACGAAGTACGAAAGACCTCTAGTTTTGTTTTCTTCCAGCTGCGCTCCATTTTTCTGGCTGCTGTTTTAAGGGCCCGAGTGTGCTCGTTGTACCACGGCATTGGAATATTTTCTTTAATCTTCTTTAAGCGCAGGGGAGCAACTGTGTCTAAAGTAATGGAAAAGAGAGAGTCAATAGTTTCTGTTGCAACTTCGAGTTCTTCTAAGCTATCTGGGATGCTGAGGAGATGATACTGATGAGGAAGATTAATTAAAAAGCAATCTTTAGTGGTGGCAGTGATTGTCCTGCCATTTCTGAAGCGAGGGGATGGCTTTGCAGCCCTAGCTAAATTAAGTATACATGATACTAGGTAATGATCTGAGATGTCATCGCTCTGCTGCAGAATTTCAACGGTATCAACATTTATTCCATGTGACAATATTAGGTCTAAAGTATGATTATGATGATGAGTGGGTCTTGACACGTGTTGTCTAACTCCAATAGAGTTTAGAATGTCTTTAAATGCTAATCCCAATGCATCTTTTTCGTTGTCTACATGGATATTAAAATCACCAACAATTAGTAATTTATCTACGGCCAGTACTAACTCTGATAGAAAATCAGCAAATTCGTTGATAAAGTCTGTATTATGCCCTGGTGGCCTGTATACAGTAGCTAACACAAATGTTAAACAGGGTTTATCATGTACACTACATAACGTTACATAAAGCACCAAAACTTCGAAGGAATTATATTTGAAACTAGACTTCTGAGTAATACCCAAAATATTATTATAAATTACAGCAACCCCTCTCCCTTTACCTTTCAGACGCGGCTCATGTTTATAACAATAATCTTAGGGGGTGGACTCATTTAAAGTAATGTAGTCGTCAGGTTTTAGCCAGGTTTCTGTCAAACACAGCACATCTAAATTATTATCTGTAATGATATCATTAACAATAAGCGCTTTTGGGGAAAGCGATCGAATATGTTCAGCAACCCAAGCTTTATCAATTTTTCATCTGTATTATATCTGTTGTTTATTTGTTGGACATTGTGGGATAATTATGTTTTATGGGACAATTATGTGTTATCTAAAAAGGTTAACTATGTTTGGTATATTACAATATGTTTGGAATCTTTTAATATGCTTGTGTAACCACTTACAGCAGAGGCCTATGGTGACTAAAGCCAAGTCACCATATGAATTAACTAGAGGCACGCTCTGATAGCGAAAGAATTTGAAACCTTGAACTGGCAGTGGGGGAGCGGCTATGCTTGGTATGTCTTTGTGTGCAGATGCCAAATAGGGGAGGTCGAGAGGAGCAAAGGCCATTGGAAGGTGTCCATCGAACCAGGAGAAAGGCGTCACCAACACAAGAATAAAAACTGCATACTTAGCCTTGAGAGACATTACGGACGGCCTGTATGGCAGTATTGATATTGCTGTTCTGTAATCCTGAGCTCAGAAGCTGATCTGATTTTGCTTTATTAAACTTTCAAGTTACTTTTATACTTTTACTGAATCTCTTGCGTCTACTTATTGACAAACCAAAGAACTGGGGAGGAAACGGCAATTTCCAACAACATCAATTACATTTTTACTGTTGAATGGTTTTGATGTTTTTTTGTATTTACTAATTCGGGGAACAGACACAGTCTCTATATGATAATATCTAGGTGAAAGAGTCTCTATGTGCTGGGATTTATCTGACTCCGGTGACGTGAAACAGCTAGCAGACGGTCGGTTTAGCCAGTTTGTCTGCTTCCTGACCTGGGCCCTAGTGAGTCAAGGTTTAGCTCTAAGACTATGTGCCAAATTACCAGAGAGAAGAGCAGAACCACCCCAGGAGGGATGGATGCCATCCTTCTTCAACAGGTCAGGTCTGCCCCAAATACTTTTCCAATTGTCTATGAACCCTATGTTATTTTGCGGACACCACTTAGACAACCAGCCATTGAGTGATGATAGTCTGCTAACTATCTCATCACTCCTTTTTACAGGGAGCGGTCCAGAACAATAAACAGCCTCTGACATCGTACTAGCGAGTTCACACAACTCTTTAATGTTAATTTTGGTGATCTCCGACTGGCGAAGTGAACATCATTAGTGGCGACGTGAATAATAATCTTAGAGAATTTACGATTAGCTTTAGCCAGCACTTTTAAATTTGCTTTGATGTCAGGCGCTCTGGCTCCCGGTAAACATGTGACTATGGTGCCTGGTGTCTCTATTTTCACGTTCCGTGTAATAGAATCACCAATGACTAGGGCACTTTCAACAGGATACTCAGTGGGTGCTACACTGAGAGGGGAGAACCTGTTTGATGTTCTAACCGGAACGGAAAAGTGATTTTTTGATCTGCGACTATGCCGTCTCACTGTCACCCAGTTTCCCTGCTGCGGGAGCCCTGCAGCCGGAACCGAAGAATGTAAAGAGTTCACTAAGCTATTCGCATCCAAATCAGTATCTAAAGCTGTTACATCCTCACTACTCTCAGATAAAGTATGGATGCGTGTTTCTAATTCTGAAATCTTCTCCGTCAGCCTAACTATCTCCTTACATTTATCACATGTGAAGCCCTGTTCGCCAACGGAGAAGCCTATACTAAACATACAACATGTGGTGCAAGTAACAATGACAGGAGATGACATGACTTACTGTATTTGTTGATTAATCAAACTTACCACAATTGTTTGCTGGACACTATTTACTAATCCAACTAATGAACTCAGAAAACAGGAGACCCGGGTGCAGAGATGACAAGCTAACAGGCTAGTGAAATGCTAACGTGTGATGGTGATTTAGATTAAAAGCTAGCGATGTCAAATTTAACGTGATAGGCAATATTTAAACAATGTATGGTGATGAGTAAGTTATATTTAGCAGGAGAACAAAGAAGATATATCAAAATAGAGATTCAAACGCAAGCAAGGCTGTACAGAGCTACACACAGGCAGGAGGCAAACAGGCAGACAGGAGACAGGAGCAATCGATCAGTTGCCTACTATATAGTATGAAATATATACTATACTATATATATTTTATACTATACAATTTGTACATAAAACTATTGTCTTTTTTTTTTTATTAAATGCTTATTAGCTACTTTATTATTCATTACCCTTTCCAAGTAAGTTCAGTGCCACACAAGTAGAGAGCTATGGGGTTCTTTAAGCTTGTTGGCTCGTTTTTGGAGTAGTGGAGTAATGGAGAATGAGGGTACATGGGGCGAATCGGACAGTGGTAAGTTAATTAATTCAGGGCACGACTCTCACAGTGCGTTGAGAGTACACCGTCTGGTTGAGAGTGAGAGCGAGTCGTTTCTCGTTTGCTCTCGAAATGCTCTTGCGGGACTTTGCTGTCATACACCGATCGGGCATCGAACAAGCATATTCTCCAGCGCGTACATTTACTGTACACTCGTTATTGCGGTGCATTGTGGGATTGAATGAGTGCACTCAAAAACTTCCACTATTGTTTCGGACACCACTACAAATAGATGTTCACTCAAATAGTGCCCTATTTAAGGGTATAGGGGGCGATTTCGAACACAGCCATAGTGACTCCCACACCTTATTGGACTGTTCCATAATAATTATTTGACCTTTTTGTTTGGTTGCAATTATTTAAAGAAACATGTATTAGAAATAGGGCTTAAAAAAACTTTTGTTCCCTGAGGGCAACGCTATGCAGCAGAGGGTTACTAATTACATTCACCTGTAAATCAATATGTCTCCCAGTGTATTTAAGCCCTTAGTTTCCTCAGTTCTTTGTTTGGTCTTGTCTTTGTATTATGTGGTAGTTATGCTTTATTACTGATAAACTCCTGCGTGTTTTTGTTTCTACTCCTGCGTCATGCGATAGGGGAGAACAGGGTAATGTGAGACATCAGGTAATGTGAGACACTGCCTGTATAGAGGGTATGCATCGGCGTCAATTTCCCACCAGAACACGCCCCCTCAGCTGGGACTGAGTGGCAGAAGAGCTGCTGCTTGACTGGAGTTAATAGGGGAAACCGCGAGTAAAAACAAACGGTAATCAGTTTAAACTAAAGGTTGGACTCGATATAGTGTTCCTTACAATTTACAAAAGATCCAGTGATCCATATTGACATGCAGCCAGGATAATAAAAATAGAAATATTTATCACTGTCAGGTCAGTCATCACAATTTCGAGAGTGAATCCCGCATTTATATGCGAATGGGCCTATGTATTGAAGCGTGTATGTGGCCGTTTGTCAAGAATGTAAAAAAAACGAAATTATTCAAACTCTGAATATATTATAGGCCTATTTCGCCTAGACAATGCACAAAGAGCACTCCCTTTATAATCACTAAAAGCTGTCACTCATTCAATGAACGCAATCTCACACAGTTCTGTTATATTAATCAGTGAAGCTGACGACACAGTGAATCTCTTATTTATATAATATAAACATTTAGAGAGAATTAGTGCACATGCAGAACTCAGTACTGGACAAAAGCGGTGAGTGGATTCTAACTTCAACACCTGTGATTGGCCAATTGCATTGTAGAAATCAACAAACATGTCTGTGATTGGCTACATTACTCACCGAAGCGAAAACACTTGGGAAATTTTATCATTTGACAAGTGCAAAAACAGAAACGCACTGGATCGTTTTGCTAACTCCTTTTCGCTAACAATATGCTTCTATTACGAATTCTTACAGAGGATTACAGATCCTAGACCAGCAGTGTTTGGGCAGCTTTTCCCTCTAAAAGAAATCAGTAGCAGAAGCAGCAGACAGCAGTGGTTTAGTGAGAAAATTACACGCTATTATCAAGTTCGTCTCCCTCGGTCCGGAGGGGGGCACAGGGATGCCCACGGGGTCCGTGTCCAAGCCTCCTCCGGGCTTGGTTTTGTGTGTTTTCGCTGCATTCACGCTGCAAACCAATGCTGCCGCTCATTTTTTGGGCCACTCAGTGGGGCGTAACCGCAGTCTCTCCAGCTGACGGTGACGTCACGTGCATACCCTCTATATCCAGTCAACAGAACACATTTGTGGTCATATGACCTTTATGTTTTCAAGCCCCTCCAATTTCCCCTTGGCCATGAAGGAGAGGACCTCATTGTGCTGTGGTAAGCATGTTTTTCTCACAAAAAATATATTTTTTTCATGTAAAAGTAAATTTTCTTGCTGTCAACTTAATCAACTGTTGTGCCAAAGCAAATTGATTCAGGTAGAAAAACTTATATCATACATGTTGATGAACTACCAACATAAAAAAACATATGATGATGCTAGCTGAAGATTAGCCTGAATTGCTAAGAGAGATCGTTTTTTTCTAAAAATGTGGCGGTGGGGTAAAGAGAGACAAATACTGTGGGGTAAAGTGAGACATAAGGCACAAGTTAAGTTTAGTCTTAAATATATTTTAATGTAATATTACATCACATATGTTTTATTTTTAATGTCATAAACATTGTAGAAAAGCCATCATGCCATGGCAATACACCAGGAAGACAACCTGGGGCACATGTTCCAAAAAGTGATGTGGTGAAGGCGAAGCCTCAACCTAAAAGGCCTGGAGGAACCACATGGAGAGAGCAACTCCTCATCTTTCCCTGTAACCTTCAGGGCTGGAATGTAGAGTAGGCCTAGTGTAAACTTCCATCCATTAGCCCAAAAAAACGGATTCTAACAGCTTGGTCAAAAGGAATTCTGCGTGTAAGCCTTTTCAGCATTTCGGTGAAGTTCTCTTAATTTATTGATATCTCATTTCAAATCTGACTCCATGAATCATTTGATCTGACTCCAATTTTATGTGACTCTATAAAGTGTGTTACGTTTAGAATTTATCAGCTGATTTTACGATTAGTTGCGATTTAATTTAGATTGTTGATTTTTCTTAGTATTACTTATTTTCAAATATTCGTTCCACCATGGGACCCGGAGCCGCACAGAGGCTAGTGTCGCGATTCACTAGCTCTCACGACACAAATTAGTCAGTTCTGATTTTACAGAGGATTGCAGAGTGAACTATTTTAACTTTTAGTGAGTGCCACATGTTTACTCATAACAAAAAGTGTAATTTGATTAATAGCCAGTTTAGCCACGATAGCTGCAACTTATAATAACAGTGACAGTCAGAAATCTGATTTTCTCTCATGCTTGGCTCAATGCTCCCACTATGGAGTCCTCAGTTTGATCTGTCCCCACAGAGATTTACTCCGCATGTGACACTACTAAAATAATGATTTCAGAAAGATACAGAATAAATCAAGATTAACATTTATTTTGGCCAGACAAGAAAATAATTAAGCAAGAATCCATGGTACACAAATGATCAGCGTAAAAACATAAACACAATCGCAAAGTAATATGAAAATAATTTCAAAGAGTCATCATGTCTGGCACAATACATGCAGTGTATGTGAGTGTCTCAAAGACACTCACACAGACTGCACGGGGGTTCTGGCTACAAAATGTTCCCCGTGGCAGCTCTGTTACCCTTCTTTAAATACTCCAACTAGAACAAAAGGGTTGTAAATATTTGCAACTCAAACACCTGATTTTGGGGGAGAGGATCGGATATCTTTGAAGAGACCACTCAAAAAGGAGAACAGAATTATCATTAGTTTTCAATCTTTCTAATACTACTAGTGACTGCAGTGAAACAGACCATTTTACCATTTGCACTGAGACCTTTAAAAGGACACCAAACATGAAAGAGATAAAACAATAGATTTACAAGATACATCATCATTGGTATATCTGCCTTTGTTGACCTGAAACAGGGCAAAATGGGGAGGGGGGGAAATTGGGTGACGTTCCATTGTTTCTGTGAGATCTTCTCTCAAGATTAGTGACTTGTATTGTTCTATTGCTGGGGTTTGGATCTCAGCTTTTGTCTCAGCAGCAAAACCGATCCTTACACTAGTTGCAGAGTATGACAGTAGGCTGATGTTCTAATCCAGGTGGTTCTAGTTCTGTGTTCTGAGTCCCTGGCTGTTCTAGCTGGTTCTGATTGTCCTTTGCTCTGACCAGACACTAGCTGGCTCTAAGGGTCGTGTGTTCTGACTCCCAGACTATGTTCTAATCTAACTGGTTCTATCTGTCATTTGAATGTGAATTAAAACATTTAGAATTGTTTTATGTTGTATTTGATTTTGTTTCACGAGTTCGTTTACCCATATACTCTTTAGCTGATAAGGTTTTTAGCGTATTTGGCTTGCTGTCCGCGGTGGAGGGGCTCGAGGAAGCCGCTTCCACTCAAGCTTAGATTTACCCCCCAGGGACTACTAGTGCTAGGAAGAAGAGAAAGGTAAACATGAATGTAAGTAGGTGGAGTTGTGGAGGTGGAGGGATGCAAACGACTGATGCCTGAAGGAGGTAGGAGGCTGCTTATATGCTTAGCAGTTGATTGAAAGATTAGATGGGTTCACTCCTCCCGAATTTGCGTTTGTGTACGTTGTTAATTGAAAGATTACATGGGTTCACTCCTCCCGAAATTATGTTTTGAACTTCACTTCACGAGTTCGTTTACCCATATACTCTTTAGCTGATAAGGTTTTTAGCGTATTTGGCTTGCTGTCCGCGGTGGAGGGGCTCGAGGAAGCCGCTTCCACTCAAGCTTAGATTTACCCCCCAAAAAGTGCAAATTAGATTTAAGGCAGCAAGCGGGTAATATGTGAGTGGAGTTGATGGCAGTATTTGCTCTGTAGTTTCAGTTTGATTACGGAAGGCCCCCCAAAAGTGTAAAAATTGAATGACGAGAGGTGACGAGAAGCTGAGAATGTGTATTGATGTTATAGTGTAGGAAGCAAGTCTAGTTTGGTGTATCTCGCTGCTGCATTTATCGACCGGGGTCGTGGGCGAGCACTGCTGCGGCAGTGACGCTCCTAGTTGCTCCTGCGGGAGCAGCGTTTGGACTGGAGGAAGAAGCATGGTGGAGATGGAGTATGTCCTGCCTTAGCATTCATGACATGGGACCCCCCCGGGTTGGAATAACAGGGGGCCCCTAATGTCACGAGTGAGGAATGAGGTCCTAATCCCTGGAGAAGCGGGCCAAAACTGCTCCCGAGCGATAACCGCTCCCTCTGCCACAGAAAGAGAGAGCCTACGATGAGAAATTTGACGCAGTGCTTCCCTCCCTCTGAGGCGAGGGCCCGCACCGCACGAGAACACGCCGGCCCGCAACTACCGAAGGACGAATATCGGGTTCCTCCAGTCCGCTGTTTGGATGGGAGAGCCCTCACTGCAATCCGAACGGGAGAGCCCTCAAGATAGAGAACCTGAAGGCTCACACTGCGATTCGGAAAGGGAGAGCCCCCACTGCACCCGAACAATAAAGACTCACACTGCAATTCGAACGGGAGAGCCCTCACTGCGATTCGGATTGGGAGCCCACGTTAAAAATAGGACATGAAGCTCCTGTGTAAGCGAACGGGAGGGCCCACACTGCGATTCGAACGGGAGAGCCTGCGTTGCATCTTGGTTGGGGGGGCCCACACTGCGATTCAAACGGGAGAGCCCAACGCCATGCGTAGGTAGCAAGCCCAATTGAACGGGAGGGCCCTCACTGCAACCAGATGTATGAATACGCTGCGGGGCTTGGTAAGCAGCGAGATTTATGAGGATGTGAGAGTTTGGTGGGCTTGTCTGATGTGGAAGAGGTTCGATCTTACGTAGGATTCGAAAGCTTGGGAGGTCCAACGACCTAGCATTTTAATCTGGGTTTCCGATAGGCCTTTCTGTGCAGCTGGGTAGCTGCTCCTATACGGAACGAGTGGGAGGAAAAGTGTTTAATAGGAATTCCTGATCTGGCGAGGACGGTTTTTAGTTTTCTCTGGAACCAATGTCTGGATGCCGGGTGGTTATTCTCGTCGAGAAATAAAGGTTCGAGCGGAGAATTGATTTGTGAATGCCTCTGAGATAGGAATGTGGCAAGGGACTGATAGGGCTGAATGGGTGTTGGTAGTTTGAAAATGAAGACTGGATGGCCACGTTTCAATTGGTCGGTTTTACTCTGTTTGATGTTGAATCGAATTGTGTCATGGTTTAAAATATGAAGATCTAAGACGGTTGGATGAATAGCTGGATTGAAAGTGGAATTGATTGTAAATTCTGAAACTCGAAGAAAGCTAAAAAAAGCTAAAATGAACATGGCGTCCAGGGTTCTGGTTATGTTCGGAGGGAAAATCCCGGAGCTGATGGTAGTCAGGCATTTGCCTAGGAGGTCGATGGTAAGAGGTTGCCTGGTATCGGGTTTGGTGGGGTGAGTTTTTTGTAGGCCTTTAATAAGAAGAGATGTCTGGGGATTTGAGATGGCAGGGCACTCATGGCCATAGATGATTTTGAACAAGAAATGTATGCCGCTGAGGTAGACTTTAATGGATCCTGGCTGAATGGATTTGGAACTGTTCATGTGGGAAATGAAAGAAGTTATAGAGAGGAGGGAAAAATCTGGGAAAGCTAAATTGTAAATTGTATGGAAGTTTTTAAAGGAATTCCAGGCTGTCCAGTAGGATTGAAGAGTTCTTGGGGAAACGGCTTGTAATATTGATTCCATGGAAAGGGTGTGAAGATGCCTGAGGGGGTGGTCTATGGGAATATGAGCTCTGAATAGGGAGGAACTGGTGTCGGGTTGTAGTCTGATTCTGGAACCAATGTTCGGAATTTCTGGAAAAGAAAGCGAGAAAGAGCGTCAGCGATTTGGTTTTTGTGGCCTGGGATATATTCAGCTTTCACGAGGAATTGGTTACAGGCGGATGTCCAAATGAGGCGTCTCAGTAGGGGCATTATTTTTGGCGCATTAGAACGGCCTTTATTTATGCAGTGAACTATTGTTTTGTTGTCGCAGAAAAAGGAAATGGTTTTTGATGACCAGTTCGAGCCCCACAAATGGGCTGCTACGATTATGGGATACAGCTCAAACAGTGCGATCGATTGGTCGGAATGGGGGGAAAGAGTTAGCTCAGGTGGCCAGGTTGAGGCAAACCAATGCCCTTCGTAGTAACCTCCAAAACCTATGGATGGGGCAGCGTCTGTGAAAAGATTGAGGTCACTGGCTTGGGACAAAAAATTGTCATAGAAGAAAGTGAGCCCGTTCCATTGCTTTAGGAATGTAGTCCAGAGTTTGAGATCTGAACGACAAGGGGGATTTAGTACGACTAGGTCATCGAGACCTTGGGCTGCGGTAGCGAGAGTCAAAAGATGTGAAATGAAAGGTCTGCCTTGCGGAATTATCCGCATGGCGTAGTTTAAATGCCCTAGAAGAGAAAGTAAGTCGCGTTTGCTGCAATGGGGGGCTTCTAGCAAGTTTAGAGAAATGGCGATTATTCGGTCTATCTTCTCCTTGGGAAGAGAAGCTTGGAATTTCACGGAATCGAGATTGATTCCCAGGAATTCCAAAGATGTAGAAGGGCCCAAGGTTTTCTCTGGGGAGAGGGGGACACCTAACTGTGAGAAGACTTTTTGGACAATGGTTAGGTGTTCTGCTGGGGGAAACTGGCTGGGGGAGATTATGAGAAAATCATCGAGAAGATGAATGAGGAAGGGAATGGCGTAGTTGTTTTGTAGGATCCAGCAGAGAGCTTCAGATAGGGTATCGGATATTTTCGGACTGCTTTTGCAGCCGAAAGTCAAACGGACCGCAAAGTAAAATTGTTCGCGCAAACGAATGCCGAATAGATGCCAGAAATCAGGGTGGATGGGCATGACCTTGAAAGCTGAAGTAATATCGACCTCTGCGAGCCAGGCTGCGTTGCCGGCGTGTTTGATGAGATTGATAGCTTGGTCTATGTCATGATATTGCAGTGAGAATTCTTCTAGTGGGATTAAGCTGTTGATACTTGGTTGATTTTTTCCATGTGTTGAAGAAAGGTCAATTATGATACGTTTTTTGCCTGAGAATTTCCTGGTGGCTATCCCTATAGGATTAATGCGGAAAAGTTTGAAGGGGGGGCAATTGAACGGACCAATCATGAAGCCGGAAGCCACTTCTTTTTTGATGAGGGCCTCTACTGTGTCTGGTTCAGCTGAGGCTGACTGGAGATTGCTGCAGATTAAGCTAGCATTTGGTAGGCTTTGCAAACCTGGATCGAAACCTTCTTTCAAGCCTGAAATGAGGTAGTGTGTAAAGTTTTTGTCCGGATGGTTTTTTAATTCGTTTGCAAGGGAAGAAATGATGATAGGGGAAGAGAGATACTTTTTGAGATTTTTATTTTGATTTGCTGATGAACGACGTACAGGACATGCAGAATGAGCATGAGCTCCACCACAAAAATTGCAAATGTGGAGAAAACGACAACGTTGTCTAACACAGCCGAAGTTATTGAAGTTATTACAAACTTCTTTCCCTGAGTTGAAACTGATGGTGTTTTCATTCCTGGAACGGGGAACGTATGATGTAGACTTGGGTGCTTGCGGTTCCGGAAGAGTTGGGGGATCTGTTGTTATTTGAGGACAAGACGAAGTTGAATGAGAACTTGACCTGCAAATAGCACAGGAAATGCTTCGAACGCCTAGGAAAACTTTATTGTAAAGTTCCAGGTCGAGAGCCCCCCAATATGGGCATTGGTTCCAATGGGTGATACGAGCAGCACATTTAGCCGAAAAAAGCTTGTGGTAAGTGTAGAAATGGCTACCACCGAAAGAGAGGCTGAGCTCGGCTATGATGGAGAGATAGTCGTTGAGCTCTTTGCGTCTTGTGGGGAAAAGAGAGCACTTATGACGTCTGTTAGTCTACTGAAAGCTATGCAGAATTCTGAAAAAGTTAGTACTCGCTTGGTAGTTGGCGTGGAATCTTTTAAGTGTATGGTTAGGGGACCACATTCGAATGAACGATGGGATACATTGATGGGGACTGATGTAAGGAGAGAAGGAAGATCTATATCTGCACCTGCGAGAATTTGAGAACGGAGTTGTGAAGACACTGGTGGAGGTTCCTGGGCTACTGCATGGGGAGGAGGTGGTTGAAGTTCTGCTGATGCGAGGGTATGGGAAGGCCAGCGAGCTGGGGCTGTAGACGTAGAGGGCTGAGCTTGAGGTATCCTTGCAAGTGATTCTTGACTGGTATGGGTTACTGCTGGAAAAGAGTGGGAAATAGAAGGAAAAGAAAGAAGTGGGTATGACTGCGGAGGCATCCTCACGCTGTTCTCACCACCTGAAGAGAAAGGAAAGGGTAGGGGGGGCGGAATATTCAGCGGAGGCAACCTCACGCTGGAAACCACCCCTTTGTGAGAATTAAGATGGAAATTAGCAGCAGAAGGAAGAGACATTAAATGAGACGGGATTTCTGTCTCAAACCTGGAAGCTCTTAAGCCTGGAAAGGAAACCTGAGGGTTGCTGTTTGCGCGTTCCCCTGCGGAACTATGTTCGGCAGCCGCTGTTGCTGGCCAGAACGAGACTGGAGCGGACGCGGAAGTATGAGCGTTCGCTATGGCGACCGACGCGGGAGTATGAGCGGTCGCTATGGGGATAGCGTGCTGCGTTTGGTAGAGATTTCCCCGCTGCGGCGGGGAAAAACGAATGGCTGAGGTGCGTTGAGTTTTGCTCTTGGGGTTTTTTGGATGAAGTTTAGGAGGACTGGGAGTGTTATTTGAACTCGCCAGTAGCTCGAAAAGTTGGATCTTTGTTGATCTGCGTGGAAAGTGGACACCTGCATTAGCGAGTGCTTGACGGAGACTGTTTACGGTCCATTTCGAAATAGAGGGAATTGATGGAACCTCTATACGAGTAGGTATAGATGAAGACTGGGGAGGCAGAGAAGGAGAAGGAGATATAACAGAAGCTGTGACTCTTGACGGAGGAGGAGAGAGCGGTCTTCTTGTACGTGGTTTGTACGAGCGCTTGAGATGACGTCCTGGTCGCTCAAGCTGTGGATTGCTATCCGGGGTGGAAATACCTGGTTGAGTACGAGGAGGAGGGCTAGGCGTCTCTTGGACGCTGAGAAGTTCGTCATCTGACGCGAATAGCTGTACTTCCAGAAGATTGGACATGTTCTGTCGAAGGAAACGTTCTGATGATGCAAACGACTGATGCCTGAAGGAGGTAGGAGGCTGCTTATATGCTTAGCAGTTGATTGAAAGATTAGATGGGTTCACTCCTCCCGAAATTATGTTTTGAACTTCACTTAGAGTTACTTTCAAGTGTTTAGAAAAAAAATTTGCTTAACCTCTTAACCTGAGCCCCTATTTTTGAGAATTTTTTGAAAACGACATACCAAAATGAAAACGTCTGTTTTAAATAACTTAAATATAAAACTGAATGTCTAATCATGTCATGATTCAAATATGAGGATGATTCTCTCAGTAATGTAGCTTCTGTAAGCTTTTATGTCAAGAAAAGTCTAGGCGTCCTTTCAAAAAGGCCATTTATTTCAGAACATTTGCAATTGTAAAGAGTAGTTTTTCATTCAAATAAATCTGCAATAAACTGCAATAAACTGCTAATTGTAATGGATAAACAGTTACTGAAAAACTAAAGCAACTATTTACAGAAATTACAAAGTGTAAAAAACTAATTTTGCTGATAAGAAGCGTCCGTCATAGAGTCTGCGCGCTCCACTGCAGTTTCTGCCTGAACACTAGCAGGCGCCATAGACAGCGTGCCGGTGTTATGAAAGCCTAAGCACTAACGGTATTCACCAAATCCTACTTACATAAACTGCGCAAGATAATGCCTTTTGATTGGTTACTAAGTCCATCAATCAAACCTTTGTTGGAAAGGCATTGGCTAGGCACCTAGTGCCTTTTTCCAACGAAAACCATGGACGCAATGATTGACAGCTCACCAAGCCTGTAAGGCGCTTCCTCTATATTATCCATCACGGGAGAGACTCTGATTGAAGGAGAGAGACGAGGGAGGATTCATATTACGTGGAAGAGACTATTCTTGCAGGGGGAGTTTGCCAGAAACGGATTAGAATCGATATTTCATTGAAAATGGACATGATTGATTACGCTAACTCAAAACTCTCTTGCAAACAACGGAGGATTTTTTTTTGTTTTTTGTTTTTTTTGATTAAAAAGTGGGATGCATTTTGAAGAGTGGACCCTTACACGGAGATGTATGCGGGTGTTTATTGGATTCGTCCGATCTGATCTGAATGACAGGAGATGAAAGATGAGTACCGCTAATATTATGCTAATGTTTACATGGTCGGTCCTTTAGCATTTCATTTAACCCTTTCCTCTCTGGTGTATTTATTGCAAAAACAAGTTCAGAACATGAAACTTGAGTGTTTTAGCTTTTAAATGATGCATAGTTTGTGATAATTGATTGAATATTTTGTATAAAACAAAAGTAAATAAAAGTACAGACACGCCCACTCACGTCAACCCTAAGTTCCCCTAATCCCCTAAGTTGGGGTAAAGTGAGACACAAAACGACTTTTTAAAAAACAATCATATTTTCACTGACCTTCGTCCTGAATACATTCTGATAATTTCCATTGCTAGGAAACATCCTGAAAGAATGGGAAATGTGTCAATTTTACTGATATATCATTTTAGCTCGCTTAGAGAAGAGCAAATGTAAAAAATGTCTCACTTTACCCCACTCTCCCCTACATCTCAGCCACAACGTGACAGTTATATATAGTTTCTTTTTTTAGAGGATATTTAAAGCCAAAAGACCTTTGAGCAGGTAAGTTAAATTAAAATCTTTTTAATAGTTTTTTAATTGTTTAAGAAATGTATTATTTTGAGCTAAATTTAACATTTTAAAATGTTGCACATGTTTTAAAGAAACTACATAAACATCTGTTGCAGATAATTGAGTTTGATGTAATAGGAAAGTTTAAATTCATGTCCTTTCAAACTGCATATGTTGTTAATATAATCATTTTCTTTGGTAGTTCACTAATTATTATTTACAGTGAGGAAAATAAGTATTTGAACACCCTGCTATTTTGCAAGTTCTCCCACTTATAAAGCATGGATGGGTCTGAAATTGTCATCGTAGGTGCATGTCCACTGTGAGAGACATAATCTAAAAAAAAAATCCTGAAATCACAATGTATGATTTTTTTAAACTATTTATCTGTATGATACAGCTGCAAATAAGTATTTGAACACCTGTCTATCAGCTAGAATTCTGATCCTACATTGTGATTTCTGGAATTTTTTTTTTAGATTATGTCTCTCACAGTGGACATGCACCTACGATGACAATTTCAGACCCCTCCATGATTTCTAAGTGGGAGAATTGCAAAATAGCAGGGTGTTCAAATACTTATTTTCCTCACTGTATATACATAAACCTTTCAAAGTGTTTTGGTTACAGCGAATGCCATGGGAAATCATAGCCTCACTGAAGACGAGGAGATCCGGTATCCTGGACGGAGAACATATGTACCATGGCACTACAATGGAAAACGCAAAGAGGATCCAACATAAAGGATTCATACCATCTTCTGGTGGCATGCTTGGTCCAGGAGTCTATCTGAGTCGAAGTAAAAAGAAAGATTCTCATTACCCTACAAATGCTAGAGGACAACAGCTGACCATTCTTAAACTAAGAGTTTGAGTGGGAAAAGTGAAGAAGATTGATCATCAGGGTCCTCCCTTACAGAAAACGTGGAATCAACAAGGTTATGACACTGCGTGGGTCCCTGCAAACTGAGTGGATTAGAGGAGGACTGTGTTAATGATCCAAGCCGGATCACAGTTCTAGAGATTATTCCAAACTGTTAGAAGTTTTGACAGCTTTATTTTGGCAAAGAAAGAAAGAAAGAAAGATTTTTTTTCACATACATTTTTGCAATATGCGAACACTTCTACAAACATCAGAGAAAACATAGAGAGAATGACCTTGACTGCAAAACTTTACAATTTATGTGTGTTTTTCAATGGAAGTCTTTATATACTTGTGTGTCAACAAATACTTCAATTCAAGTTAACCTTTATTTTTAAAGCACATTTAAAAACACAAGCTGAACCAAAGTGATGTAGGTATACAGTTTAAGAAAAAAAAATGTAATGTTAAGGAAAAAGAGAACAAATACTCATAAAAAAACAGAATTATTGCCATTGTTTTGTTGTTAAAGATTCAGGATTTATTTTCTTTATTATATTTAATTCTGCCTATTGTTGTGAAAATGTAGGAATAAAATGGGAAAAATCAAACTCAATGAGAAACATGTTTAAATTGAAATCTGGACACATAGTTTTGATTTGTTTGCTGTTGCTCATTTTTAATAACCTATTTTATTAAAAACATCCCACCATGAATGGAACTACATTTCTGCTGTATGTCTTATTTGAATAACATGACATTAACTGAAAAAAAAAAAAAACATGTGGGCATGAAGGTGTGGAGAAGCATTTTGTCAGGTTTTATTCACTTTTTTTATTTAGCATGTTCACAAATTAAATGTTTTTTTTTTTTTTTGCTTCAGGGCAACGTTGTGCAATAAGGGGTACTTTTCAAGGAGGTCTTCAGTGACAATGTGTTTGGATGTTGTCTAATATCATTACATGCATTTGCGCACAATATAATACAAATACTTTTTTTTTTTGTACAGTTTTCAGCACAATATCATGCTAATGACAGATGTGTGACTTTCTTGAAGCCCAAAATCAGTGTTTTTTTTATTCATTTTGTTTTGTTTTCTGCACTGATGTTTACAGGAAAATTGACGGAGGGACATTTTATTGTAGAAAGGACAGAAATTAGCTATTTGTCAGAATCATACCCAACAATGGATTTTGTAGTGAGGACAGTGAGCTGGAGGGAAGTGACAGTGATGAAGAATGGACCGCAGAAAGAGGTTTGAGAGGCAGAAAAATATGTTTAAAGCCCAATCTTATACTGCATTCCAGGCAGGTTTTTGAGCCCGTAAATTACGACTTCAAACCACGACTCACAAGGCATGACTCGTTCCAGGAAAACTCACGCCAAACGGCCTGAGCGCAAGGAATGTGGTAGCTAGATGTAAACAAAGCATGGCGGACCTTATGCTCATTTACAATCATTTATATCGCCAAAGGTGCTTAATCCTTGTTTATTTGAGGAAAACGGAGGAGAAAAAACGGTGCATAAGGCAAGAGAAGTTGTTATTTCTTTTATTTTACGTTATTTGTATATCCGTAGGGGCTGCCATTGTTGTTAAATTTATGTTTATTCAGTAAATTCTGAATAAAATGCATTTTTAAATCTTATTTACAGTAACTCCTGAAGAAAAAAACTCCTTAGGCAATTCTTTCAATGCCACAATTTGATTCAATAGCTAGAGAACTCCAAACTTCGTGTGGCCTTCAGATTAGCTCAAGAACAGTGTGTAGAGAGCTTCATGGGATGGGTTTCCATGGCCAAGCAGCTGCATCCAAGCCTTACATCACCAAGTGCAATGCAAAGCGTTGGAAACAGTGGTGTAAAGCATGCTGCCACTGGACTCTAGAGCAGTGGAGACGTGTTCTCTGGAGTGACGAATCACGCTTTTCTGTCTGGCAATCCGATGGACAAGTCTGGGTTTGGCGGTTGCCAGGAGAAAAGACCTCAACAAGATAGAACACCTCTGGGATGAATTAGAGCAGAGACTGCAAACCAGGGGGCGTATTACAGAACTTTAGAATCCTATCTTATCTGTTTGGTAACCATGGCAATTTCAGTTAGGACCGCATTTAGGACAAATGCTATTACAGAATGACATTTCTTAAGTGCATAATCTTATCTTAACTACGGATAGGAAACGGGTACTACAGAAGCATCCTAACTCGACAAAAAATCCTAAAAGCAGTCTTAACTTTAGGACAACCCCACTGGTGTCCTAACTTCAAAACTTTTTGAAATCCAACGGTAAAAATCACATTACAAAAGCCTTTTTCGAGAGAGCATTACATTTATTAATTATTTAAGATGAAGAGCAGCGACGTTTGATGGTGGAGAGACTTTTGGAGGACCCAGAGGATGTGCCGTGCTTTGAAGATAAAATTTTTTGTAAATAATTACAGACTCCCACGACACATGATTTTGCAGTTAGTTGACGAATTGCGACCAACATTACAGAGGCCAACGAGCTGTCACGGAGCATTACCGGTCGTTCACTGGCATAAAGTTGGTTTGACGCTGGATGTTCGATATTTACAAATTTAAGGACCATCTCTAAAGTTACATACGACATTGGTACCTACACATTTCTAAGGCCTAGTCCACAAGTATGTGGGTATTTTTATAACCAGAGTTTTACAATCGCGTCCACACAAGCATGGTTTAAAAAAAATCTCTGTCCACATGAAGATTGGCTATGATTGGCTGCCTGATTTCCACATGGGTCCCATCCACGGCACCGATGCACTGAGGGATGCCATGGGCTCAGTGAAACCCTTCTGCAAGTTTACTTTGGACTCAGTGACAGCTAACTGTACACAGGGGCAGGGCCCAAGTGGACTGAAGCTTCACACACTTGCCTTACTATGTTGCATTCTGGCGCCTCTGTTCTGCAATACAATGAGATAACTGTGCATGTATCTGTATACATGTGATAAGCGCTGTTAGCAGAGTTATTAAAAGCTACGTCCACCATTCAATCGCCATTGACTCTACTCATGTAAACAAAAGCGTTAACGGCGTACAATCTGATGTCAAACAAAGGAGAGAACGGTGCACACTTCGACTTAACAAGCCGAAATCTCCGGTTTCACCATCTACACGACAACACTGTAACCGGAGTTTCTAAAAATCTTCACCCTGGCCGGAGTTTTCAAAAAAGTCTGGTTTCAGTAAACGGATCCTGCGTTTGCCTGTGGACGAACAGCCAAACCGCGTAGAAAAAGCTGCGGTTTTGAAAATACCTGTGTTCGTGTGGACAGGGCCTAACTTCAATAGTATTTGAACGGAATATGTAAAAGGTGTGCATCATAGCTGACACCTAGATGAACACTTTACAGTTGGTTTTGATACTGTAAGTAATTTCTTTCAAATGCTATTGAAGTTAGAAATGTGTATACCAATCAGAGGTGTCAAGTAACGAAGTACAAATACTTCGTTACCTTAAGTAGAAATTTTGAGTATCTATACTTTACTGGAGTAATTATTTTTCAGCCTACTTTTTACTTCTACTCCTTACATTTTCAAGCAATTATCTGTACTTTCTACTCCTTACATTTTAAAAATAGCCTCGTTACTCCTATTCCATTTCGGCATGTTTTCAAAAAAAACAACTATCCAGATAAATCGCGCCATCCGGACAGAGTGAATTTGATTGTGGTTGGATGAGAAGGATAAACACAAACCATTCCGACACCCTATTGGGTTGTACGCGATCAATCACGCCTACACCTGCACAAATCACACACCATGTTGCCAGATAGGGCGGGTTCACGCCGACGAGCACGCACTTTCAGCCAATCAGCGATCAGCAGGCAGACGTGCTCAGCCTCATTCATGACTTTAGTCGGGTTTTTAGCGCGATAACTCGTAGCTGTATATTCCAGTGATCGCTATGCCAGTGGCATAAATACACAGTAAGTTGTAGGCCTATCTACAGTAAAGAGTGGGAGAGTGACTCAACTCTCAAACGTGAATTACACCTGTGACTCGAAGACTCTTTAAATATAACCGTGACTCCTGTCCATCATCATATAGGCTACACACTTAGGACATCTGCAACTAGCAACCCCGACAGCTGCTGAAAGAGGTTTAAATCAACGACTAATCCGTTTTGACTGTGCTAAGTGCATGTGCCATGTACTTCACGAAAGACATACTGTAGTTTTGTCAAAGCAAAGTGCAACACAAGGGTAAGCGCATTGTTGTTATATATTTGTTGACGGATTATTGTACAGTATAAATGAATTACGCATTTTGACATTGGTGTGTGCATTAACGTGTGAAATGCCTGTTAATTACATAGCTTTTTCCAATCTCTATATTGGGCACTTTTTGCACGTAAATTGGCTTCTTACTGTTGACATTGAAAATCTTGTGTTTTTCTAAGGGATTGCTGTTTTGACAGTTTCTACCTGGACATATCATATTTGAACCGTTTTACTGGGATTTTTTTTTTTTTTTTTTAATCATCAATGTTATGCTTTAAGGAGATAAAATGGTAACTTACTAATCAACATTGATTGGTATGGCAATAAAATAATATCACATTATTTTGGCAGTTAAAGTTTTGGGGTTTTTTTCTTGGAGTGACTAGTTGCCTATAAGTATTGTAAGAGGTGCAAAATTGTTATCAATAAACACTAAACAGGCATGTTATCAATAACCATTTTAAAAAAAAAATTATATAAATATTCATTTGGTGAGGTTTTTGGGCTGGAAATTGTTGACCCAATCTGGCCACACTGATCACACATTCAAAAAATGGTTATTGATAACATGCATCTGAATTTTGACTTTTTGCACCTTTACAATATTTATAGGCAACTAGTCATCAAATCTTCCACTCCATGAAACACGTTAATGCTCAGTAGTACACAATATGGTTCTTTAATGTATTTGCATTGTCCTAAAATGCGTTCATTTTCATATATGCGGCTGAAACGCGTAGCCAAGTGCATCTAAAAATGTTCAACATTAACTTTTTAATATAACATTATAGTCATTATGGCCTTCAGAAAAATGTTATTTTTAGGAGGTGGGGGATGCACTGTGGCGCGGCCTAATCTTTTGATACTTCATCCAAAAATGAAAATTATGTCATCATTTACTCACCCTCAAGTTGTTCCAAACCTGTATGAGTTTTTGTTCTGAAGATATTTTGAAGAATGTTTGTAACCAAGCAGATAGAGCAACCATTGACTGCCATAGTAGGGGGAAAATGCTATGGCAGTCAATGGTTGCATATAATCTGCTTGGTTACAAAAATTCTTCAATCTTCAGAACAAAGAAACTCATACAGGTTTGGAGCAATTTGAGTAAATTATGACAGAATTTTCATTTTTGGGTGAACTAGCCCTTTAATGGCATTTTTTCCCCTTACATTACTTTTACTTTTATACTTTAAGTAGTTTTGAAACCAGTTACTTTTACACTTTTACTTGAGTAAAAAGCTTGAGTTGATACTTCAACTTCTACAGAAGTCTTTTTAAACCCCAGTATCTATACTTCTACCTGAGTAATGAATGCGAATACTTTTGACACCTCTGATACCAATGTCGTATGTCACTTTAGAGACGGTCCCTAAATCGAACGTCTAATAACGTCAAACCAACTTTATGCCAGTTCATTCTTCAAGTGACTAACACCTTATACTTTTTTTTTTGTTGCAAAAGGTGAATTATAAAACAAGCTTTCTGAAATTGACATTTATATAATACGCCCCCAGGCCTTCTCGTCCAACATCAGTGCCTGACCTCACAAATGCACTTCTAGAAGAATGGTCATAAATTCCCATAAACACACTCCTAAACCTTGTGGAATGGCTTCCAATAAGAATTGAAGCTGTTATAGCTGCAAAGGGTGGGTCATCAAAACTAAACTGAACTCATGACACGAGAGACAAACACATAGGATCAAAAAAAGGGCCACTAAATTTAACATAATCCTGACAATAACTTTGGTTTTAATTTGTAAATTGGTTTGGGCCAAAGGGGAGTTAAAGGTGTGGTAACCTTTAAGACATCACATTCATTTTCAATGCAGTTCAGTTTCTTGGAATAAGCATATGTAGTCATAATTATTTACAATTTGCTTAATGATTAAACACCAAGTATAGCAAGTAACCTGTAAAAATTAGGAGCACCTATATCGCACAACTTTTGAGTATGCGTAGTGTGAGCCTTTACTGTAAGTACGTTGGTAAACCCCCAATGCTGAGAATACTTCCTGCAATAGAATACTTCCTGCAATGTGGCACACTCAATTCTTGTAAATCAAATTTATTCAGCCACTGAAATTTAAACAAATAAGGCATACAGCATAAATGTATTTCCATTCATGGTGTCCAGATTCCGTTTAAACATTTTTCCCATTGATTTTGATTTTTCACATTTTATTCCAAACTTTTCTCAACAATAAGCAGAATTAAATATAATAAAGAAAATAAATAAGTCCTTAATCTTTAACAACAAAACAATGGCAATAATTCAGTTTTTTTATGAGTATTTTCCCTCTTTTTCCTTATTTTTTTTTTTCTTAAACTGTATACATCACTTTGGTTCAGCTTGTGTTTTTAAATGTGCTTTAAAAATAAAGGTTGACTTGAATCGAAGTATATGTTGACACACAAGTATATAAAGACTTCCATTGAAAAACACACATTGATTGTAAAGTTTTGCAATCAAGGTCATTTTCTCTATGTTCTCACTGATGTTTGTAGAAGTGTTTGCATATTGCAAAACAAATAAGTTAAATAAATTTTCACAATTTTCAGTCTTGTTTTTAGATAAAAAATTATAATTTTGTAAGTAAAAAGTAGCCACCAAAAATAAAGCTGTCAAAACTTCTAA
This sequence comes from Gobio gobio, assembly GCF_949357685.1. Classification (NCBI taxonomy): domain Eukaryota; kingdom Metazoa; phylum Chordata; class Actinopteri; order Cypriniformes; family Gobionidae; genus Gobio; species Gobio gobio. The sequence goes on from NC_137102.1 coordinate 42,925,976, forward strand.
CAGTTTCTAAAGTTATTATTACAAATCTCTAGAACTGTGATCCGGCTTGGATCATAAACACAGTCCTCTTCTAATCCACTCGGTACCATTCCACAGTTGGCAGGGACCCAAGCAGTGTCATAACCATATTGATGCCAGGTTTTCTGTAAGGGATGACCCTGATGATCAATCTTCTTGACTTTTCCCACTCTAACACTTAGTTTAAGAATGGCCAGCTGTTGTCCTCCAGCATTTAAAGGGTAACGGGAGGCTTTCTCTTGACTCCGGCTCCCGTAGACTCCTGGACCGAGCATGCCATCAGAAGAGGGTCTGAATCCTTCACGTTGGATCTTCTGTGCATTTACCTTCGTAGTGCCATGGTACATGGTGTATGTTCTCTGTCCAGGGTTCTCCTCTTCTTCAGTGCTGCTACAATTTCCCATGTCATTCACTGTAACCAAAGCACTTTGAAAGGTTTATGTATATATTATATATGATAATAAGTGAACTACCAAGGACAATTATTGTATGAAAAAATATGCAGTTTGCTGTGTGAAAGTTAACAAAAAGGACGTTTCTGAAACGTGCACAAACTTAAAATTTCCTACTGCATCAAACTCAATTAATTTCAACTGATGTTAGTGTAGTTTCTTTAAAACACTGCATTTTAATTTAGCTCAAAATGATAAAATTCACTCGATTTTAATTTAACTTACCTGCTGAAGAGTCTTTTAGTTCCTAATATCCTCTAAAAAAGAAACAATAACTTTGGTTTCACTTTTAATTTGTAAGTTTAAGAGGGGTGGTTTAAAGGTGTGGTCACCTGTAACCTATGGTCACCACATTCATTATCTCTGCAGTTCAGCACATGCTTTCAGGCCTGGTATCAAGGGGAGGCTAGGCTATAATGATCTCAAGCTCCTCTGTCGCCATCTATTGGTTATAGTGGTACTTAATGTCTTTTTTTATTTTTAAATAAAAGTGTTTTCTATCAAATGCTATGCATTTCCTACATCTTGAAATGAGGACAATCTCAGAAGGTATTTGGTCATCACATTAAAAATAACATTAAAATGTGTGTATCCAATTACAGACAACATGTTTCTTATTCTAACGTTCCCATTAGCCTTGTCATTATGGCAATCAATAAAACTGGTTTATTGGCAAATTAGTTAAGTGCGATAACTGCAGTAAAATACACAATATTGTAAAAAGTATTGGGACGCCCCTCCAAATCATTGAATTTAGGTTTTCCAATCACTTCCATGGACAAATGTGTATAAAATCAAGCACCTAGGCATAAAGACTATAAACATTTGTGAAAGAATGGATCCCTCTCCGGAGCTCAGTGAATTCAAGCATGGTACCGTGATAGGTTGCCACCATAAATCCATTCGTGAAATTACCTCATTACTAAATATTTGTGGAGGGGGGATTATGGTGTGGAGCTGTTTTTCAGGGTTTGGGCATGGCCCCTAGTTCCAGTGAAAGGAATACTTACCAAGTCATTTTGGACAATTTCATGCTCACAACTTTGTGGGAACAGTTTGGTGATGGCCCCTTCCTGTACCAACATGACTGCATACCAGTGCACAAAGCAAGGTCCATAAAGACATTGATGAGCGAGTTTGGTGTGGAGGAACTTGACTGGCCTGCGCAGAGTCCTGACCTCAACCCAATAGAACACCTTTGGAATGAATTAGAGCAGAGACTGCGAGCCAGGCCTTCTCGTCTAACCTCACAAATGCACTTCTAGAAGATTGGTAAAAAATTCCCATGAACCCACTCCTAAACCTTGTGGAAAGCCTCCCCAGGGAGTTGAAGCTGTTATAGCTGCAAAGGGTGGGCCAACTCCATATTTAACCCTATGGATTAAGAATGGGATGTCATTAAAGTTCTTGTGCATGTAAAGGCAGGGGTCCCAAAACTTTTGGCAATATTGTGTATAAATACATTGTCTCGGTTACGTATGTAACCCTAGTTCCCTGAGGAGAGAACAGAGACGTAACGTCAGTAACTGACAAATGGGGTTTCGCTTAGAAGCCAATCATCTTCGAGATCTTAGAAAACGCCCAATGGCAGTGCCAATGCCATGGGAATGCGGAATTTGCATGCGTAACTCCGCCCCACCGCGTGGGTATATAAGGAAGTACATTGGCAACATCGCATTATGTTTACCTGCTGAGGAGCCAAGACTGAACTCTCGGCCGTTCCAGCGGTACAGCGAATGTGGCAGTGGAACGTTTTGTCTCCATTCCCTCCTCAGGGAACGAGGGTTACATACATTACCAAGATGTTCCCTTTCGTTCAGTCACTCCGAGTAACGTCAATGACTGACGAATGGGGTCCCAATACAATCACGCCACTCGGCTGTCTTCCAGTGCCCAGCGTAAGTGCGAGTACCTTGTCGTAAGACTAGTACAGACAAAGGACTCCCACTTAACACAGGAATACCAAGGTACACTGGGAAGCATATTCCAGATGGAAAATATGCACCAAAATGCCTGCCCGTAGGGAGGACTTAGCGAATACACATACGACCCGCTGAGGGGTGGACTTTTAACCCCAGGGTGGCAAGGGCTTGCCAAGGGAAAGACACCCGCTCAAGGAGGCTTACGTGGAAATACACGTGTGGGGGTTGCCCAGAGGGGAACCATGCACACGGAGGCACCTGGCCTGACACAAGGGTCTGGGCAAGATAGGGCAGACCTACTGGCCTCAGGAGCCTCTGAAAAACTTCAGTGGAACCGCACTCTTGCTCTCGATTTGACGGAGACAAGTCAGCAGTGACTGCGTGGCGGCCGAGTCGATATCTATACAGAGAAAAGAGATCCTCTGCACGGGGCAGAGTTTACTCTTCTCCCAGTTGGCCCGAAGGACGAGACGGGCTAAGTGCTGGAGCACTAGATCTCTGTATTCGCACACCTGCTCTCGAAAGTGACTCAGTATGAGCCAGTCGTCGAGGTAGTTCAGGATGCGAACCCCGTGCTGCCTGAGTGGCGCAAGGGCTGCCTCAACAATCTTCGTGAAGAGGCGAGGGGACAGAGCTAGCCCGAATGGGAGGACCGCATACTGATATGCCCGCCCCTCGAAAGCAAACCGTAGGAACGGTCTGTGTTGAGGTAGGATGGAGACATGGAAGTAGGCGACCTTCAGGTCGATCGCTACAAACCAATCGGCTGGAAGAATGCATTCGAAAAGGCGTTTCGCTGTCAACATCCTGAACGGAAGCCTGTGAAGGGATCGGTTCAGGACGCGCAGGTCCAGGATTGGCCATAACCCACTGCTTTTCTTGGGTACACTGAAATAGGGGCTGTAGAAGCCAGACTTAATTTTGGCTGGAGGGACAGGCTCGATCGCACCCTTTTGCCAGTAGGGTGGCAACCTTCGCACGCATGACAGGGGCATTGGGCCCCACCATGGTGTAGCTGACTCCCCGAAAGCGGGGAGGAGTCTGCGCGAACTGAATCGCGTAGCCGAGCCTGATGGTCCTCGCGACCCAATGGAACAGTCCCGGAAGCTGAAGCCAGGCTCCCAGAAACTGCACCAGCGGGGTCATTCGGACCACAGATGTACCCTGGGTGGGGCAGCAAGGTAGCGTTACCGGCCCAGACGTGGGAGGCGTAGCGTCCCGGTGTGGGGGCACGGTTAACAGCTGCGTCCTGACAGAGGAGACCAGGAGACCACCGAACGCTCACGGGAAGCACGGGGACTTCCAAGACCACGTGATCTCCTCATGCACCTCGGGGGCGAAAAGGCATTGGGGGCGAGGCCCGACAGCTATCAGGTGCCGCCCCCAAAAACCAATTCGCCACCTGCGAGCGCTCGTGACAGGGCGGAGTTCCACACCAGCCCGAGGCTCGTGGCTGCCCGAGATAACATGGCTGTCAACTTTAGGTCGGATCAGAGCAGTGCTGGTACACCCGAAGGCAGAGCACAGCCGAACCGTCATTCCCAAAGGACTCTAGCCCACTTTGAGATGCGGCGATCTCGCTGCTATCTGGAGTGTAAACGAAACGAGTGGGGCATCAAGAGACGGTCCCGCCTCTTCAGTCCACGCACTCGCGGGTAGCGGTGTGCGAGAGGGGAGTGTGGCCCGAGGAATGATCGTCGGGGCCAGCCAAAGTACCATCTCTCTCGGAGACGGTAAGTTGGGGTGTGGCAGAGGGTCTCTCCCCTTTACGGAGGTCACTGAGTCTCGACTGCAACATCGCAATGGTCATGGTCCCGCAGTGGACCACAAACACTGCCCGAACGTGCTGAAGCCCAAACACGACGAGCAGTGATTGTGCCCATAAGACAGCAATGGAGATCGATCGCACCTGGAAGTGCGCGGGTGAACCGTCTTGAAAAAGACGTACCGCGCGCAAGCTCTTTTTGTGAGAGGAAAGCTCTGCAGAGTGCCGAAGCGCCAAGGGAAAACACACACAGCTGTTGCAGATCACTGCACAGATCAGCAGGCAGGCAATGTGAGATCGTTGGAACACGCCGTCACACCAACACCCTAGAGAAACCGCTCGTCTCGAAGACTGAAGAGAGGACTTCAGAATTCAGGCTTGCAGGAGTGAAGAGATGCTCTTGGCTCCGAAGCAGAAACATAATGCGATGTTGCCAGCATACTTCCTTATATACCCACGCTGTGGGGCGGAGTTACACATGCAAATTCCGCATGCCCATGGCATTGGCACTGCCATTGGGCGTTTTCTAAGATCTTGAAGATGATTGGCTTCTAAGCGAAAACCCATTCGTCAGTCACTGACGTTACCCGGAGTGACTGAACGAAAGGGAACATTAAAGGTCCTGTTTTCCCTGTTTTTTTGAAGCTTTGATTGTGTAGCGACTATGAGTCAGATAAAATAATAACTCAACGGGGAATTTAATTAAAATGAAAGAGACTCGAATTACACTATAATTTATAAATAATTCAGAATTAATGTCTACACCTTAACTTATTCGTCCACCGATATGTAAGAACTTAAAGGCGACTCTGTTAAAGGGAAACAGGTCTATTTAGCTCAAATGAACGAATTAATGAATTCATAGGGAATTTTGAGAGTCTATTTTACAGCCGAGCAAATGACTCTTCCAGCGTTCATTTGAACGGGCCATAAATATCAACTCTGCAGCGGATATTAATATCCGAACAATAGTGAAAATCTATTTAACAGCCAGGTAACTTAGATCGGCAGTTCAAGACATTCAATTCGTAAGCACATAACACAAGAACAGTTATCTTTGAATACAAACAGAACTTTATTGATTGTTTGACTTTATTGCGCTGTTGGAGACTCGTTGAGTAACTTTGCGGCGAAACTTAACAGAACCCGAGACTTAACGGAAAGAAAATAAACTTTAAAGCAGCACTAGGTAACTTTTCAACCTTTATAATATATTTTTCTTGTGATGATACATCGACTTACAATAGGTTGAATGACACGTCTGCCATAGCCTGATGGGGTCTGTATCGTTTTTAATCGTACTTTTAAACTTCGGGTTTCGGGTAGTAACCCGAGAAAAAAAAGAACTACAAAATTCGACTGCTTTACGGCATATACGTCACTTCCACCACCACCCCCACTTCCTTAAATTCGGACGTGCGAGCCCAACTATCATTTGTTTGCCGAATGTTATAGTCATGGCTGAAGCAGCACAGAAAAATAAGAAAGCAAAGGTTTTGTCGGAGGAAAGCAAAAAGAGGAAACGAGAAAGTGATCGGATTAAAGGCAGGACGAGGATCAACATTGGGCCAGCGTTTGCTCGTTGGCGTGAGCTGAAGGAGGAGGGGCTACATTCTTGCAAGTAAATACGTAAGACGTACAAAATCATATTTTAGGATACCTAACATGTCTGTGATATTTGTTTATTTGTCTTGCCTCAAGCTATAATGCAAATCGATTTTTCAAATTTGCAGATTCATCTATGGTAGCTTGATATTATAATATTGATGATTTATGGTTATTACCTACCACTCAAACATTGAATTGAAGTATCATATAGATTCTGTAAAACGGTAACCAATAGACTAGGCTACTATAATGACGCTGGCTTGTAAACGTGAGCATCGCAATCATTTGGTGTTTGAAAAAAAATAAAACCCATGAAATGATATTCATATGACATGCTGAAACATATGCCACTGTACCTGGGATGAACGCGACGCAAGCAGAATACCTGCATGTGAACTCCTGCTGCAGTGTTCAGGGCTATCATAGTTGTCATGTCAATAAATGCACGTGCGATGCATCCGCTGATGTAGGATGACAGTTTACAACAGTAGTAGAGGACAATACTGTTTCCCAACTGTAGGGGGACCCCGAGAGCAAAACCTACCTAGTGCTGCTTTAAGTAAAAGAAAGAAAAGTGAGAAAAGAGCAGATGGCCTGAATGAAATCGTTGTTTAACCCATTTTCTCTGATCTTGGTCTGCCACGATCATCAGATTGTCTCCTGGGAGCTCTCCGTTCAGAACCCAACTCTGGTCAAACTGCTAGGACTCAACTCATCTCTGAACTGCGAACTGGCCTGAACAGGCCGCGAACTGCTGGCTCTGAACTAGCTCTCGAACTAGCTGTGAACAGACGTGAACAGCCTTGAACTGGATTCTTCGTTCGTGTTCTGAGGTTAAAACTCGAATATTTGCCCATCCCCTGGATGGGTTCTGGCCAATTAGGGTTCAGGGGTGACTGTGTCTCCACCCCTCCCATAAAATTGGGTTATCTATAGTAATTTAGTTTCCTGCTCTTAAGCAGAGAGTAAATTTAGACCTAATTTCTTACTATAAGGACATGATCAATTCTATAAAGATTTAATTCAGCTCATCTGTTGGATTATACCCATACGAACACAAAGGTATCAAACACGGTGCCTTTTCATCCACTCATTCAATAGTTACATAATTGCATGAATTGGGAGTGATATACATGCATAATAGTCACGTTTTTCAGTTGTAACACACTAACAAGCTATGTCGAAGGCTATTTGAATGAAAGTCCAATAATCAGTGATTTGATGCACTCCATATGTAACAGTTTCTGTGAGTTTGCTTGGAGTTTTAGCTGTATCACGTGGAGTTCATTTACCGGTCATTGAAAAGACAGAGATCTGGTTTGTTTCTTTGTCTTGTGATCACAACAAGTCTTTTGTCCTCTTTGTCTAAGTTTTGGTCAAAAGTCCAAGGGAAATCGAGTAATTATCTAAACTAGAAGCTCCGGGCAGAATGGAGCCTCCGTGATAGATGGTCGATTTCCTGGGGTCTGGAGCTGAATTTGGGCTTTGTAAAAGGGATGTTCATTTGATCGAATCTTTTGGAAGATTCATTCATCTATATGTCTGCACACAATCACTACATTCGTGTTTACAGTGTGCAATATAACATGTGTTCATGTTTCGCGTGTAAAAAAAACAGTATTTTTCACACAATTTACTTATCTGTATACCGCTGTTTTCACTGTCCTAAAAACGGCTTGAGGATTTCCCTGTTCTATGAAGTCCCTCCTTCAGAAATACGTAACGAGTTCTGATTGTACCAGCGGTTCCCGTGTTGTGATTCGACAACAGCTTAGCGCACGTTGCCCGGAAAGGTCACACCTCTTACCATATCGGGGAGATGTATGTGCTCGAAGTACAGCGTCCCTGGCCAAACAAAGGTGATTTGACTCCGGGATGAAAATAACAGCGTCTCGACGACATGGCGACAAACACACTACAAACGCAACCGAACACAACACTTCCTCTTCTCCACGTGGGAGAACAACAAGACCACGCCCCCTTTTTTGCATATTCTTGTGGGCGGAGGTTAGTCAACAAACTGTTCTACTGACGTCATTAAAGCAGGATGTTTAGGGATGTAGTCCAAACCGGCCGTTCGCTGTAGGCTTTGAAAGGGAACTTCTGTTAAATAAAATATCTCGCTTGGCATTGAACTTTGAGCTTTATAATTTTACAGGTATTATATATGCTCTAACAGCAACATTACACACTAACTAAAGTTTGAAAAATGGGATCACGAAGAACAGGACCTTTAAAAGCATTGATGGTTTTGTGTCGATGTATAGCGAGGACAGAATGACAGACAACAGTTCACCGGAAATGCCCAAGCTGGCTTATCGAAAACCAGGAAGTAACTGTGCATCAGAACGTTCAATTAGAACGGCACAGCTTTCTTTGATATGACTGATCAACTCAGTCATTTTGACATTGACAAGTGCTGTTAGACCACTGAGGCAGAGTAGCCTAAATAACATTTTAAACTTTTTGTCATCCAACGACCATAGCAGTGCAAAATGCAGCATGCAGCATAAACAATTTTAAAATTAATCTCTTGTTAATGCTGGAATGAGTGGGATCACATGCCGTCCGCACCTTCGATGGCAAGCGGGAAAGCAAGTCCAAGGATAGAAAGAAGGCAGTGAAACCCTGCAGGCTCTTAAGGCATCTGACCCCATGTCCAGGTAAATGGCAATCAAAGACGAACCCTGAAGATTTTCACTGCCACCTTTTTGTCCACAAGGCTTTCTCCTGGCAACCCTTCCAAACATGCCATACTAGACCCATCTTTTTCTAATTGTACTGTCATGAACTTCAACATTTAACATATTGACTGAGGCCTGTAGAGTGTGAGGTGTAGTTATTGGGTTGTCTGCAATTTGTCTGAGCATTACACAGTCTAATCTTGGGATGTCTCATTTGCTGGGACGTCCACTCATTTGATAGATTGGTGTCTGTTTTGAATGGCATCCAATTGTGAATAATCTTCCTTACTGTAGAATGATGGACTTCAAATTGCTTCTGTCACAGGTCGGAGCAGACCGCGTGAGTCCCGCTCCTCCCTTAGTTTCCACCTCGGGGAGGTTCCCAGGGATACCCCAGACGACCAGACACAACGAGGACACTGGAGTAAGGTTTAAAATTACAAGTCTTTATTAATTTACTTAAAATTGGGGGAAGGGGAAGTGAAGGGGCTAAAATCCAAGAGGACTGGAGAGTGAGGACACCGCCTCAGAGCTCGCCGGCTCTTGCCGCAGGAGAACCTCAGATAAGTCGTCTCGTCCTTTTTCTCAATGTTTGGCTTCCATGTCCTGCTATTTGCTCACTTGGCTCTTTCTTTCTCTTTCCCAGGTCGGACCTTTCGGGGGATTTACGCCACGGCTCGCTCCTTCTCCTGAACACAGGGATATAACGGGTAAATACTGGGGAACGGGGGCGACAGGGGTACCTCTCTCCTCGGGCGTGTTCCGACGGCTTCCTTTAGGAATGGATCAAGGGGCCGGCGTCATAGAAGTCGGTACCTCCGGGGCATCCGCTGGATCTGGGTCAATACTGGGATTTTTTTTTTTTGGCATACAGGTAAGTATAACTTCGCTCAAAGGATATCACCCACAGACTCCGCAAACACAGTTCATCAGTTTCTCTCTCCTTGTTCCAGGCTCCGTGATACCGGTGGCTCAGGGGCTTGACCACGGCGGTGGTGCTGGATCGGGCGCTTCTCTAGATGGCTTCACATAGGTAAGTGTAGGTAAGTATGACTTTTCTCAATGGATATCACTCACAGACTCCGTAGACACGATTCACCAGTTTCTCTCTCCTTGTTCCAGGCTCCGTGATAGCGGTGGCTCAGGGGCTTGACCACGGCGGTGGTGCTGGATCGGGCGCTTCTCTAGATGGCTTTACACAGGTAAGTGCAGGTAAATATGACTTTGCTCCGGGCGTGTGTGAGCGTTCTCCTCTGCTCGGGCCCTGCACACGCACACACAATTTCCTCCGACACAAGCACGTATCAATGGCTATTCAAGAGAGTGCTTACTTGGCTCCGGTCGTGCTACCACCGTAGAGACAGAGAGTAGGGTGAGGTTCACAGCGTGAATGTTAGGGCTAGTTACTCCGCCAGCTTCGGGATCGTACCTTCCCCAGAGAGTGGGTCAGCCTGGAAAATGGTCTTTGGGACAACACGCACACACACAGCACAACACAGCAGATTCCAAGTGTACACTCTCAAAGTCAAGATACTGACTCACCCACGGCACTCCACACACTAACCAGGTGTACTTAAGGTCCAGAGACCACTTTTCCCGCGTCTTTTATCTCGGGGGGGGGGGGGGGGGAGATCGCTGAAGCGCTGGTATAGCGAAGAACCAACGAGAAGGACGTTGCTGCTACACCACCCCGGCGGCTTTCACTGTCCGCTGTCTCTGGCTCTCCCACGCTCACTCTCCGCTGTGGGGCCACTCGTTTTCCTAGTTTCAACTTCACAAGGCTCACAGATGATAAACTTCCGATGAATTTGTTACTGTATACGTTTCTCAGGGTACTCACACATTGATCAACCCGTGTGCTCGTCTTGTTCTCTCCTCCAGTGTCTGGCTCGCGTCCTGGCCGCTGTGCTCTCTCTCCCAAAGGGATTTGTTCATCAGCACTTCCGGCAACTGTCCTGCATGTAACTTCTCAGAATCGGACACACACTTGACACTTGAATCACAATGCAAAACTCAGTCTGTATTATACTCAGCCTCGTCTCTTTTCTTCTCTTTGTAGTTCTCCGGATCTTTGATCGCTCAGTCCACAATATCCACCTCGTGTTATCCCTTGTTTGCCCAGATGCCCAGATCCTCTCGCCACAACGGCTGGAAGCGGTTACCACCACGCTCAGCTTGAGCCCGACCCGGAACTAACAGCTGCGGCTGTGTATGACCGGTGCAACGACTGACTCCAACTGAATTCTGGAAGCCCTCTTTGTACTCCTCCTACCTCCCCTTCACCCAATCCGGAGATCACGCTGTTCATTGGAGCACCTGCCGCCGATTCTCTATGATTTTGGCGCTGGGACGGGAACCCGGAAGTAGTGGTGTTTAATCTGGGCGGAACAAATCTCTGCCACTATGGTTCCGCCCCAGGAAAAGTCACACCGTGACATCCTCCCCCGCCAAACCGTTCTAGTTCCTAGAACGCCTTTCGGTTGCCCATTCTCCATAGCGTGCTGGATGCCGGCCACGGTTCTCCGGCTGGGACCGTCGTGGTGGCGAAACAGGGTCGATGCCAGCAGGCCATTTCTGCGGGGGCATTTACCCGTTCTCCTGGGATCACGGCCCATCCCGCTATCCACGGGGCTACAGCTTCAGGCTCCGTTGGCACCTCCTCTACGGGGCTGGGATAGTTCGGATAGGGGCGGATCATGTTCCGATGGACCACTCTATCGGGCCCGGCCTTCCCTTCGGGCCGAATCGTATACACCGGCTGTCCAGGCCGCTGTTGGCCCTGGATCACATATGGAGTAGTCTCCCATCGGTCACTGAGCTTCCCCTTTCCCTGTCGCCGGTTGTCCCTTACCAGGACCCTTTCTCCTGGAAGAAGGGGGGCCTCTCGAGCCATCCGATCGTACAGCCTCTTGTTTTTCTCCCCAGCCACTCGGATCCGTCTCGAGACTTGCTCGTGCGCAAAGTGGGGGCGCTGGTGGTGGCGCCCTACCCACTCGGTTACGTTCCCCTCCTCCTCGGTCGTTGCCGTCCCCAGCATTAAGTCGGTGGGCATCCGCACATGCCTGCCAAACATCAAATAAGTGGGGACGTAGCCCGTGGTACTGTGCGTGCTGTTATTGTATGCCTGTATCAGATTTGGTAACGCACTCACCCAGTCGCTCTGGTGTTCCTGATCTAGCGTGCCTAGCAAGTTCAATAGGGTCTGGTTGAACCGCTCGCATCCGCCATTTCCCTGGGGGTGATAAGTGGTGGTATGGGTCTTGGTGCAGCCATACAATTGACACAGCTCTCTAATCACCCGAGACTCGAAGTTTGGCCCTTGGTCCGAGTGGAGAAACTCGGGGCAACCGAACGGCTGGAAGACAGCTCCCCACAGGGCAGTAGCGGTGGTGTTCGCCGTCTGGTCCAGGGTAGGAATGGCCCAGGCGTACTTGGTGAATAGGTCAGTGACTACAAGGATGTTCTGATAGCGGTCTACCGGCCGACCCAACGTCAAGAAGTCCATTGCGACTATGTGGAGAGGGGCCTTCGCCTGGATGGGGACCATCGGTGCTCGTGCTTCCTTCCTGGCTTTGAACAGGGTGCAACGGGGACAGGCCTGTACCAAAGTACGTACCGTTGCTTCCAGTTTAGGCCAATAAAAGTGTCGCCTCAGGAGGGACACGGTCTTCTCGTGCCCTTGGTGGCCCAGCTGATCGTGATAAGCTGTCAAGAGCCCTTGTACCTGGCCTTCGGGGACAACGATCTGCCGGAGTTCCTCGTCCAGCCCCGGACCTCGGACAGACCTACATAGCACTCCCTCCTTTACCCGGAGTCTGGCCCATTGTCCCAGCAGCTTCCCTCCTGTTCTCCCTTGGGTCCGTCGTTCGGTCAATGTCGGTTTTCGCCCCCGTTCCAGCCATCGCGTCAGGCTACTTATCTCCTCGTCGGCCTGCTGTCGCTCCTTCCAGCGGTAGGGGTCCCATCCCCAGCTTGCAGGCATCGCCTCACGTTGAGCCCCAGGCGCCTCCACAATGCCCACCATATACTCTTCCCCCTCGGGGTCCGACGTGGGTTCCGGTGGATCCCTCGGGCCTTGGGCTTCCGGGAGTCGGGACAGGGCATCAGCGTTGGTGTGTTCCCGTCCTGGCCGGTACTGGAGCTGGTAGTTGTAATTGGCCAGCTGGGCCACCCAACGCTGCTCCACTGCCCCCAACTTTGCCGTCTGCAGGTGTACTAATGGGTTGTTGTCCGTTACTACCGTCACCTGTGCACCCCACAGATAATCTTTGAATTTCTCGCTGAGTGCCCATTTCAGCGCCAGCAGTTCCAACTTGAAGGAGCTGTAGTTGGTATCATTCCTCTCTGCTGGATGGAGGCTCCGGCTTGCATATGCTACGACCCGCTCCACGCCGTCCTGTTGCTGGGCTAACACGGCCTCTAAGCCCAGGTTGCTGGCGTCGGTGTACAGGACAAAGGGCTTGGAGAAGTCGGCATACGCCAGAATCGACGTCTGTAGTAACTCCTGCTTCAGTCGATGGAACGCAGCCTCACACTCAGGACTCCACAGGATAGCCGGGGATCCACGACCTCGGGGGCGTCCCGTCCCAGCCAGCAACTGATTCAGGGGCTTCGCGATCCTTGAGAAGTCCCTGATGAAGCGGCGGTAGTACCCTACGAAGCCCAAGAATGACCGGACTTGCCTCACGGTCTGCGGGGCAGCCCACTCCCGCACCACCGACACCTTCTCCGGGTCGACAGAAACTCCCGCCGCACACAATGTCCCAAGAATTTGACCTCCCGCCGTAGCAGATGGCATTTGTCCGGCTGAAGCTTCAGCCCATACTTCTCCATGGCCCTGAAGACCTGCTCAAGGTGCTGTAAGTGGGAGTCGAAATCTGGGGAATAGACAATGACATCATCTAGGTATACCCGGGCGGACTCCATCAGCTGGCCTCCCAGGCACCGCTGCATCAGCCGCTGGAAGGTGGCAGGGGCGTTGCAGAGGCCGAAGGGCATCCGGTCCCATTCAAAGAGACCGAACGGGGTGGTAAAGGCGGTCTTCTCCCGATCGGCCTCGGCCACTTGCACCTGCCAGTAGCCACTTGCTAAGTCCAGCGTGGAGTACCATGCGGAGCGTGTCAAGCCGGCCAGGGAGTCCTCGATCCGGGGTAGGGGGAACGCGTCTTTCTTAGTGACCAGGTTCAGCTTCCGGTAGTCAACGCAGAACCTCGATGCGCCAGTCTTCTGTGCGGGTCCCAGCTCCTCCCCTTGCAGGGATTTTCCCCTCAGGTGGCCGGGCACCTCCTCCCCCAGACTCCGGGGCGACGAGCTCGCTTGGGTAAGGGCCACTTCCACCACAGCAGGGCGTACCTGGCGAAAGCTCACGTCCTTGTTCTCCCGCATCTGGTGGGGTTCTACCAGCGTCACCTTGACCAGCCGCTGGTGTTTGTTTAAGTGCACGACATGGGGCGTCCCGTTCCGAACTTTCACCGGGACCCGTCCTCTTCGTACTACGGCCAAGCCTCTGGCGACTTCTACCTGTTGGCCATCCCAGTGGGGCTCCACCAGCACCCACTCTTCTGGTCCCACGTCCTGCTGGGGGACTCGTACCCATACTAGGGCCTCGCTGTTCGCTGGCACGGACAAGGCGTACCGGCATGCTACCCGACCAGCTCCTTCGCGGCCTTGCCGGGCCCGGGACATCCGAATCCGTCGACAGTCAGCAGCGACACGTTCCCATTCCTGTCGTTCGGCCGGCGAGATCCTTCGAGCGGGCTTTGCCCGAAACAATTCTTCCCAACACGCTGATAATACGTTCATACCTAGTAGGGCCCGGTGACTCCCCAAGCAGTGGTCCTGTACGATGATCACTCCTTTCTGGGGCACGACAACTCCGTGGATCTCCAAGTCCGTCAGCCTGTAGCCAATGTAGGGGATGTCTAGACCGTTTGCTCCTTTCAGGGTGAGCCAGGGAGCCTCCGTCCCATGCATCCTCTGGTTTCCGAACAGCTCTTGCGACAGGCTTTCTGCAAATAAGGTCACCTGGGATCCAGTGTCGATGAGACAGGGCACCTTCACACCGCACACCTGGACCTCCACCACTGGGCTATGCCCAACCAGCCTGTCCTTGGAGCCTGCTCTGACGGGTGGGTCATCTAAGGGGGTCCCGACCACACGACCCACTGTGGCCGGTTGACCTAAAAACCCCCCTCCGAACCTCTTCGGGGGCCACACTGTTGGCTGTAGTGGCCTGGTTGGCCGCAGCGGTTGCAAATAGGTCGCCCTTGCTCGTCCCATTCGAACTGGGGTCGGTTGGGCCGATTAGGTCGCCTCCCTGGGTCCCTGTTCCCATCAGAGTATGCACGGTCCCGAGAGATGGGCCTCACCTCTTGCCTGGTAGCCCCGAGGCGTAGCTCGTCCACTAGCGTCTTGGATAGCTCCGCCATCTGCTCCCGGACGTCCTTTAGGAGTTCGAGCTTCAGAGTCTGTTTTCAATCCGCCATGTTGGGGACAGCCGCTGCGGAACTACTTACGGCCGCACATACAGGGGGCTCTTTCACCTCAGCCTGGTCAATATCCAATGCCACCGCTTCTTTCTTTAAGTCTTCAAAGGTAAGTTCTGGCTCCCTTCTAAATTGTACTCTGAGACCCTGGTGTACTGGGCCTTCCCTTAGCCCCAGCAGAAATTGGTCCCTCAATAGGGTCTCGCTGTTGCCGAGACCATGGTCCGGGCGTCCCTGTAGCCTGGTAACCTGCTCTCGTAGTTGGAGGGCGAAAGCTCTGACGGATTGGCGGGGGCCCTGCTTGCTGTTGAAGAACTGGGCCCGGAGAACCGCAGTTGGTGTGGCGTCACCATACCTTTCCGTCAGGAATCCAAACACAGACTGGGCGGTGGCTCGGACGGCTTCGGGGGCGGCTTGGACTTCCCGCCGTGCACACGAGCCGCGGCGCCCTCCTCAAAGAACACCTAGTGGGATAGCAACATTCCTAGAGGCAGCGCCTCACAATGCTCACAACCGGCCCCCTCGAGAGCCGACTGAGCGTGCTGCTAAAAAACAAACAACAACGCACATCAAGTGTGTATCCCCACTCACAATGTAGCTAGAGCAGGGAGAAACACACTTTCTGTACTGCTGTTCGTATGTGTTGCAAACTTGTTAAATGAAAACAAAAAAGTCTGAACCCAGACACAAACATAGAGCTGACAAGGACAATGTTACATAGCGAGCTTGTTGAAAACAACAGAAGCTGAGGGCATGTGTTTGCCGGTATGCTTTATAGTTCCGGGTCTATGACGTCACCCGCCCATGACGTTCCGTCTCTCTATTGGACTGATTACATACGTGCTTCACGGCGCAATCACGCAGAGGCGTTCCCAAAGCGGTGACGCAGCTCGAGTTCCCTTGAAAGGGAACTCTTTTTATAGTCTCTCACTGGCTATGTTTACATGCACAACTTTTGTTTCAATCAGACTGAATTCATTCCGATTGATGAATCTGAATGTAGTGTCTACATTAATGCCAAACAAAGTGATCGGTTTGATGTGCGCATTTATATGTCACAAGCTTCAAATCGGAATAGATTTTTTGACATGCGCACACTGCACATTTTTTGACATGAGTTTCCTGCTGTTTGCGCTTAATAACTTTTCCAATGCTATCCAAATTTTAATCGGCTCGAACTCAATCAGATCGATTAAGGTGTTTGTTAAAGATGTATGTGCGTGAATGCACTGGCTTGGCAACATCCAATCCTCAACCTCGATCAGAAGGTTTATAGGCAAAGAAGTGCATGACAGCTTCAGTTCCCAAGCATTGATTTATTTCCATCAAATTCACAAGTAGTTTGTTTATATTTAGGTCTATGTGTGGTTTCTGAAATAAATGAAATAATAACAGTGAATAAATTGAATAAACTTATCAAATATGAAATACTATGCTCGCAAATATATATCACAGTAAATAAAGCAACACATAATTATGAATTGAGTAGTACAGAATGAAATTAAACCAATGACCACTAGGTGGAGCTCTTGCTCCAGTAATAGAACAGAGTCACAACATTATTTGGTGCTGAACACAGTCAAATAGGCCTACTCCTTATAATATAATGTAAACCACACATCCAAACTGTATGCCAGTAAAGTAACAGCACAGATATACCAGCGATCCATATCAGCATTGTTATATGTATTTGCAATAAACACAGAACTTGCCTACATAAGTACGTCTGTTCATCTAAACTTTCTTAGCACGTGCAAGGAATATCACGGCAAACAACAATATAGCATGGATTAAGCATACATATGTCTACATTTAAACACATACACATTCACATAACTATGTATATTAAAGTAAACTTACGTTGTCAAGAACGCACACACATTAAAACAAACCACGATCGGTCTCGATGCAGCGGCAGAACATTCTGTGGAACGAACTTGTTTGTGCATGTCCCTGACTCCGCCCACATGCAATGTCACAGTCAAATTCAAAATAAGAGTTCAACAGGGATTTTATACAGCCGCCCCCTAATTTGTACAGCAAATTAGCAAATCAAATAAAGGTCCCTGATCCCTGAAGTTATGTACCACTGGAATGAGTAGGCATCTCTGGTAGCACAATTAGTTTAGAGACCGGGCGACTGTAGGTGCGGTTACCAATAGTTACTTCTGCCACTCTAATTGTCCCGTCGCTGCTGGGAACAACTTGGGTTACTCTACCTACTGGCCAGAGGGCTCGTGGCAATTGGGAGTCCACAAACATAACTACTTGCCCCACTGATAGATTTGGTGTAGATTTCCGCCATTTTGCACGGGGTTGTAATCTTGGCAAGTAGTTCTGAATGAACTGTTTCCAGAACTGGTCAGTAACTGGAGTAACTGGGTCTGGGTCAGATATCTCTGACGATACATAACCAAGTGGTTTAGAATTTAGTATTCCTTCCACTTCAACCAGAACAGTAGATAGTACTTCTTCTGACACAATTTGATCTTTAAGTACTACTCGAAGATTTTATGGAGCGGATTTCACGCTCCCAGGCTCCCCCGAAATGAGGTGCATGTGGAAGATTAAACTTAAATGAAATACTGTGTTCACTCAGTTTTTCTTTGATGGTTGGCTCAAGTGCAGAGAAGCTTTCTTGGAGTTCTTGATTCCCACCTCTGAAATTTGTGCCCTGGTCAGATATTAATTCGAAGGGTTTGCCGCGTCGTGCAATGAAACAACCTAAAGCCATGAGAAAGGAGTCAGTATCAATATTATGCAGGAGGTCTAAGTGGATACACCGCGTGGTGAGACACTTGAAAATGATTCCCCAGCGTTTTTCATTTCTTCTGCCTATCTTCACTGTAAATGGTCCGAAGCAATCAACTCCAGTTGACCAGAAAGGAGGCTGATATAAGCGAAGATGAGAATCAGGGAGATCTGCCATTTTGGGGTTGACTGGATTACTGCGCCATTTCCTGCATTCTCTGCATTGGTGTTGATATTTCTTTATGGCTTGTCTGCCTCGGATAATCCAGTATGTTCTTCGTACCTCTGCGAAGACACGTTCAGGACCAGGGTGAAGCAGTCGGTTGTCATAGTCTTGTATTATGAGTTTGGTGATGGGGTGATCAGATGCCAGTACAATAGGATGTAAAGTGTCAACATCAAGTTTCTCAGCTTTGCGAAGGCGACCTCCTACCCGAATTAATCCTATGGTTTAATCATATTCAGGTGACAGAGTACTTAACCTACTGTTAGCACGTATGACCTTACCAATCTTAAGTGCATGGACTTCATCAGGGAAACTATCCTGCTGGGCTTGTCTCAGAAGAAGCAATTCAGTATCAATGTGCTCTGAAGCTGACATTGGGGGTGCTTCTGCCCCATGTACAGACTGGTAGGTAGCTTGGACTAAGTCTGTCCATGTTGTGGGCTGCTCTGGATCTGGAAGGGAGGAGTGAATGACAGAAACATGAGCACAGAAAAATTACTTTCTTAGCTCATTCTCATCACTTGAGGATACAGTAGGTTGTGTTGGCCAGTTTTCTGGTGACTGTTGTAGGAAGTGAGGGCCCCGATTCCACCGACATACATGAGAGAGTTCATAAAGAGATTTCCCTCTTGTAATATCATCAGCAGGGTTTAGTTCTGAGTCCACATATCTCCAGTTCTCTGAACTGGTCAACTCCTGTATTTCAGCAATCCGTGTGCCAACAAATACCTTGTAATGACAGGATTCAGACTTGATCCATGTGAGAACTGTGGTGGAGTCTGTCCAGAGAACAGTTGTATGGATGGGTAGGGTAATTTCAGTTAAAAGGAGTTTAGCCAGTTGGGCTCCAGTAAGGGCACCACACAGTTCCAGCCGGGGCACTGATAGTTGCTTTTTTGGTGCAATACGGGATCTGGCCATAACAAATGAGGTATGAATCCCTGCTTCCTTGTCTTGGAGACGCAGATATGCCACTGAACCATAAGCCCGCTCAGAGGCATCACAAAATACATGCAACTCAATCTTGTCTTTGTCAGGTTCTGGACAGTCTGGGAAATAACACCTGGGCATGCCTACCATTGGAAGATACTGCAGTTCATTGGTCCACTCTTGCCATTTGCCAAGCATCTCATTTCCAATGCAGTCATCCCAGCCTCTTTTGTTTATCCACAGAGCTTGAACAAGGATTTTAGCACGGGTGGTATAAGGCAAAATATAACCAAGAGGGTCATACTGTGATGCTAGCACTCTATAGATATTGCGCATGGTAGGCTCCTCTGTTGATAGTGGCCGGTTTCGATAGCCAAGCTTGTCGGAGGGGCAATGCCATGACAGCCCGAGTGTAGACTCTTGTGGGTCTATTTTGTTCACAGTCAGCCAAAGCTCACAGCTTTCCGATTGTGCTTCAGTTGGTAGATGAGCAATTACCTCTGGGTAGTTACTGGCCCATTGTCTTATTTCGAACCCCCCAGCAGATAGTAACGCTCTCATTTTATCTATGAGCTGTTTGGCCTCATCAGTTGTGGGAAGGGACTGCAAACAGTTATCCACATAGAAGGATTTCAATACTGAATCTGCTACCTCTTCATTGCCTTCACGATGGTCGATGGTCGATGGCATGACGCTGGACGGCATAGATGGCACAACATGGGCTGCACGTGGTTCCGAATGGAAGAACACACCATTCATAGATGTCAGGACTCCTCTACTTTTCCAGATCTCTCCACAAGAAGCGCAGCAAAGGCTGATCTTCTGGAAGTAGGCGCACTTGGTGAAACATTGAACGAATGTCCCCACTGATGGCCACAGGATATTGTCGAAATCTGAGGAGAACTCCCAGCAGTGATGGACCCAACGTAGGTCCTGGGAGTAACTGATCATTCAGTGAAGCTTGATGGAACTGATAAGAACAGTTGAACACAACCCTGGCTTTATTGTTGTGATGCACAAGGTGGTGGGGAATAAACCAGGACTCATCTGTACTTTTTGCTTCTTCAGGAGTGAGTGTTACCGCATATCCTGCTTGCTCCAGTTTGTGGATTTCTTTATTGTAGACTTCTGCTAGCTCTGAATTTCGATTCAAACGGCGCTCAGTGGCCCTTAGAAGAGCCATGACTGATTCTGAACCTGCATTCAAGACCTTCACATTAACTCTGCGAAGAAGAGGAGTTGCATAGCGAGAGACTCCATCCACTTCGACCCTCTTTGTTTTTGTTTCCAGCATTTGAAGAGCATCCCTGTCCTGCTTGGATCGTGTAATGTCTTTCACAGGCTGAAAAGGAAGTATGTCGACTTGCCACAACTTTTCAACATGATGAGACAAATCTTGTGTAGGAGCATGGAACAGCGAGATGTTCAAACAGGTAGTGTCCAATGGCTGGTCTAGGAATGTAGTTGGACCTTGGATAGCCCAGCCCAAACTTGTACTGACGGCAACAGGACTGCCCAATGGGCCCATGAGTACTGGAGCTATCGGTCTGATGAGATGTGGGTAATCAGAACCAATGAGGAGCATGGGCTGTACCGCTTTGAAAGGTATAATGGGAACGTCTCTCAGATGTGCAAACTTGTGCTGTTGGGAGAATTATGGTCCTTTCAGAACCATCGTCTAGAATGGCATATGTGTCCAACATTCTCCCTTTGCTATGAAGTCTGACCTGAACCACTTTCAACATGACTCTGCCAGAGTGAGTAACCTGATCAAGGTAAACAGTGCAGGCTACCGTATTCATAGTAAGGATGCTCTTGTGGATGTTGGCTGCGGTAATCACAGAGCAAAATCACTCTCCTTCCCAGTGGTGAAATTAATTAGCTTAGGCTTAGGTATTCCATAAGACGAAGCAATAGCCATCTCCACCATGCTTGGAACATGAACTGCTGGCTGTAGTGTAGAAGAGAATGGTGCAGAATATGACTGTGGCTGAGGTCTTGCGTCTGGGGGTCTGATAGGCTGATAGACCTGTGTGTATGGATCTGAATAATTTACAGATTGCCGTGGGCGATGTTCTGAGCACGGAAACATCAGAGGCTGTGCTGGAGCAAATGCCGGTAATGACTGTGTGACCTGTGGTTGTACATAATTGGAATGCACAGGTTTGCTCTGCACAGGTGTCATAGGAGGTGCATAAACTGGCGGTTTGCCGGTCACTGTTCGGTACACTGTAGACGTAGATGATGTCATTGGAGGTACGTATCGTTGCCCAAAGGACTGGACTTGTTGCTGAAATGTCTGTTGAAGATCACTAGATGGTTGATAAATATATGGCTGATGTATCATACCTGCTGGAGCAGACTCTGGGCGTGGCACATGTTGTTCTACATAATGTTCAATAACAGGGACAGACGCTGGACGAGACAAGGGCTGTTGAGCCTGAGGTAATAACCCTGGTGGCAGTTGGACTGGAGGCTGGGGTATTGCTGTGGTTGAGGAGTGTGCAGGCATCGTTTGAGAAGAGTACCTTGCTACTCCAAGATTATCAGGGCTTTGTGAACCTGATCTTATGTCTGCATAGAGAAGAGGCAAACTGGCACTACGTTGCTGGATGGACTGCTGCTGACTGCCTGAGTGAAGGACTGACCTTTGATGTCCAGCACCTGTGGCATAAGAGTAGCCCTGATGCATGTATGGTGATCCTTTGCCTTGCTCGATAGACATTTGTAATGTGCTTTGTAGCCCGCTGTTTGCTCTTGAACATTCCAAACACACTCCTCCACTCTACGTAACCTTGTAGTCTCAGTGTTCTGCTCAGTCCAAAGTCTATCAGGAGTAGAAGTTCGATAATCCACATCTGTAGCAGAGACATTCTCACTACTAATATGCATATGACTTAAATCCTCTTGCAAGGGGGGTGGAACTAGCTGCCGGGGTTGGGAAGTAAGTACAAAGTCCTCCAGATGTCCAGGAATTCGTCGGATCCTGCTAGGACGGAGACTTTGTTGTTCTTCAATGTAATCCCGAGATGCTGCCATGAGGATAAGATGTTGTATCCGGCTCGAAGGACCACTTTGTTAAAGATGTATGTGCGTGAATGCACTGGCTTGGCAACATCCAATCCTCAACCTCGATCAGAAGGTTTATAGGCAAAGAAGTGCATGACGTGTGGTTTCTGAAATAAATGAAATAATAACAATGAATAAATTAAATAAACTTATCAAATATGAAATACTATGCTCGCAAATATATATCACAGTAAATAAAGCAACACATAATTATGAATTGAGTAGTACAGAATGAAATTAAACCAATGACCACTAGGTGGAGCTCTTGTTCCAGTAATAGAACAGAGTCACAACATTATTTGGTGCTGAACACAGTCAAATAGGCCTACTCCTTATAATATAATGTAAACCACACATCCAAACTGTATGCCAGTAAAGTAACAGCACAGATATACCAGCGATCCATATCAGCATTGTTATATATATTTGCAATAAACACAGAACTTGCCTACATAAGGACGTCTGTTCATCTAAACTTTCTTAGCACGTGCAAGGAATATCACGGCAAACAACAATATAGCATGGATTAAGCATACATATGTCTACATTTAAACACATACACATTCACATAACTATGTATATTAAAGTAAACTTACGTTGTCAAGAACGCACACACATTAAAACAAACCACGATCGGTCTCGATGCAGCGGCAGAACATTCTGTGGAACGAACTTGTTTGTGCATGTCCCAAATAAAGGTTAAAGGTCCCATGGCATGGCATTTTTCTATTATTTTATAGTGTTTCCTGAGATGTACTTATATTGTTAGTATGATTTTTACATCATAAAATGTCATAATTTAGAAATAAAAGGCATTTTTTCTATACTGCTGTTTGCCCTGTGGCTTGAATGCCCTGCTTCAAGAGGCGTGTCTGCTGTGAGACTTCAGTAAAAACGCCCACTGTTGTGATTGGCTGACATCTTTGCATTTTAAATGAGCGGAGGGGGCGTGGTTTAACGAGGCACGAGCAGGCACGAGTCTGCCAGAGACGATGGACCTGTGTTCACTTCTCATCAGTTCTCTCAGCATGTCTCAGTTCAGGGTGAACTGTTGTTACTAGAATATACTTCAGGTTATTAGTTTATTTCTAGTCGGAGGGGCTGTCACTCATGTCAGAAAGTTAGTAACTTTAGTAAATTATGGATCAGCGCTGACTCGAGACGCGAACCGTTTACGATTCAGTCCGATTTGGTGAACTGGTTCGGTTCACTAAAAAGAACCGATTCAAAAGAATGATTCGTTCGCGAACCGGACATCACGGAGACGGAGCGATTGCTAACAAAGTTATTTATACTAACTACTGAGTTATGAGAGCGCTGTCAGTCAGCGCGAGTTTATTGTGTTTGTATCTGAGAGTTCTGAATAAACGCGAGTCCCAGTCACACCGAGTTCGTCTTCATCATTATTCTACCAACTTTGTAACACATGCAAAGTACCATTACAGCGAGATGAACGAGTTAGTAAGTGTTGAGTATAGCATTATTTCTAGATATGTTCCAATCATATGAATAGCGTCAGTGATGCGCATTGAGTAACGTTACACAGCGCAAACAAAGACACAACAGCTGTAATCGAATGTAATCCAGTTTATTGTGGGGAAAGCTGGCTAGCCTAGCCGGATACCCTCACGCTTACCCCCCTTCTGCTTAATCTCACGCCGCGTTTGGTGCCTCCGCTGTCGGCCAGATGCAGTACTGGGGGTCGGGGATGTTGAAGGCCGAGCTTCGGCGTGTGTGAAGTTTATCTGTAAAGATGTGACTGCTGATGTTGAGCAGAAAATACTGTATGCACATTTTAGAACAGATAGACGCGACGAGGACGTACAAAAACACTGACTCACAAGATAGAAAACACGAAAACACCTTTCTGTCGGGTATAATAAATAATTGCACGAATAATAAATAATTTGCTACACATCAGAAATCAACGATCACAGATCAGAAGGAACTGAAGAAAGACTTCTGTTTTCATTTGTACATCCAAACACTGAGAAACTGCCAGCATTCACTCGTTCACAAGCAATGATCTCTCCAGGACAAATATAGCGTTTGCATGGGCGTGCCAGATTCTCTGGGCGGAGGAAAGGGAGGAAACCGTTCCTGCTTGGACGTCAAACCAGGAGACTTCAGGATTGGCTCGTCTGGCCTGTCATTTTCTCAAAGGCAGAGAAAGACAGCCAGAACTCGGGTTTACACCGATCAACATTTCTATCCACTTGGGGACAATATTCAGGCTAGGGGAACTCATATTAATGTTGAAATACCTCATAAAATGAAAATTTCATGCCATGGGACCTTTAAATAAAAAAAAAATATATATAGGCCTAGTTATACAATGGATGTCTCTATTCAAATAAAATACGAGTCTTTAAGTCTCTTTATGGAAGTATTATTATATTAAAATAGACAAATACTATAGCGTCTCTTCTTCAACTGGACGTGCATTCAGTCATGTCTGCAACTTCTTTGAGAACTTGAGAAAAAATGTATGGTCAGTAAGTATTTTGGAGATCACAATTTTTTGTGACTTATGTTGGGCTTTATCAAACTTTATGAAACTATAGTGAATTTATATGCTATTTTTTAAAAAAATTCTAAATTCTAAAGTCTATTTATTGAACAATTTTCATGGTCTTTAAACAGGTTTGCTATCCTGTGGCTCCCTCTGGTGGACAGTATTAGTATTCATCTCTGAATCGCATTCAATCACCCCAAGAATGAAAATTCACCATTGACTTCCATAGTATGGAAGAAAAATAGGCCTACACTATATATATATATATATATATATATATATACTATAATAGGCCTATCTTTTTTTTTTTTTTTTTTTTCTTTAAGTAGAACAAAGACATTTTACAGGTTTGGAGCAACTTGAGGGTGAGTAAATGATGACAGAATTTTTTGGGTGAACTATCCCTAATGGGTATAGCTATATCTCCAGCTATAGTCAGCTTGAGATCCTTTCCATCTAAACTGGGTATATCTATTTTTTATCTATATTTTTAAACCGCAATAGATGACCAAACGTTACATAATGTATGTACCTTTAAAAAAGTTCTTAAAATAGACTTAAAGTAGGCTATATGGTGACACAAGTATACAGCCGTACGTGTATGTATATTTTATGATTTATTAATTCATTTAAACAAGGTTTTTACAGTGTAACCTAGTTCTTACTTCAACAATTTGGCAAGACTCCGTAGAAGTATTATAGAAGTACAATACTTTTTTTAAGGTGCCGGTCAAGTTTATATGCCAAAATAAAGCTGACAAAAGTTTTAGTTTGGAATAATCTCTAGAACCGTGATCCGGCTTGGATCATAAACACAGTCCTCTTCTAATCCACTCGGTACCATTCCACAGTTTGAAGGGACCCACGCAGTCAGAGATGTATAAAGTACTAGAGACACATACTTGAGTAAAAGTACAAGTTCCTTATCAAAAAAGTGACTTGAGTAGAAGTTGAAGTGCTCTTTAAGCACCACACTTAAGTAGAAGTACTAAAGTATTCAACATTTTTTGTACTTAAGTATTGCAAGTAGTTTATTTTAAAATGTACTACTCAAGTACTGAAAGTAAAAGTACAAGTATTGTGTTATGTAGTTATTAAAGAAAGTAGTCAAAAGTTTGAACATCATTGTTTTTATTATTTCAAATGATTAAGCTAAAGGACAATCACAATGTTGGTAGGTAATTTTTCTACATATTGTCATATAAATAACCTGAAAATACTGTAGTTCATTAAGATTAAATCTTACTATAACCACTCTTGCAAAAAAAATGGGGTAAGCACACTTATATTCTCATTTCAAGAGGTGTTCTGAGTAAATTATTTGTTTGTAACACTTTACAATATGGTTTGATTTGTTAACATTACATTAGTTAATGAATTAGACTAATAACTAACATGAACTAACCATGATCAATACATTTGTTACTGTATTTATTAATCTTTGTTAATCTTAGTTAATAAAAATAGAGCTGTTCATTGTTTGTATATGTTACTTCACAGTGCACATTAACTATGTAAACAAATAGAGAGCAATTTGAGCGCAAGACGCTCGTGTTGTTCCCTTTCGTTCAGTCACTACGACGTAACGTTAGTGACTAACGAATGGGGGTTTCGCTTAGAAGCCTATCAACTTCGAGTTTAGAGAAAACGCCCAATGGCGTGCCAATGCCATGGGCATGCGGAATTTGCATACGTAACTCCGCCTCACTGCGTGAGTATATAAGGAAGTACGAGGCAATATCGCATTATGTTTCTGCTTCTGGAGCCAAGAGTACCTACCTCTTCACTCCTACAGCCTTCTGAGACTCTTACAGCTTCTTCGAGACGAGCAGCTTTCCAGTCGGTGTTGGTGTGACGGCGCGTTCCAGTGATCGCATACTTCCTGCCTGCTGATCTGTGCAGTGGTCCGCCTGACAGCTGGTGTGTGTTTCCCTGGGCGCTTCGGCATCGACTGCGAGGCTTTCCTCTCACAAAAAGAGCTTGCGCGTGGCACGTCTTTTTCAAGACGGCTCGCCCGTGCACTTCCGGGTGCGATCAATTTTCCGCTGCTGTCTATGGACGCATTCACTGCTCGAGCGTGTTTGGGCTTCAGCACGTACGGGCAGTGTTTGCGGATGTGTCACGTTTCCATTGCGGGGGCGTGACCATCGCGATGTCGCGGTCGAGACTCAATGATCTCCGTGAGGAGAGCGAGTCCCCTCTGCCACACCCCAATCTACCGTCCCCAAGTGAGATGGTACTTTGGCTGGTGGCCAGGGTGACCTGAGGGCGGTGCTGTGGTATTAAGAACCCCGACGTTCATTCCTCGGGCCACGCCCCCCTCTTATACATCGCTTCCGTGAGTGTTGGATTGAATCTACGGCCCGTCTCTGACGCCCCGTTCGTTCAGTTCACGCTCCGGATAGCAGTGAGATGTCGATCGCCGCATCCCAAGGTGGGCTGGAGTCCTTTGGGGATGACGATTAGGTTGTGCTCCGCCTCCGGGTGTGTTAGCACTGCCTGATCTGACCTAAAGTTGACAGCCATGTTATCTCGGGCAGCCGCGAGTCTCGCGCTGGTGTGGAACTCCGCCCAGTCGCGGGTGCTCGTGGTTGCGCGATTGGTTTTTGGGGGCGGCACCCGACAGCTGTTGGGCCCCGCCCCCAATGCCTTTCGCTCCCGGGGTGCATGAGGAGATCACGCGGTCCCGGAAGTCCCCGTGCTTCCCGTGACCGTTTGGTGGCCTCCTCCGCAGAGGGCTTTGACGTGGCGTGGTGTGGCTGTCCTAAGCACCCCCCCCCAAAGCCTGTGGGCTCGTCTACTTCGGTGGCGTGGTCCCGCAGAGCTACGGGCAGGCCGCCGCCCCTTTGCACATGCACAAGGGTGGAGCCGACCCAGGGCTCTTCATTGAGCTGCGTGCCGCAACTGATCCCGCCCCCGGGCGGTGAAGGTGGCCACACACTCCCTGGGTCGGGCGATGTCCACAGCTGTGGTCCGGGAGAACACCGTGCCTTACCTGGTGATGTGGAGGACGTTGAGCGTGCCCGCCTCCTCAACTCACCCATATCCCAGGCTGGCCTCTTCGGCGGCGCGGCTGAGAACTGCGCCCAACAGTTCTCGGCCGCCCCAGAGCAGACTGAGGCTGTAACACGTACTGCCCTGGCGGCCAGCTGCTGCACCAGCCGCCGGCCCAGTCGCCTCAGTCTGCTCGCCGACGAGGGCGCCCTCCCTCTTCCCGCCCGGCCCCAGCAGCAGCCTTCACCTGGGCTGCGCCGTGGAGGTGGTTGAGGATGTCGCCTAGTCCGCTCCCCAGACTGGTTAAACGCCAGGATGGAGGTGGACAACTCAGAGATGGGTTCCAGTTCTTCCCAGGGGATGGTAGCAGGGCCTCTCCTTCCCCCGGTGGAGGGCCGGGGGAAAATCCTTCCACTGCTGGCCCCCGGGCTAGCAGCGCTTGGGAAGAACACATGTTCCTGTCTCTGAGCACCCAGAGACCGGTGATGACAGTGCGCGCCACCCTCGGGTCTCGCCACTGATCCCACTCTGTCGCCAGCCCACTGGCAGAGCAGACCCCAGTGGAACGCGAGTCCTTCCCTGGTCTCCTCTGTCAGGGCGCAGCCGTTAACCGTGCCCCGACCCCGGGACGCCCAACAGCCTCCCCTGTCCGTGCCGGTAACGCTGCCTCGCTGCCCCACCCAGGGTACGTCTGCCGTCCGTATGACCCCGTTGGTGCAGTCTCTGGAAGCCTGGCTTCAGCTTCCGGGGCTGTCCCGCTGGGTTGCCCGGACCGTCAGGCTCGGCTACGCGATTCAGTTCGTGCAGGCTCCTCCCCGTTACAGGGGAGTCCGCTATACCGTGACCGGGGCCCATGCCCCCGTCATGCGTGCGGAGATTGCCACTCTACTGGCGAAGGGTGCGATCGAGCCTGTCCCTCCAGCCGAAATGAGGTCGGGGTTCTAGAGCCCCTACTTCATTGTACCCAAGAAAGTCGGTGGGTTACGGCCAATCCTGGACCTTCGCATCTTGAACCGATCCCTTCACCGGCTTCCGTTCAAGATGTTGACTGCGAAACGCCTTTTCGAATGCGTTCGTCCTCTCGATTGGTTTGCAGCGATCGACCTGAAGGACGCCTACTTCCATGTCTCCATCCTTCCTCGACACAGACCGTTCCTACGGTTTGCTTTCGAGGGGCAGGCATACCAGTACGCGGTTCTCCCATTCGGGCAATCTCTGTCCCCTCGCGTCTTCACGAAGATCGCCGAGGCAGCCCTTGCGCCCCTTCGGCAGCACGGGGTTCGCATCCTGAACTACCTCGACGACTGGCTCACACTGGGCCACTCTCGAGAGCAGGTTTGCGGACACAGAGATCTGGTTCTCCACCACTTAGCCCGTCTGGGCCTTCGGGTCAACTGGGAAAAGAGCAAACTTTGCCCCGTGCAGAGGATCTCTTTTCTCGGTATGGAGATCGACTCGGTCGCCATGTACGCGCAGCTTTCGAGCGAGCGCGCGCAGTCTCTGCTGACTTGCCTCCGTCAAATCGAGAGCAAGAGTGCGGTTCCACTGAAACTATTTCAGAGGCTCCTGGGGCATATGGCATCTGCAGCCGCGGTAACGCCGCTCGGATTGCTTCATATGAGACCGCTTCAGCACTGGCTTCGCGATCGAGTCCCGAGATGGGCATGGCAGTCTGGCACGCTCCGGGTCCAAGTGACTCGGGCCTGCTTACAGACGCTCACCCCGTGGTCGAACCTCAGTTTTCTCCGGGCCGGTGTGCCCTTAGAACGAGTTTCCAGGCATGTTGTCGTATCGACGGATGCCTCTGCCACGGGCTGGGGTGCCATGTGCAATGGACAAGCAGCCGCGGGCTCCTGGACAGGACCCCAGCGCCTCCTGCATGTCAATTGCCTCGAGTTGCTGGCAGTACGTTTCGCCCTGCACCGCTTCCGAGCGCTGCTGAAGGGCCAACATGTACTTGTCCGGACAGACAACACGGCCGTAGTAGCGTACATCAACCACCAGGGTGGTCTACGCTCCCGCCGTATGTCTCAACTCGCCCGCCATCTCATTTTATGGAGTCAGAAGTGCCTGAGGTCCCTTCGTGCTGTCCATATTCCGGGAGTCCTGAACCACGCAGCCGACGAGCTCTCGCGGTTTCAGCCTCTCCCGGGAGAATGGAGACTCCATCCCCGGACGGTTCAGCTGATTTGGGAACAGTTCGGCGACGCACAGGTAGATCTGTTTGCCTCCCTCGACTCTTCCCACTGCAGCCTGTATTATTCCCTGACCGAGGGCACGCTCGGCACGGATGCACTGGCGCACAGCTGGCCGCGGGGCCTACGCAAATATGCGTTCCCCCCAGTGAGCCTACTCGCACAGCTCCTGTGCAAGATCAGGGAGGACAAGGAGCAGGTCCTTTTGGTCGCCCCGTACTGGCACGGCCGGACCTGGTTCCCCGAACTCGTACTCCTTGCGACAGCCCCTCCCTGGCCTATTCCTCTGAACCCGGACCTCCTTACTCAGAGACGGGGCACCCTTTGGCACCCACGTCCCGACCCCTGGAGCCTCCACGTGTGGCTCCTAGACGGGACGCGGCAGGTTTGAGTGGCCTACCACCTACGGTGGTCGCCACCATCACTTCCGCTAGGGCAGAGTCCACTCGGCATGCCTATGCGTTGAAGTGGAACCTCTTCGTCACCTGGTGCTCTTCCCGCCAAGAAGACCCCTGGAAATGCCCGATCGGGTCCGTGCTTGAGTTTCTCCAAGAGGGGCTGGAGCGAAGGCTGTCTCCCTCCACCCTCAAAGTATATGTGGCTGCAATATCTGCCCACCACGATCTCTTGGAGAACAAAAAGGTTAGTCAGCACGACCTGGTCATCAGGTTCCTGAGGGGAGCCAGGAGACTGAATCCTCCTCGCTCTCCTCTCGTACCCTCTTGGGACCTCGCAGTAGTGTTAACTGCTCTGCTGAGACCTCCCTTTGAGCCTTTGCGGTCGGTTGATATTAAGTTCCTGTCTATGAAGACGGCTCTGCTGACCGCATTGGCCTCAGTTAAGAGGGTCGGGGACCTGCAGGCATTTTCGGTTGACGAAGCGTGCCTGGAATTCGGGCCGGCTAACTCTCACGTGATCCTGAGACCCCGGCCTGGATATGTGCCCAAGGTTCCCACCACTCCGTTTAAGGACCAGGTGGTGAGCCTACAAGCGCTGCCTTTGGAGGAGGCAGACCCAGCCTTGGCATTGCTCTGTCCAGTACGCGCCCTCCGCGCCTACGTAGACATGACGCAGTGTTCAGGACCTCAGACCAGCTCTTTGTCTGTTATGGTGGAGAGCGGAAGGGAAGTGCTCTCTCAAAGCAAAGGCTGTCTCACTGGATAGTGGACACCATTGCTTTGGCTTACCAGCAGCAAGGCCGACCATGTCCCCTTGGTGTGAAGGCACACTCCACCCGGAGTGTGGCCTCCTCTTGGGCTCTAGCGCATGGCGCCTCGCTAGCAGACATCTGCAGAGCTGCAGGCTGGGCGACACCCAACACATTCGCCAGATTCTACTATCTCCGAGTGGAGCCAGTGTCCGACTATGTACTCGCCCCCCCCGAGGGGCCGGTGATGGGCCAGGCTCAGGTGTCTTCGCTTGCTCGCCACTCCACTCCACGGACTGGATACGTGCAATATTTCCTCAGGTGAGCTCCCCGAGAGCCCTGAGCTCCTCCAGCAATGTCGACGCCGACATCAGTTCAGTCTGCCCTTTCGAGCCCAGACCCTCATGTCCGGCCAGGTGCCCCATGTGCATGGTTCCCTCCGGCGACCCCCACATGTGTATTCACCGTAAGTCTCCGCAGTGAGCGGGTTTCTTCCCTTGGAGTGTCCCCGCCACCCCTAGGGTTAAAAATCCACCTTCGGCTGGTACCCTAGAGATCTTCCATATGCAGCCCTCAGCGGGTCATATGTGTCTCTTAAGTCCTCCCCACGGGTAGGCATTTTTTGGCATTCCCTCACTGGGATATGCTTCCCAGTGTACCTTGGTATTCCTGTGTTAAGTGGGAGTCCTTCGTCCGTACTAGTCTTACGACAGGGTACTCACACTTATGCAGGGCGCTGGAAGACAGCTGAGTGGCGGGATTATATTGGGACCCCCATTCGTTAGTCTCTAACGTTACGTCGTAGTGACTGAACGAAAGGGAACGTCTCGGTTACGGATGTAACCCTCGTTCCCTGAGGAGGGAACGGAGACGTAACGCCCCCTTGCCACATCAGCTGTGCTACCTGGAACGCAGGAGTTCAGTCTTGGCTCCTCAAGCAGGTAACATAATGCGATATTGCCTCGTACTTCCTTATATACTCACGCAGTGAGGCGGAGTTACGTATGCAAATTCCGCATGCCCATGGCATTGGCACGCCATTGGGCGTTTTCTCTAAACTCGAAGTTGATAGGCTTCTAAGCGAAACCCCCATTCGTTAGTCACTAACGTTACGTCTCCGTTCCCTCCTCAGGGAATGAGGGTTACATCCGTAACCGAGACGTTTTAAAGACAGTGAATGCGCGCTCGCGGGGCTCTCTCGCGCTCTGTCTCTCTCTCTCGCACTCTCGCGCGCGCTCTCTCTCTCTCTCATGCACGGTAATGTGGGTTTGGAATGGAATGATTCGTAAAATGTTTATAATTGTAACGAGTAATGATGCAGCACATAAAAAAAATATCGGAGTAAAAGTATTAAACTCATCGAAAATATGTACTGAAGTAAAAGTGGAAGTAGGAGAAAAAAATAATACTCTAGTAAAGTACAGATACTGCCTTTTAGTACTTAAGTACAGTAGTGAAGTAGTTCTACTTCGTTACTATACATCTCTGCACGCAGTGTCATAACCTTTTTGATGCCAGGTTGTCTGTAAGGGATGACCCTGATGATCAATCTTCTTCACTTTTCCCACTCGAACACTTAGTTTAAGAATGGCCAACTGTTGTCCTCCAGCATTTAAAGGGTAACGGGAAGCTTTCGCTTTACTCCGACTCACGTAGACTCCTGGACCGAGCATGCCACCAGAAGAGGGTCTGAATTCTTCACGTTTGATCGTCTCTGCGATTGCCATTGTAGTGCCATGATACATGATGTATGTTCTCCGTCCAGGATACTTCTGTATTCCAGTGCCATAACCGTTATCCCCCATGCCAGTCACAATAACCAAAGCACTGAAAAGTTTTCATTTATTTGATAATTAGTGAATAACTAAAGATAAATATTTGTATGATAACAGAAATATGCAGTTTGCGGTATGAAAGTTATGATGAAGTTATTGAGAACACTACACAAATTATGCTGTGTGAGAAACTCTTTCTACATCATTTGTAAATTTTCTTTCAGCATCATTTAAAAGCTTAAAGAGCTTAATTTAATTTAGCTGAATTAGATTTTTTTTAATTAAATTAAATTGTTTTAATTTAACTTACATGCTCAGGAGTCTTAGGCACCAAACAGTCTCTAGAAAAAGAGGAAATCTTTCACTTTTAATTCGTATATTGGGTGGAGCTAAAGGGGGGAAATGGGTAAGGATGTGGTCACCTACTCTTACTCAGAGACCATATATGTTATCAATGCAGTTGTGTAATCATTACACAAACGATGCTACACTAACTCCAGAGGTTTTTTCGATTATGTCTTTTAACAAAAGAAGTTAAAACAGCAGTTGCTCAACATATTTGAAGGAATCAGTGAGACATGTATAAATTCTAGTTAAAGATACTGAAACATTCAAGGCATAAATTACCTCCTAACAATGTAACTATGTAATCCAAGATTGAGTCCTAAAATGCAAACTAAAGCCAGTCTGAGAAGAGACAACAAATCTAATTACTCAATCCAAGAAAAAAGTTTGTTCTTGTTTTTATTTCTTGCTGACAAGGCAGGATGCTTAGAATAGCAATGACACATCTGAAAAACTTGAAAAGTTGACAACTATGCAGGAGAGACCAGGTTGGCAAGTACATTTATTTATTGTTAAAGTATATTCACAATGTTGTTAATTCATGACTGGAGGTTAGCACAATGTTAAAAAACTAATATTCCTTTGTGGATTGGGCACCTGGGCTGTCTGTACGGTTTTTTTTTCAGAGGGGAAACCCACTTTGTGAATCTTTAAAAAAAAAACTAAAACGAAGTCCATGACATAAAGCAAGTGATGGTGACCTCTGGTGTTGATCAGGTGGAACTGATAGATGGTATCAATGACTCACAACTTATTAGAAAGTCAAAACTGAACACTTTAAGGGTTAGTTCACCCAAGAATAAAAATTCTGTCATTAATTACTCACCCTCATGTCATTACAAACCCGTAAGACTTTCGTGGAACACAAATGAAGATCTTTTTAATGAAATCTGAGGGCTTTCTGTCCCTCCATTGACAGCATATGCAACTACCACTTTCAAGCCCCAGAAAGAAAAGACGTCATTAAAGTAAACATGTGACTCCAGATGTTTAACCAACTTTTTGTGAAGTGATGCGAGTGCTTTGTTTGCGCAAAAAACATAGTTTACCTCTTTATTTACAAAATATTAATCTCTAATGCACATTATGAATATTGTTCAAAATAAATGTATTTTTATAATAAACTCATTATTGTTAAAACTGCCAATAATTGCTTATGCGTTATGTAAAAAACTATGTAAAAATAAAACAAAAGGTAAGTAATCATAAATTCATTGTAATCATAAATTCATTTGCCAGTCATTTAATATTGAAGTGTTCATTATGTTTCACAGAATCTACCAGAATCTGAGGTTTGGAATGACACCCAGCACTGTGATTCGGCTTGGATCATGCAGACAGTTCTCCTCTAGGCCACTGTTTACCATGCCACAGTTAGGAGGAACCCACGCTGTGTCATATCCATGTTCATACCAGGTCTTCTGTAAAGGATGACCCTGGTAGTCGATCTTCTTCACCTTGCCCACTCTTACACTGAGTCTGAGAACAGCAAGCATCTGCCCATTTGAACGCAGAGGGTAACGGGAGGCTTTTTCAAAGCTTCTAGTGACATAGACTCCAGGACCCAGCATGCCATCAGCGGAAGGAGAGAAGCCCTCGCTCTTGATCCTCATCGCATTCAACATTGTAGTGCCGTGATACATTATGTAGGATTGTTTGCCTATATGCCAATTTGGTTGAATGTCAACAAAGAAACACTCAGGGCACATAAAACAAGAACAAGAAGAGTTCACAAACACAGATGTCCGAAACATCTTGCTGCTGTATTCCCACGACAGTACAGACGTCTGGTAAACAAACCTTGAGATAAATGTTGCAATACATTAGTTGTTTTTGTGGTTTGTTAAAAGCAGGGGTGTCCAAACTACGTCCTGGAGAGTTCAGCTCCAACTTGCTTCAACACACCTGCCTGGAACTTTCTGGAAGTTTCTAGTATGCTAGTAAGACTTTGGCGGCATCCGAAATTGCATACTCTCTTGAGTAGCTACTTATTTTGAACAAGTAATTACTTTGCGACCGCTTAAAAAGTACATTCTATGTAGTATGATTGTATAGTATGAATGTTATCTGGACATACTACATTCGCCATATTGTCATTATCACGTGACCTACCAGCGTCAGTTGCGTCAGTTGCCATTTACAAATCCTCTCCCGTGGCCTCCTGGGATAGTAAAGTGTCCATCGTATGCACACTTCAGAATCTCACTGGAAGCAGTAGGTCATGCAGGTACTTTTTCCTACTATTTTTATGAGTATACTGTGAATTCAGACTTCTTTGTCACATAGGGCCCTATCATACACCCGGCACAATGAAACTCCAGGCGCAACGCAAGTGTTTTTTGCTAGTTTCAGCCCGACGCAGTTATAATTTTCACGTCCAGCGCCACATTGTTTAAATAGCTAATGCACTCGCGCCCATTTGTTCGCCCATGGCCGTGCTGGTCTGAAAACAAGGTGTGTTCAGGCACATTGTTGGCGTGTTGCTATTTTGAGGCAACTGAAAACAACTATGCCATTGACCAGCAAAAACCTGGTCTAAAGTCAATGGCACAGTATTTTTTGTGTTGTTTAAAGGGTGTGTTAGTAATATGCGCCTATAGGTGGGTGCACAACGCGTATACACTCAGATTATTACACACACATCGATGCGCAGCAGCAGACAAACATTTTTAAATATTAAAAATAAAGGCATTCCTCTCCGGAGAAGCGTTCAGTCTTTATGCTTGCAAATTCCACCATGTAAGTAGCGAATCCACCATGGTGTAAGCGCAACTGGC
Source organism: Gobio gobio (assembly GCF_949357685.1). Lineage (NCBI taxonomy): Eukaryota > Metazoa > Chordata > Actinopteri > Cypriniformes > Gobionidae > Gobio > Gobio gobio. The sequence continues at coordinate 42,961,634 of NC_137102.1, forward strand.
TTTTAAAGGGAATGGGAGATGAGACTCTGGCTGGTTTATTGCACGTTACGCCCAAAACACCCTAAGTGCATCTGCGCCATGTGCTCAGATCATTAAAATAGGGCCCATACTGTTTTTCGCTTAATATAGTAGGGAAGTATGCGATTTCAGATGCAGCCCTTGATTAGCTGGTTCAGGTGTGTGTAATTGGGGCTGGAGCTGATTTCTTCAGGACAGTGGCCCTTCAGGAGCAGGACCGGACACCCCTGGCTTAAAGGGATACTTCCAAAAGGAAAATTCTGTCATCATTCAATTACATCCATGCAATTTTAAATCTGTATTTTGTTTTTTGTTATTTTTTACTTTGGGTGGAACACAAATTCATATTTTTAAAGACTGTATATACTGCATTTGTGCATGCAAAGAAATTCAGTGGGGTCTAAAACATGCCATTGTATGGACAAAAAAAACAAAACACATTTTTGCAAAGAAATTTCCAAAGAATTGTTCCACAGAAGACAGGAAGTCATTTTTTTAAATGACATGAGGAAAAGTAAATGATGACAGAATTTTCATCAACTATCCCTTTTAGCACAGCACAGTCCATATACTTTGACACATTTGTCTGTTTATTTGCTGTTCCCATAATTAGCAATTTGCATATAGTATATATCTGTGTATTTGAAAGAACACTTTTACAGAGACTTCAGAGCATGTAAATGTAGCTTTACTGAAGTGAAACTAAAAGAAAATGTTTGATATTAGGAGCATTATGGTCTTGTAATATTATATATACGGTGTGTGTGTGTGTGTGTGTGTGTGTGTGTGTGTGTGTGTGTGTGTGTGTGTGTGTGTGTGTGTGTGTGTGTGTGTGTGTGTGTGTGTGTGTGTGTGTGTGTGTGTGTGTGTGTGTGTGTGTGTGTGTGTGACACTTATTCTCCTTGTACATACTGTATAAAATAGAAGTTTATATTAGTAGTACCATAATCATAATTGTGACCACATAGTCTGTTTATATATATATATATATATATATATATATATATATATATATATATATATATATATATATATATATATATATATATATATATATATATATATATATATAGTATCATTTAAACTATACAGTAATTTGATTATTTAATGTAAGCAGAAAAAAAGAAATAAAATCGCATATATTGTATTTCTTATTTTCTCTTATTTTGCTTGTAAGATATTGTGGACATTCTCTTTGATATTCTACAATAAGACAATTTGGCACTGCAAATTTAATTACAGTTTAATTACAGTTATAAGCACTACACAACAACCAACCTACCTCCACGGCGGTGTAGCAGAATAGGACAAATTTTATAGATAGTTTCACTTTGATTCCACAACGTCAAACAGGGTAGGGCCAGAACTATTTACTGAGAAGTTCTGAAGTACAAATATTGGAAACAGAGATAAAAGCTAGAATATAAGGTGGGAATTACATTTTTATTTAGCTGGTTTGTTTGTTTGTTTGATTTATTTATTTCACTGTTGTAGGCCTATGTGTGTTTTGAGAAAGACTTTCCTTATAGGCTTATCATCAGTTCAACTCTGCACTGAATACCAGATGGCTATTTTAAACACAAGGAAGTGATTTGTCAGGTAACTTTACAGTAAATATGCGAGGGAAAAGGGTTCAGTCATGATGTTATACATTATTGCTCTAAGCCACCAACTTTTCTTACTTAATTTTTTTTCTATTCTGTATAGAACGTGATTGAAATATAGCAGCGTGGCCTGAAAAGTATGTGGAAAAAACAGACTTAAAAATGTATGAATGTTAGATAACAAAATCACAAAGCAAGTCTCATCTGCAAAACAAATTATGCTTTACTGAACTCTACTGTTATGAGACATTTTTGCAATGATTTTTAACCAGGTGTGAACATGATTTTAGTTCTAGGTGTCTACAGGTTTCACATTCCCAGTAGGATTGATGTAGGATGACGAAACTGAAAAACTAGCTTTCGCTGTGATGGATGAAAACACTTTGGATGGATAAAATAAAAAAACCTCTGATTATACTGCTTCAGCAGCTCATCTACAAATTCACCAATTTAAGTCAAAATAAAAAATATACATTAATTATTGTTGATAATAATAATGATTTCTGTTATTTTTTTAAGGGATTCTCTTTGGACAAAACACTAAACAAAACAGCATTTGTGACTCATTTGTGACATTTGCTCTGTCAGAAATTGAACAGTAGTATCTAGTTACATTTTGTAAAGCCTCTGGTACAGTGGTAAAACCACTATAGGCTATGATGAAGGAAGTCGTTACAATTCAGAGAGACATGTGTCTGGAGTCACATGTGCCTGGAGTCAGAGTAAAAAATCCAATTCCATGATCCAAGAAAAACGCTGACAGTTCAAAACCAGGGCAAATAATGACAACGAAGACTGCTTAGAATTGCAGTGACACATGTTAACCTCATCTTAAAAAAAACTATTCCCTCCCTATTCTAGCTGCTACTCTAAGCAATGTCCAAAACTTAGTATTTCAGGCACTTTTTGTGATTTTTCGCCTCTTCCTGATGGATCGCGTCCTGTATTCCTCAGCTATAAGTCGCTTTGGATAAAATCGTCTGCTAAATGAATAAATGTAATGTAAAATGACACACAAGCAAGTCTTTGCAAGGATAGTGAAGAATAGATGTAAAGGAGGCAAGATAGTAAGAGCGTGTAAACCGCACTCCCCAGCGCCAACTTGTTTTCCGTCAGTTTTTTTTGGTGTATTGGTGTGCAAAGGATTGTGGATCTGAAAGAACTGAAGGACGTGAAGGATATACATGATGCATCCGTCAAAATTAGCTGAATGAAGGATGCAAAACAAAAACTGTCTTTTAAAGATCCTTCAAATTGGGAGGCCTTTAACAAAGCTTGTTGATGTGGCAGCCTTCCGTTTGAGACGCACCAGTTTACCAGCATTTCTTTTGTCATTTCACTAGAATGAAAGCATCCATCTGAGCGTGAGAGAACTTTAGACCTTCAGTTGCGCCCCACCAATTACGACAGCCGTAACGATCACAAAGCAAAACATTAAAAATAATGAATTCCAGCACTGGATCTGCACTCATTTCACTACAACTACTAATTCTTTCCCACAAACTGTTTCAAGTAGAAGGGACAAAACCGTCCTAGCAACAGTTGACACATGTCCCACATGACCAGCCGTAGATGCCCACCACATAACCTGCAAGGTTACTCAACTCTACTTCTCATTTCAACCAGATGATCCTACAGTTGGTGTTCGTATTGCAGCCTGTCTGACAGACATTTCTGGCTGGATGAAGGACCATCACCTTCAACTCCACCTTGCTAAGACAGAACTGCTTGTGATCTAGCCAACCAAGCACTTGATCACAATTTCTCAGTTCAGCTAGGTTCTAGGGCTGTAATCTCCCAGTCGATTAGTCGATTATTAGTCGATATGTTCTGACCCGACCAAAATTCTGATTGGTCGATTTTTTGCTGCGTTCATTTCATTAGTTTTGCCGCGTTCATTTCATCAGTTTTGCCGTGCCGCATTCATTTCATAAGGTGGAAAGCACTAATTGCTAACTCCTGTTTCACAGGAAACAGTCTGTCATCAGAACACCCCCCTTGTTTTTACTTCTTTTGGATTAGCCCAACCCAGTGGAGAAGACAGACAGATTGAAGTAGGCTAGTTTGCTGTATATTATTTATTTCATTTTGGGCCCCACTTTATATTAGGTGGCCTTAACTACTATGAACTTACATCAAAAAATAAGTACAATGTACTTACTGTGTTCAAATTGTATTACAAAACACCTTTGCTGATATTGAGGTGGGATACGGGTAGGGTTAGGGACAGGTGTGGTGGTATGGGTAAGTTTAAGGGTAGGGTTAGGTGTAAGGGAAGTGTCAACTGTGTAATTACAAATGTAACTACAGAAATTAATTACAGATGTAATTACATGCAGGTATTTTTTTAAATGTAAGTACAATGTAAAAACATGTATGTACACAATAAGTGCATTGTATCAAATGATGAATTAAAATGTTAGTACATAGTAGTTAAGGCCACCTAATATAAAGTGGGTCCCCTTTTGTGTTTAAAGGGGTCATAGAATGGTACATGCACTTTTACAAGTTGATTATACGGAAATGTGTGTTGGCAGTGCCTGTACACAACCATCCTATAATGATAAAAATACATCCAGTGTTTTTTTTTAATCTCCTTATATATTTTCCCCTGTCTCAAATCGAGCCGTCTGACCGTGTGACGTTACACGGTGTACGCCCCTCCTAAGATTGTTGATTGACAGCAGCGTTTCAACACAGACCCGCCCTGAGCGAGCTGTCATCAGTCCGCCATTGTTGATACGCTGGAGCAGAATGGCGTCTAAGCGATTGTGGTGTTGTGTTGTTGGGTGTAATAACGAACACAGCAGTCATTTTGATGTTCCTAAATCCGAACTGCTGAAGACCCAGTGGCTGCAGTGCTGAGTTTTGTTTTAGAAGGGAATATTCCCCCCCGATCAACGTCAATGTTTGCGCGAATCATTTCTCAGCAGACTGCTTTATAAACGAGCGTCAGTATAAAGCAGGTTTTGCTAATAAGCTGCTCTTGAAAAAAGGGTCGTGTTCCTGCTGCACCTCAGGAAGATCGAAGATGTGAGTGTAACGTTTTATTAACCTTTATATTAATCTTTGCAAATCGCTTGCACGCTTCACGATGAATGAGGCTAAAGTTTACAGGGTAAGTTACATTACGGCATGCTTTCTGTGTATGACGTTCTCAATATAATTCATAATCCCACGTTTATAATGAACAACGCGTTATGTTTGTTATTACAAACTGTACTCGGGTGATAAAGTTAACGTGGTAACACTACACTAAGCTTACTTTTGTACATGGTTTATAACGGTGTCTGTTACTGATTAAGAAGTAATGTAAAAAAAACAAATCTTATAACATAACATTAATCTGTCAATGAACTAACACATCAGTAAACACATAGCAACTACGCTACTCTGCCAGTACAAAGATAGATCAAAGTGACATGACGTTAACCAACCATTCAGAAACGTCCTGTTCGAACTTCGATGGGTTCGTCATCTGTTCCTGGTCCGACTCCGGTTCAAAATGATCAGGTTGCTTAGATGTGTCCTCAGAGACTCCCGTTGCCATTATTTCTCGAAAATATACCCTCAAATGTTGTCAAGGCAACACTCCACGTGTGTTGTGGTGTTGTGTCGGGTCGAACCAAACGCCCCACAGAGCAGAGGGGGCGGGGTGAGCAGAGCTCATTATCATTTAAAGTCACATACACTGAAATGACTTGTTGAAAACTGAGCTGGTTTTGACCAGGTAAATTGAATGTTTTCTTACAATACTAATGATAATTTTTAATTAAAGTATATTACAAACTTTTCATTTAGACACTAAAGAATCATATTAACTTGTACAAAAATGTCATTCTATGACCCCTTTAAGAGTAAAAGCTTTAAGTTAATAGTCTATTCGTGTCTCAGCCGCAAAGTTGAGCTGAGCTCCTATGTTCAAGTTGCACAGAGCGGCTGAAATGATAGTGTCTGTCAGTTATTATAATACATATGACAAAAACAATTGTGTCAACGTGTGTCAGACTCATTTCAGTGCAAAATAATCAGGTCAAAAACGATTTAATATACTGCAAATAGCCTACTAGTTTTTTACGTTTATTTATTATTAATTTAGGCAGACAACAAGGCTACCAAGTACTGTGCACAGTGCGCAGCTAATTAATTTAACGTAATTTTTTGTCGATTTTTAGTCTAAAATTTCAGGAGTTCAGTTGACAAAGATTTTCTTTGGTTGATTACAGCCCAACTAGGTTCATCAACCATAAGTCCTTCCAGGACAGCCAGGAGCCTCGGAGTTGTGATTGATGATCAGTTAAACTTCACTGACCTCATTACTGCACAAGCCCGGTTCTGCAGATTTGCAATATACAACATTAGGAAGATTAGGCCCTTCCTATTGGAGCAGGCCACACAACTACTGGTCCAAGCTCTTGTTCTTGTTCGTACTGTAATGCTCTTCTAGCAGGCCTTCCGGCGTGCACTATCAAACCCTTGCAACTGATCCAGAATGTAGCAGTGAGGGTGGTCTTCAACGAGCCGAAGAAAGCGCACATCACACCTCTCTTCATCAGTTCGCATTGGCTGCCAATAGCTGCTCGGCGCTCGCATCAAATTCAAGGCACTGGTGCTTGTCTACAAAGCAACCACAGGCTCTACAGCAATATACCTAAACTCGCTTGTTCAGACTTACGCACCCTCCAGAAGCTTGCATTCTGCAAGTGAACGACACCTGCCATCCCAAAGAGTCACAAAATCACTCTCATGGACCTTTTCCTGGAGAGTTCCCACCTGGTGGAATGACCTGCCTATCTCAATTCGAGTAGCCGAGTCTGTAACCATTTTCAAAAAAACATCTAAAGACACATCTTTTCCAGCAGCAGCTGACCAATTAAGACTAGCACTTAACTATTCTATTAGTTTTTATGTTTATTTATAAAAAAAATAAAAATAAAAACTATGCAAGACTAAACTAACTGAGATGTGTTACAGCACTTGCATGCTGTTGCCCCTTGTTTGTCTGATTGCTTCTATTGCTCTCCTCATTTGTAAGTCGCTTTGGATAAAAGCGTCTGCTAAATGATTAAATGTAAATGTAATTATATAGTAGTATACATCTATGTAAGTATTTGATTTTTGCACACAGCTCATGAGTTGTCATACACTGACATTAATACATTTGTGTCCTTGGGTTTGAACAACAGCGTTGTGAAGTCCTGTAATCCAATATTCTCCTAAGGGTTCAGCCAAAGCAAACAACACAAATACATGACATATTCCTAAAACAATAAAGCTGAAGCTCATCTTAATGTTATAATCTAACAGTCTAACAGAGAAAGCAACAACTCTTGCACTATATACAGTATGTATAAATATAGTGCTGTAGAGTTGTTGCTTTCTCTATTAGATTGTTAGATTATATTGATTCATTGTGAAAGGATATGGCTTGGCTTCTTTCAGTAGTTTTGTCAATAGCAGTCCTCTGAGTCATTGCCCTAGCTCCGGGGTTGAAACCACACCCTTATCCTTGATATTTTAATTCTGCATTGCCAGTGCCATAATCATACTTCCACAGAAACGAAACTCAGTCAAGTACTGCCAGTGCCAGCACATCAACAATCATGGAGGAAACTGCTCCAACTCTTCATTCAAGTGGATCCGCAGATGTGGAGTGCAATGCGTGCGTTGGAAGGAAGCGGAAAGCTGAACAGGCCTGCCTGGAGTGTGTGGCATCATACTGTGATATTCATCTTGACTTGCATAACACTTTGCACGTGGGAAAGAGGCACAGATTGGTGGAGCCGAATGCAACATTGCAGGAGAACATCTGCCCTGATCATGGCAGGATGCTGGAGGTGTACTGCCACACAGACCAACGCTGCATCTGTCACCTGTGCATTATTGATAAGCACAGAGGTCATAATGTCATTGCAATAGAAGAGGAGGTGGCCAATAAACAGGTCAGAAATGTGACTTAAAATTCAGAATGGCATTCTTATCCAGGACTTGGTGTTTCGTATTGATAGGCTAATGTTGGCTATGTAATAACCGATACTTGAGCGATGTGTGTGCTATAATATCTTTGTGATGTGAGTTGCAGAGTCAGTGCCCATAACAAAAGGGCATTATCCTCTTTCCCAAAATAAAGCAAAATCTTTTGAATATTTCTCTTAACTTTCACCTTAGAAATGAAAGGTCACTAAGAGGATTCCCTGCCCCATTCATTAAGTCACAGTGTCACACCCAGAAAAGGCAACAGTCAAGTAAAAACTGATATTGGGTTTTAACAATAACTTAGAATTGTTTAAAGACAGACCTACTGTGAGTTCAGAGTTTGTTCATTGACGGTATATGCTTTTGTTGAAACCATCTGTGAGGATTATTTCAACATACTTTAATAATAATCATGTTTAACAACGGAATTGATATAGAAAACTACACTACCCATGAAGCTGTGCAGACAATTCCACCTATCAAAGAGTCAACATGTATGTGTGTGAACTTAAAGGGATAGTTGAAGTTAGTTGAACTTAGTTAATAGATAGTTGATAGTTGAACTTAAAGGGATAGTGAACCCAAAAATGAAGTTTCTGTCATTAATTACTCACCCTCATGTTGTTCCAAACCCATAAGACCTTCATTCACAAATTAAGATATTTGGTAACGCTTTAGATTACGGCCCGGAAAGTACTGCGTAAGTAAAGAGAATTTACAGCATACTTTTTGGTAATTATAGTGTAACTATAAAGTAAGTACATGTAGGTATAAGGGAACAATATGTCATATTGGGGGAATAAAGGGAAACTATCAGAAAAATGAACACATTATTTATACTTTAAGTATGTTTTAATTAAGGGGTAATATCCATGTAGTTACAGGGCAAGTATGAATCTGCGGGCTGTAAATTAAAGTGGTCTCTTGTCCCTCTTGTTTCGTGTAGTTAACATTGTTAAAATAAAATTACTAAAATAGTAAAATAGCCAACCAGCTACGATGTGAATCACAACATTGCAAATTTAAATTTGAAGCAAAAAGAACTATAATCCCATGAAGCATTGCACTGAAGCATTCATAAAATTGCTGACTATAGAAAGAATGTTTTAAAGGGTTAGTTCACCCAAAAATGAAAATTCTGTCAATAATCACTCGCCCTCATGTAGTTCCAAAGCCGTAAGACCTTTGTTTATCTTTGTAACAAAAATGAAGATATTTTTGATGAAATCCGAGAGCTCTCAGACCTCTCAGCAATTTAATAAACACTAGTCCATGTGACTCCAGTGGTTCAACCTTAATTTTATGAAGCGACGAGAATACTTTTTGTGCGCAAAAACAAACAAAAATAACTAATTCAACAATTTCATTCTAGCCTGTGCCAGTCTCCTACGCGTTTTCCGTTGTAAGCAGTGCAGCGCTTTTGAGTTCTACGGCAGCCGATGCTGTTTACGTGAGCACCACGACGCATGTGTGTGATGATGACGCAGGAACTGCACTGTATTTACAATGTAAACTGCCTGGAAGACTGACACAGGCTAGACCGAAATTGTTGAATAAAGTAATTATTTTTGTTTGTTTTTGCACACACAAAGTATTCTCGTCGCTTCATAAAATTAAGGCTGAACCACTGGAGTCACATGGACTCTGCACAAGTGTTTATTAAATTGCTGAGAGGTCTGAGAGCTCTCGGATTTCATCAAAAATATCTTAATTTTTGTTACAAAGATAAACGAAGGTCTTACAGCTTTGGAACTACATGAGGGTGAGTGATTAATGACAGAATTTTAATTTTTGGTTGAATTAACCCTTTAAAACATCCGTTCTATAGTCAGCAATTTGATGAATGCTTCAATGCAATGCCTCATGGGATTATAGTTATTTTTGCTTCAAAATAAAATTTGCAATGTTGGAATTCACATCGTAGCTGGTTGGCTTGGTATGGCTTCAAAATTTTAACAGATTTTTCAACAGTTCCGGAACCACATAAATTCTGCAAGCGGTTCACATACTTTTTCATGCCACTGTATATGTATTTTATTCCCTTGATGGCAAATATTCAGCCCTTTGAGTGATAATGCCAAAATGGCCAAATACCAGACTATTACCAGTTAACACACATGCTCAACACATTGCTTATGTGGGTGGAATGAATTTGAGTCTGGCCCATGTCATTTTTCTGTACAATTAGTGCCAATAAAAGTGATAAAAGGCTTAAAAACACTTGAATGGGTTCTACTGAATTTAATTGCAATCCTGTTTCTTTTTAAGGTTAAGTTGGGGGAGTTGCAGAAGCAGGCCCTTGACATAATTGAAGCAAAGGAAAAAGATGTGCAAGAGCTGAGACAAGCTGTTGAGATTTTCAGGGTTAGAGGGCACTTAACTTAGCTTTGAACCTGTAACTGTCTTCATTTTTATGGTATGGTATTGCTTGTATAGCTAATTTTAAGACATCCACTCTGCTCCCTCTTCCTTATTAGGCTTCAGCAAGTAGGGCACTGGAGAAGAATGAGAAAGAGTTCACTGAGCTGATCCAGTCTATGAAGGACAATCAAACCAAAGTGACAGAGCTGATCCAAGGTCAGACACAATCTGCAGTGAAGCAAGCAGATGGATTCATACAGACTCTACACCAGGAGATCAGTAATATGAAGACCTTAGGTGCTGATCTACAACACCTGGAGCTGCTCTCTCATGCAAACAATAATGTTCGATTTCTTGAGGTACAGTCACTGGAAATGGCTATGAAACAGATGTAGAATTGGATGCTTGTTGGATTGCCAACAAAAAAATAAAATGTTCAGTCACTGTTCAAGTGCATTTAAAGTATTTTCTACTCTGCAGAGCGCTGTGTCTATGCCCTTGCTGACCGAGTATAAAAAATCCTTTGTCTTCCACGTACATCCATACAACTCTTTTGAGCGTGACTCCATGGCAGTTAATGAACTGACAGAAAAGCTAAACATGACCAGCAAGTTGAGTTTATTCACAATTTCAAGAAAAGGTTAGACGTTTTTATTTAAATACATATTTTATGATTATAATATGCCTTCAATTCACCTTAACTATTTTTCTTTGCAGTGAAAAACACAAGAATTGTAACATCCCCGCCACCAAAGACTCGAGAGGAGTTTCTACAGTGTAAGTTTCCAGTAGAGAACTGAATGCACAGAAAATGTTTTATGTTATAATTTGGCAATTGGAAAAGTTATGCAATGTATCCCCTAATATTGCATCTTTTCATCTGTCCATCCGTTCACCTCAGATGCATCAAAGCTCACTTTTAATACCAACACAGCGCATGAAAGTCTCATCATGAGAAAAGACGACAGAGAGGTGCTGGCCTCGCACCTGATCCAGGACTATCCTGAACAGACTCAGAGGTTTAACTGCAGGGCACAGATCCTGTGCAATGAAGGTCTCAGAGGGAACCCTAAATATTGGGAGGTGGAGTTTGGCGGGGGCACCTGGGTCTGCATTGCTGTGTCCTACCAAGGGATCCGTAGGAAAGGCAAGCAGCGTACTCTGTTTGGGAGGAATCCACGCTCATGGGGACTACGCTGTAACAGAGTCCATTTTGAATTTTGGCATGACAATAAGACAACATTTTCGAAGGTTCAATCGCATGGCTCCAAAATAGGAGTGTATTTGAACTACAGGGCTGGAATCTTGGCATTTTACAATGTTTCCGACAACATGAGTCTCATTTATAAGCACCAAACTGTTTTTAGTGAGCCTGTTTATCCTGGGTTCGGACTGGCTGGGAAAGGTTCCTATGTGAGACTTTGTGATCCAGTGAAAAATGAGACTAAGATGCCCCTTTCTTCTCCATTTAAGTTTGCCAGTTTGTAAGTTTTACCCCTGGTTTCACAGATAAGGTTTACGCTAGTCCCAGACTAAAATGCATGTTGAGCTGTTTTAACTGAAAGCAACTTGCACTGACATATCTTAAAATATATCAGTGCCATTGTTTTGTCTCAAGATGCACACATTCATGTTTATAACAAGCCAATTACATATCCTAATTGAACTAAGGCCTAATTCCTGGCTTAATCTAAACCCTGTCTGTGAAACCTGGACTTGGTTATTTGTAATCATTCATCAGGCTTCAGAGGAAGAATGCCTTTTTTTACATTTCAACACTTGGTGGCAGCACTACATAAGTTTTAAATTCAATCTGTTTATCAGCATCTGTAATAGGGACAACACAAGTTTAGTCAAGAATAACAGAGAATGCATATCAAAGCGGTGTGTTTTGAAAGAAAAAAAAGTTTTGTATTGAATGAATCATTGCATGATTATTGAATATATTTGATTTTATGTACTATTTTATAAACTATTGCAACATGCATAATTTTATAAACACAGGGTACAACCCTGCCTGTAGCTTTCAAGTAATCTTGAAGACCTTGGTTAGCTTGTTCAGATGTGTCTGTTTAGGGTCTGTTTAGCGTTGCCAAGTCCACGATTTTCCTTCAGGTAGTCCTCGGGTTGAGGCGGCAACAATGCAAACTTTTTTTTGTGTTTGTGTGTGTGTGTGTGTGTGTGTGTGTGTGTGTGTGTGTGTGTGTGTGTGTGTGTGTGTGTGTGTGTGTGTGTGTGTGTGTGTGTGGACTGGTAATCATCACGTTATGGGGACAAAATGTCCCCACAAAGATAGCAATATCCGAAATCCTCGTCCTTGTGGGGACATTTTTAGGTCCCCATGAGGAAAACATCTTATAAATCAGACTAAGTGATGTTTTTTGAAAATGTAAAATTGCAGAATGTCTCCTGTGAGGGTTAGGTTTAGGGGCAGGGGCAGTGTAGGGGGATAGAATATACGGTATGTACAGTATAAAAACCATTACGCCTATGGAAAGTCCCCATAAAACATGAAAACCCAACATGTGTGTGTGTGTGTGTGAGTGTGTGTGTGTGTGTGTGTGTGTGTGTGTGTGTGTGTGTGTGTGTGTGTGTGTGTGTGTGTGTGTGTGTGTGTGTGTGTGTGTGTGTGTGTGTGTGTGTGTGTGTTTTTCGCCAACAGAGGACAATGCACAGACTGTAAAAAAAAAAGGATGACGCACCTTCACTTCACTTCACTGAAGCCACCAAAGTCCCAATATGGGACCCAAGGCTGCATTCCACACACACAGGAAAGTTTATATGGACAGACCCTCATCCCCTCAATTTTAACCGAGGAACCAATTCTATTCTGAATCCGGTGAACAATTCAAGCAGCTCTATCCCACAATTCAACCTGATTGTGATGTCACAGCAGATCACACTGAAGTGTATGATAAATTAATTATTCTCAAAGTTTATACTATTCATTTGTGTGTATGTGTGTGGTTTTATTTTTCTCCAACAGCTTATATACCTATATTTTATATATACATTTGGCAACACTTTACAATAAGGTTGTATTAGTTAACATTAGTTAATGCATAAGTTAACATGAACTAACCATGAACAACACCTCTGTTCAGCATTAGTTAATCTTTGTTAACGTTAGTTCATAAAAGTCCAGCTGTTCATGGTTTGTTCATGTTAGTTCACAGTGCATTAACTAATGTTAGCAAGATTTTATTAATGCATTAGTAAATGTGGAAATTAACATTAACAAAGATAAATAAATGCTTTATAAGTGCAGTTCATTATTAGTTCATGTTAACTAATGTAGTTAACTAATGTTAACTAATGAACCTTATTGTACAGTGTTACCATACATTTTATATATTTTCTCAAACAACTTATGCATATAGAATTGTGCATAAAACAAATAAGAAAAAAAAGGGTTTAAATAATAAATCAGCTCAAGTGATCAAGGGCTTAGTGCATTTCATTTAAACCTTGCACAAGTTCGTCTAGTAGTGGGCACTCATGCAAAGTAAGCAATGACGCACATCCGAGTCCACGAGACGGAGGAGCATAAAATTTGGAGTGAAACGTAGCCCGAAGTAGTGAGCGTGAAGTGGAGCCGTAGTATAAAGGCCCTGCCCACACTCCAGAATCAGTTAGTACAGTTTACTGCTCATTATGTCGGTGTGAAATAAACAGTTATGGAAATGTAGAAATTCAAGTTAAATCTCCTGCCAAAAAAACAGAAAAAAAGTCAGTCTGTGACTACTTAGTTCAGAGACGCTGTCAATATCAACACTTGAACTTACATTAGCATTATAAAAACTACCCAAAATGACAGAAACCATCTTTGGAAAAAATGTATTTGAGGTGAAATTTGATTGTTTAGTTAGTCACACGTCCCATTAGATTACATTGAAAGGGAAGGGTTTATGACCTATACTGGGTCCAGCCACCTGGGGGCAATTGAAACGTTTTGGCTTCACTTTTCTTGACTTGTATGGCACACTTGGCACTACGTTGTCAAAACGATCCCTGTCATCCGCAATAATAATTAAAAATGCTGTATTATGCATTCCAGGCTAGTAATTGGCGAGTTCACTTTGTAAAGTAGGCCTAAAACTACGAGACTGAACACATAATACACATGCGCATGACATCACAGTTTTCACAAATTCACATTTTTGTAGTTTACACAGAGACAATAATGGTATTGTTTTTAAAAACTTGCACTTTGAAACCCATTTCTGTTGTTGTTGTTGTTGTTGTTGTGCTGTTGTTGTGAAAATGAATGGGGAAAATACATAAAAAGTTTTCCGTATTTAGTTGAACACGATGTTGTGTAAACGGGCCCTAATCCTTCAACCACATCCACATACTCCGTCCTGTCATCATTACCATTCTTGCCTTCTTTATGCATTAGTCCGTCCCTCCTGTCATGTTCCCTTCAGGGTGCACTCTTTCACTGTCCCAATAAATACACAGTCTCTTTTTTTTTCCCTTAAACCACACAAATGCAAATACTCACACACACTTGCATCATCTCATTGAGTAGATATGAGGCCCGTAGGGTTAGTACAAGGGACAACACTAAACCCAGTCGCCTCCTGCCCTCCCCCCTGCTACCCACCCTTCCAAACACAGAATCAGCCTAGGGGTAAGTGCAGGGCAGACACGGTTTCAACAGAGCAAGCAATGCCAGAGCAACAGTGAAGCACAGGAAATGTGTGTAGAGGGAAGGATAGGCACTAATAGAGAACATCATAGAGAGAGTGTGTGCGCCATGGTCTTCAGGGAGCCCGCTTACAATTCTGTCCAATCATAGACATAATTTGCTGCCTGTATTATCCTTTTATGAGTGACAGGGATTTTAAAATACTCTATAATGAAATAATCCATTTCTCTCACTGCCAAGGACACTGGCACTAGTCACTATAAATACACGTTCTTAAATACTGAGTCACCATATAGACTAAAAACACCAGTCACAAATTCTGCCAATTACCCAGCAGGCTGATGCCGAGGTCTGTCACTCTTACTGCTAACAAGGTGTATGACTCTCTTGTAGCTGTAAGAACAAGTTGTTGTTGTTTTATAATACACACACGTTTTATTTCTAGCATTGATGTATTTCCTATTGAAATGAGAGGTTTGGCGGGATATATTAAATGGCTTTGACATTGTTTTTTTGTTGTCGTTTTTGTTCAATTAGCCTTATAGGTTTTCGTTGCTAGTCAGTTGCAGGTGATCTTGGGGGAGGGACCTACTCGTTCTAGATGGCATTTGATAGGACAAAAATTTGTATAGTGCAGGATGAGTCATCAATATTTTTGGACAGAGAAAGACTGTAAATTTGAAATGCATTCAGCCTATATCTGCAACAAGTGAATTTTGTTTTAACATTTAAAAACACACTATTGTGAAAAAGTACACTTTAGCGTAGGGTACTTTTTAAAAAGAGTACCTTTTCCGGAAATAATAACATTTAAACGATTTAAAGCAAATTAAAGTATGATTAAATGTGAATGCAAAAGCACAAGTCGTTTTAAATGTATTGTTTGCAATTACACATTTGAGTTGTTGCTGTTTAATATATTTAAAATGTGTTAACTTTAAATGTAATATCAAATAACACACTGTAGCTACAGTTAAAATTATAATCAGTATGTTAGACAACCCTTCAAAATAAATGTTAAAGCTATCTATCTATCTATCTATCTATCTATCTATCTATCTATCTATCTATCTATCTATCTATCTATCTATCTATCTATCTATCTATCTATCTATCTATCTATCTATCTATCTATCTATCTATCTATCTATCTATCTATCTATCTATCTTGCATGTAAATGAGTCAAAAAGATGAAAGGACATGACATTAAAGTCATGTTCTCATTTATTCAGGCACAAAAACCTTGCGTCTTCATTATTAATTCATCGCTTTACATAGATATATGCACACTTGTGTCTGAACTCCTCTCTCGTGCCCCCCTCCTCCTCCCCTCTCTGGCTCTCTTCAGTATGATATGTTTATAGGCATTGGCTGAGGGAGAACGAGCATTATAGCTGCTCCTGCTTGATAAGGAAAAGGAAGAGGAAAGGGGCGCTGGACGTCATGGCATCCAAAGACACCGTCGCGACTGCTTTTCTCACCGTGAGTCGGGAAATGACAGGTGATTAAACCCAATAGCTCTTTTTTCTTCTTCCTATCCGACATTTGACACGCGCGCCATGGGATTTGTTAAGCGCGTCCCCGCTCGCGGCCGGTGCTTTTTGTTTTCAGTGGTTTGAAATCCTAACAGCGGTGAATGTTTTATAAGGTGGCAGATTTGTGTAGATATAATGATTTCTAACACAGACTGAATGTGATTAACGGTAGAATCAATGGTAGAATCTTCTATTTGTCGCTGTATAATGACGGTTACTTCGTGTCTATCTTTAAAAGACTAACGTTACATTTGTGCAAATCGATCAATTGGTTTTCTGTATGTGTGTTTGTGTTTGTTGCGTTTGCCTGCAGTGTTTGCGCGCGTGTGTTGGTAGTTGAGTGTGTGTGCGCGCGCGCTGTTCACCCTTTGATGTGTCGCTGATATGAGTTACTTTCAGTCCTTTACACATTTGCCTATCGCTGCTGACGCAAGTTCACAGAGAGACTGATACTCTTCAGTCACATTCATGATGTGTGTCTGTCTTTAGGGCTGATTGAACACACACTCATCATAGAGGCCGTCATCTTTGCGCACGGTGATGCGTCCTCACACACTGGCACATACAACGACACACTGAGCAGAGCACACACTAGCAGTTTGACATTTGGAGCGCTCTTACTGTTAATTACCTTCACACATTATTATCTTCCTTTGGTAATTAATCCCTATTACTAACCCAGTATTTACTTTCCTGCTCCCAGCCACTCTCTATGTCAATTTCCATTTAGTGACTTAACTATAGGCCTAAGTGTTAACTTGTTAACTGCTCTACTTTGCCATATCATTTTACTATAATATTTTTTTCAATCATTGTTCAATAATTTGTATAGTGTAAGGTGTATGAGACAACACATAGGCCTACTGTAATTTTTAAAGATGTTATTTATTTATTTTTAAAATAAAGATTGCAATGGACTCGGAGCGATGTTCTCGTTTGTCCTTCCCTTATGATGGCTCTGCATGGGTAAAATATTGTAAAGTTAATAGTTTTTAGTAAAAAGTATCAACTTATAAGAAGAGGGGCATTCCCAGAATTCTTTCTAAAATTAGTTAATTTTGTGTTATCAATTATGCATGCCTACATAACACTGAAGTGTTTAATGTTGCATTTTAAGTTATTGATTTCATGTTTATTGCGTTATTTTGTCATGTGCTGTTTGTGTGGGTGACACTGTTCAGTATATTACTGGCCACTGCAGAGGGGATTTTTGTGAATTGTGAGTCATCATGTAGCCTTCCATTGTACCACCTGTCTTATTATCATCAGTATTTTTTCAATAATCTACTGCTTTCAGATATATATCTGGCATATAAATAAATAATCTAAAAGGTCTTGAAAAATGCAGACCAGTATAACTAAAACATACACTTTCCATTGTGCACTTGTAGACAACAAACATGTCAATGTTAATAAATGACCATGAATTCATGCTATTTAAATTTTACTGTAAAATTACAGTAGTGTAAATACAGTAAACAAGTAGCATTAACAAATAAAACATAGAATAAAAAATAAATACGAAAAATAAGTACGGGATGATGTACAGTCAGCCAGTTTATCACAAAATAAGTGATCCAGACCCCAACGTAAAGCTATATATATATATATATATATATATAAATGGATGTGGATTATTGATTTGAGCTGAAATTATAGGATTATGTGGGATGAAAGAGACATGATGTGTGAGACATGAAACTTGCATATAGGCCAGATATAGTTAAGTCAATTTATAATAAATATTTAATTACAAAATGATGTGACTGACCAATCAGAAACTAGCATTTTTTATGGCATGTAATATGCTAAAATAAACAGTGCAGAGTAAAATAAGAGCACATTGAACACAAATGAAAAATCAAAATGGTAACATTAATTAAAGATGAACAACGAGATTAGATGCGACTATAATTGTTAGCCAAAGTTATGAAATGGGGAATAGTGGGGCAAGACAGATCTCCTATACAATATAAAGGACAGTGATTGAAGACGTGCTGTGCTGCTTGAAAACAGCGGTCTTTGCATTCCCCTAATAAAAGGGCAGCAAAGTGGTCTCTCTCTCTCTCTCTCTTACTCCACCCCCCCCCCCCCTTTTCATCTTCTGTTTCTCTCACTTTCCGCCCACATTTACATATCCCTACCCCATTTACCCATTTATTTATCCCCTTGTGACTCACTGTAATGGAAACATGTGCTCTAGTTTGGCCCTTTGCTGTTCTTAGTGTCAGTCAGAAAGCCCAGGATTCCGTGATTGGGTTTTACGCAGATTAAAGTTGATTGCGACTGCATTAACTGTTTGTCTCACGCTGATCCTTCCCTCCCTCTCTCTCTTTTCTCTGTTATTCCTTCTTCCCTTCTCTTCCTTCTCTGAGTCTTTCCTAATGGTAAAAGTGTAAAAGGCATATTCCAGGAATTAGATCACAGGTGTCATATGAGACCCTGGACCACAAAACCAGTCATAAGGGTCAATTTTTTGAATTTGAGATTTATACATCATCTGAAAGCTGAATAAATAAGCTAAAATAAGCTAATTGATTTGTTATAATATGACAATATTTGTCCGAGATAGAGCTATTTGAAAATCTGGAATCTGAGGGTGCAAAAAAATCGAAATATTGAGAAAATCGCTTTTAAAGTTGTCCAAATGAAGTTCTTAGCAACGCATATTACTACAACTTATAATTTTTATATATATTTACGGTAGAAAATTTACAAAATATCTTCATGGAACATGATCTTTACTTAATATCCTAATGATTTTTGGAATAAAAGAAAAATCGATAATTTTGACCCATACAATGTATTGTTGGCAAATTGCCACAAATATACCCGTGCGACTTATGACTGGTTTTGTGGTCCAAGGTCAAATATATGTGCGAGGCCAGATAAACTGCTTTTGTTTTGAAGGTCATCTTGAGGTGATTTTTATTTCTGTGTTGCTTTGGACGTGTACAGCAACACTACGCATGCAGAAAACCACCTACACATGTGGACAAAGTGTAAAAATAAAGCGTATGGTTGTAATGCAGTCATCTTAACCCTGCGTGCAGTGAAAATATGTCTGAGATAGATAGAGTGCTTCTCTGGCTGTTAATGCATCGCCTTTCTATTTTGCAGAGAGCGTCAGACGAGTTATCGACAAGACATCAATCAAGTTGGTAAGAGCTATCAAAGTAGAGAACAAGAGTGGCAAATCAGAAGATCGGATTCTGGTAAGGCACTACATTTAACGTCCTTATCTTATATGTCCTTAAATGTACAAATCACTCAAATTAAACTAGTCATTAACCCTCATGTTGTTCCAAATCTGTGTGACTTGCTTTAGGGAAATTCAAAAGGAGAGATTCTTTATTTCACAAAATTACAATGAATGGGATCTCAGGCCATATCAAAGCAGCACATATTATTCTTACAGCTCACTAGTCCAGCTCTTCTGAAGCCTTAATGTAAGACCATTCATTCGGTGATGATCACCACTAGTTAGCTGTTAACTGCTGTGACTGGATCATTGAGTCAGTGAGTTCAACTCAAGAACTGAATTAGTTTGATTCGTGAATGAATCATTCAGATCATTCTGGTGCTAAGTGATGCTTGAAAGCGTCCGTCCTTGTTAAGAAACAGTGTTCCACAAAGGAAAGAAAGTCATACAGGTTTGGAACAACATGAACAAAACCTTTTCCCTTTTTTTGGGTGAACTATAAAATTTTAAAAACCCATCAGCATTGGGCAAACGTGTGCATTCACTCTGTGCCTTTATGTTGTGCCTCTATTATGCAGCAGTAACAAAAACAATGAGCCTAAGACTTTAACCTTTCCTCCTCTGTAATGGTGTGTGCAGTGTTTACTGCCTGCTGGTTGGGTTGTTTTTGCCAAGTCCATTTGGAGAATGGGCAATGGAATCAATGATAAAAGCAATGTACGTGTGATGGTGCGCACACACAAACAGAAATTGTTGGAGACCAGACCCCTGCTGAGCAGTGAGCATTACTGTGGCCATTGAGTCTTGGTGGGTCAGAGGGACCGACCGACTCTGGAGGGAGTGTGTGTGAGATGAAGGATGGTGAGAGCATAGGTGGCATACGAATGCCAGTGTGTGTGTATGTGTGTGAGTGTGATAGTCACTTCAAGACCATTGAAAGCAGCTGGAGACTTGAAATGCCAGGGTTTGGAGCCACAAAAGCTAAATTAATCACCCAGTTCGGTTTCAAACACACACACACACACAAGGTGAAGGAGGTGATGGATCAAACTAATTTCCTGCTGAGTGTCTACGGACTGATGTTGACAAACCCTGAGAGATCTTCCTTTCTATTTATAGTACCTGTTTGACTTACTTTCTTCTATGGAACACAAAAAGAAATGTTTAGTAGAATGTCCCAGCCGCTCTTTTCCACGAATTATAAGTGAATTTAGAACACTTTCACTTATAAGTGAAATTTACCAAATTAAATGAGTTTATTTCACTTGTGTGTTCACACTTAGTTCAGTTAGCTTGGTTCATTTGGTCCGGACCAAAAAACTAAAACATTTAGTTCTGGTCCACTTCGCGTTCAGAGTAGCATTTTCATACCGAACTTAAAGATACCGAACCTTAAGGCTAACCTAAATGTTAACAAGCTGATTGGGCGGCTTTTATTACATATATTTCGTGAGCAATTGAACCAAACATGCCAAGTTTGAACACACCCTAAAATATTACTGACCGTTCACTGTACTTTTTAGAAAACAGTGAAGCTGAACTTTGCAACAGATTACCTCAAATATTTTGAGTTCTGCCAACTTATTAGGGTTTACAGTGCACGACACGAATAATTGATGACCGAATTTTCATTTTTGTGTGAACTATCTCTTTTTAACCTCACCCCTCCTGCCAGTCTGCCTTTGTTTCTCTTCCTCTTTCTGTCCATTTATATTAGGATCTTCTACACCCTCCCCCCCCCCCCCACTCTGCTGTGTCTTAGACAGCTCTGTTTTTTTTTCTTTCTCTGTCATCGTTCTCTTGCATTCACATTATATGCTTTACTCAGGCCAGCTTCTCTTTTCTGTCAGATTGATGTCAAGTGTGTATTTTCAGTAGTTTAATGTGCTTATGATTATGAATGGTTAAAAATTGTGCCCAAAGAGCATAGCAAATTTGAATGTAGGTCCAACGCTATGACGAGAGCTTGCAGGCACACAAAAACACACTTAGACACACACACACCCTGTGTAGAGATCCTCACTTGTGGTCTGTCACTCGATGCTCCTTTACCCCAAGGGTTTTGTGTGTGTGGTGGTTTGCCAACTGTACCAGCCTACAAACACACTCTCATCTGCACATTCATCCATACACACAAACACACACGCACGCACACACACACAGACAAATCTGGCCCCGATACAGCTGTATAGAGCGCTCAGCAAGACATCAGCTCAAGCCTTGGGGCACAGCTCTAAAAAATATCACTCAAACACACTTTTTCTCATACACGTTCACTTAGAGATCACACAGTTTTATGCGCGCACACACATACAGTGTATATTTTGTGGCACCCACATCGCTGCCCCCACAGCAGAGCACGATTGGCGTGATGTTGGAAGAGGGGATGGGATAAAAGCTGGGCTTGGTGAGCATAAACACACTAGGGAGAGGCTCGCAAAAGGGGGCAATGGAGAGAGAGAGAGAGAGAGAGAGGGCGGGCAGCAGAGGAGATCGGTTGTTTTGAAGCCCCAAATGTCGCCTTTTCCTCCCCTTCAATTATTTATCTCGGTCTGTCGCTTCAGTTTTTCCTCTCCTGTGGAATAATAGGCCAATTAGAGGCTGTGATCGCCACAGTGAGTGAAGTGAAGACTTCCTCAGATCGAGGCCGTCCGCACCACCACGCTGACTGCTGGCCCGTACTCATGCAGAGCGGTTTCTAGCTAAAATGTCTGGCTTAGTTGACATGCTTAAGTTCAGATGCCGGGATTTTTATTAGGATATTTCTTACTAAATTTTGTTTCGCTTTTAGGTGTATGACTGTTATTGGGTAGTTGACAGTGCTGGTAGTGTCCTGCAGTGTGACATGCAATTCATCTAAAACTACTTATAACTTTTTGAATTCTTATATTATTCTTATATGCGCAGTTTTATTACCTCATTTTAATTATATTTCAATTATACTCACACCGCAGGACTAATTGCAAAACGATTACTCAAAATGGGGGAAAAAAAAACATGAACAGTCACAACACCTAAATATTTAATTCATCTTCAGAACACAAATGAAGATCTTTTTGATGAAATCTGAGAGCTTTCTGTCCCTCCATTGGCAGCTACGCAACTGACACTTTGACACTTCAAAAAGTTCATAAAGATGTTGTAAAACTAATCCATATGAATTGTGCGGTTTAGTCCCAACTTTATGAAGAGACATGGTCACTTAATTTGATGAACGGATTTTCTTTAGACTTTTATTCACATATAAACATTCACACATAAGTTGTTATAAAAGGAAGCTGAAGCATGTTCACTTGATGTGCGAGAACCAATGAGGTTCATTCTCGTGTGTTATGCAGCACGTTTGAGATTCAGCAAGAACCAATGAGGTTCATTCTCGTGTGTTATGCAGCACGTTTGAGATTCAGCAAGAACCAATGAGGTTCATTCTTGTGTGTTACGCAGTACGTTTGAGCTTCCGCTAGAACCAATGAGGTTCATTCTTGTGTGTTATGCAGCACGTTTGAGATTCAGCAAGAACCAATGAGGTTCATTCTCGTGTGTTATGCAGCATGTTTGAGATTCAGCAAGAACCAATGAGGTTCATTCTCGTGTGTTAAGCAGCACGTTTGAGATTCAGCAAGAACCAATGAGGTTCATTCTCGTGTGTTATGCAGCACGTTTGAGATTCAGCAAGAACCAATGAGGTTCATTGTTGTGTGTTACGCAGTACGTTTGAGATTCAGCAAGAACCAATGAGGTTCATTCTTGTGTGTTACGCAGTACGTTTGAGCTTCCGCAAGAACCAATGAGGTTCATTCTTGTGTGTTATGAAGCACGTTTGAGATTCATCCAGAACCAATGAGGTTCATTCTTGTGTGTTACACAGCACGTTTGAGTTTCAGCAAGAACCAATGAGGTTCATTCTTGTGTGTTATGCTGCACGTTTGAGATTCAGCAAGAACCAATGAGGTTCATTCTTGTGTGTTACACAGCACGTTTGAGTTTCAGCAAGAACCAATGAGGTTCATTCTTGTGTGTTATGCTGCACGTTTGAGATTCAGCAAGAACCAATGAGGTTCATTCTCGTGTGTTATGCAGCACGTTCGAGATTCAGCCAGAACTAATGAGGTTCATTCTTGTGTGTTACGGAGCACATTTGAGATTAAGCAAAAACCAGTGAAGTTCATTCTTGTGTGTTACGCAGCACATTTGAGCTTCAGCAAGAACCAATGAGGTTCATTCTTGTGTGTTATGCTGCACGTTTGAGCTTCCGCAAGAACCAATGAGGTTCATTCTCGTGTGTTATGCAGCATGTTTGAGATTCAGCAAGAACCAATGAGGTTCATTCTCGTGTGTTATGCAGCACGTTTGAGATTCAGCAAAAACCAATGAGGTTCATTCTCGTGTGTTATGCAGCACGTTTGAGATTCAGCAAGAACCAATGAGGTTCATTCTCGTGTGTTATGCAGCACGTTTGAGATTCAGCAAGAACCAATGAGGTTCATTCTTGTGTGTTACGCAGTACGTTTGAGATTCAGCAAGAACCAATGAGGTTCATTCTTGTGTGTTACGCAGTACGTTTGAGCTTCCGCAAGAACCAATGAGGTTCATTCTTGTGTGTTATGCAGCACGTTTGAGATTCATCCAGAACCAATGAGGTTCATTCTTGTGTGTTACACAGCACGTTGGAGTTTCAGCAAGAACCAATGAGGTTCATTCTTGTGTGTTATGCAGCACGTTTGAGATTCAGCAAGAACCAATGAGGTTCATTCTCGTGTGTTATGCAGCACGTTCGAGATTCAGCAAGAACCAATGAGGTTCATTCTCGTGTGTTATGCAGTACGTTTGAGTTTCAGCAAGAACCAATGAGGTTCATTCTCGTGTGTTATGCAGTACGTTCGAGATTCAGCCAGAACTAATGAGGTTCATTCTTGTGTGTTACGCAGTACGTTTGAGATTCAGCAAGAACCAATGAGGTTCATTCTCGTGTGTTATGCAGCACGTTCGAGATTCAGCCAGAACTAATGAGGTTCATTCTTGTGTGTTACGGAGCACATTTGAGATTAAGCAAAAACCAGTGAAGTTCATTCTTGTGTGTTACGGAGCACATTTGAGATTAAGCAAAAACCAGTGAAGTTCATTCTTGTGTGTTACGCAGCATGTTTGAGCTTCAGCCAGAACCAATGAGGTTCATTATTGTGTGTTACGCAGCGCGTTTGAGCTTTTTTGTGTGTGTGTCCCATAGACGTCTATTATAATTGCATAACTGTCAAAATGTTGTTTACAGCTGCTGTTGCTATATAGTAGCTTAACTTGTATTTAACTCTGAATAATCCTTTAATGTGCTGATCAGTTCACATTAGATCTTTAAATATAAAAACTAACAAGGATTATGGTTGTACCACTAAGGGCAATGAGCTTTCTCTCCTCTAAGAAGTATCTTAGAATTGCACAACTGCTGCATTATGATAGTAGACGCTGGGTAAAGACGGGTAATGTGATACTAGGTGCTTAAGGAGAAGTCTGCGGTACATGGACAACCTGTGGAGATGCTGAGAGGCAGTGACTTTGGGGAATTTGACTGCAGTTTGGCCGGATGTGATGCAAGAGACAAAACCAATCCACAAGCAAAGAGAGAGAGTAAGAGAGATGCAATGAGACATAAAAGACATAGAGTAGATATGGTGTGATGAGTATCCCTTTTGGCTTGTGTTTATCTGTATAGTGTGACTTAAAGCTGCGGGTAAATTGTTGTTGAAGATCTAAGATGATAACCAAAATATTGTAGGTTCAAACCCCAGAAAGGGCATTGCCCATTGTACCCTTGAGTGAGATATTAATGCGGTAAATGTCTCTAACAAATAACTGTTTCCTATAGAACTTTTTCTTCCTCCATGAGGTCTGGTGTCTGTGAAAGCCGAACTGCATTCATGCAGACATTTGTATAAATACGAAGGAGTACATTTAAATGTTTTCCAAAGATTGAGGCCAGACTTACCAATGGAAGTCTAGTAGATTTCCTGATTTTGGCTAATTGTCATTCTACCACTTATTCTATTTCTATGCCAAAATAATTGTATTAATCAGTAGATTTGTGTTACTTTCCAAAATACCTGATAATATATTTGAATCAGATAAATGTACTTGAGAAGCAAAATTATATCACTGAGTGGATTCCATTCGAAAGTGTGCATTATCATGTCCTACTTATTCTGAAAGACAGCACTTGAAGTGAACTCTCTGGAGATAAAGGACATTACTGTTTTTATATGTCTCAACATTTAAAAATCATGGATCTTAAGTCTGAGCTGTTTTGGGACCCTTTAGAAGTTTTGACATGCTCTGACATTTGTGCTTTTTTCAGTTGCTTATAAACATATTAATGGCAAACTTATCATTACACTGTATTCAGCACAAACTGGGCTACCATAATATGAGAGCAATGTGTATGAACATTCGGGGATTTTTTTATAAAAATGTAAAAATGTAAGTCTCAGAATTAAGGTCTCAAAACATACAATAGACATGTGTCCACAAGACTTTTGACTAATGGTTGTTTTTGCCTAGAGTTTTTGCTTTAAACTGATGTGAGAATCATTGAGCTTTCATTATTCACATAAAACAATATATTGATTTACATTTTGTAAGACACTTTTTATTTACAAAGGCTGTATGCGAAGGGGTGTGAATGATCATGAATAATGATATGATTCATACATGAGAGACAAAGGGACCCATAATGACCTGCATAATGAATTATAAATGAGGTATGTGTCAGAGAGAGCAACAAGACTAAATAAATATATTTTGTTGTAGTTTATTTAGAATATAGTCAACAAAGGCACATTACAAAGGCCTATTATATATAAAATGATCAACAGATTTGACTACTATTTTAATGTTTTTGAAAGAAGTCTCATGCTAAATAGAGACTCATAAAGTAAAATATTTGGGATTTAAAACAACATAATGCAATGCATGATGCAAGGCTATTGTCTGTGTAATGTATCAGCCCACTGATGGCAAGTTGGATGAACCCAAGTGCAGTTTTATTTGTAAATCCCAAGTGAACAGAAACAGACGACGACTTGAACTTGAAACAGACTTGAACTTACAACAGACTTGGCTTGACAACACCCACCAACAAATGGTTACACCAAACAATACTTGACAAGGACACATGGCAAACATGAGGGTTTAAATACACAGGGACTAATGACTAAACAAGACACTCCTGTGATAAAGTATGCAAACACAGCGCGAGCATCACTACGGGACGCAGAAAGTGTCCGACTTCACGTCTCCGTTTGCAGCTCCTCCCCGCCTGTACGCGGCTACTCTCGCCGATCGGTTGCATCCAGCCGCAGCTGATGTCGAACACACCTAACATGACACAAGAGACAAGGGAAGCACATGACATGATCACATGAGGGTACAATGGAATCACATGACAAACCAGGAAAAAAATGGAACATGAACATGAAACAGAACCAACACACTATTACAGACATTACTATGACAGACATCTGTTGCTTCTTAAGAAGAAAATATATTAAAAACATTGATTAAAATTAAGATACAATTTTTATAAAACGAAATTCCCTTTAAAGAAAGGTTTTCTACAAAATAAAACTTAATGAAGTGGTCAAAATCATTTCTGACAAACCATGTCTTCTGATATATTGCGTATCTAATGATGTGTCTCGTGCTATTCACTTTTCACAATAAACATATATTAAATAAAAAAATAACATTAGGTTATAATATTTAAACATCAGTATGAAACAAAATACGTTTTAATGGCTATTGAACACAAAATGTTTGACTGGTACTATAGGCTATTTATAGCATCTGAGCAGATTTTTGCGAATAAAAGTTTTATTGATTTGACAATAGGCTATTTTACAATAAACACTTCATAATCTGTCCAAAACAGGTCAAAGAAATCTTGTCTAAACAGTTTTACGTCTATGAAATTTTATGTTGCAGCAGGATTCATATTTAAACGGTCTTTTGTGGTTTAATATTCACAAACACTAACATAATAAACTTGCCTCACAAAAACCCAGACGATTTTCTTCTTAGTTAAATTATTCCAGGATCATTCCTCCTCACTGCGTCTCAAAACGATGTAAAGTGTTGGTGTGTTTATTTTAGTTGATCTGGGCGTTGATCTGCTCTCATTGATCGATTGCGTCTCAAAAGAACACGCGCTACGTGGGCGTGGCGCATTAACGGATAATGAGACACTCGCGAGTCGCGACTGACGGACATGTCTCTCTTTTCAAACAGATTACATAAACACAGAATGTTTGTTTTCGTTTTCATTTCAACGTTTCATTAGACATATGTCTCATGTTTGTGTGATAAGTTTTCACTAAGATACAATTTTCTGAAGAGAATCAGATTAGACATCATAATCTAATGACAAAAAAAATTATTTAGGTTTATAATTTTTTTTTAATGATTCATTTAAGTTGATTAATCGCAATTAATCACATGTAACAAAGTTTGTGTTTAATTTATGTGTGTGTTTGTATTATATTTATTTATATTATGTGTGTGTGTGTGTGTGTGTGTGTGTGTGTGTGTGTATGTGTAAATATGTTATACACACACACACACACACACCACACACACACTTATATTTATATATAAATCAGTATGCATACATATTTATATACATATGTGTGTTTGTACATATACATTATATATATATATATATATATATATATATATATATATATATATATATATATATATAATAAAAACACATATATTATATAAACTTTTATGTTAGATGCGATTAATCACGCTTAATCGATTTGACAGCACTATTAATAATTATTATTAGTTCCTATTATTATAAAAAATTGATTTGACAGCACTATTAACAATAATTATAAATTCCTGTTATTATAAATAAGTATTTATGAAAATGAATAATTTCAAGTTGTAAGTCTTACTATCTTCCACAGCCTCTCAAGTAAATGTATCATACTTTAAGGATGTTTAGATATGTTGGCAAACCAGACAAAAACAGTAATTTAGAAAAAATACAGTATTCAATTGATAAATTTACTTATGCATAAGAGATTATAGCTTGTTTTCATGGACTTAGATATCTTGAAAAGAAGTGTATCATGTCTTTCTGCACTGGCTGGTTTTATTTTTGCTTGTTTTTAACTTATTTATATTTAGTGTGGTAAATTATTCAATGATGTTTCGATATATGTAAAAAACTAAGTAACATACTTCCTCCAGTTTTAAGCTTTTAGCCCCTCCTCTCTGTCTTTCTCTTTCTATCTCTCTGTTATTTCCTCTCTTGTTCTCTCACTCTAGGCTTTAGTTACAGAGCTGCTTTGATTCTGAGACTTTTAATCATTACTGAATCTGGAGCACACGGCATTTCAGCCCTGATCCGTCCTTCTTCTATCCTCTCTGCTCACTCTTTATTCCTCTCATCTCTTCGCCTCTTAAGTACAGCAGAGTTAAGACACGGACCTGCCGCGGGAGTAGATCCACGCTCTTCCTCTCCCCTGCAAAGGCTGACAGCCGAAATGGGTCCGTCTTAGGCAATGACACCTGCGTGCAGGCAAGGCAGTGTGATGTGTCTGAGAAGAGATGTACAGAGGCATGTTTTGAGCAATCTGCTGCTCTTTTCCAGTCTCCTGGGCACAACGCTGACTTGTCCCCAACACCCTTTGAATTATGGGTTGTGTTTGAAGTGTCAAGCCAGATTCCTGACATCATATGATTAATATAAAACCTCTCCCTTCTGCACACACAAACCTCTCCTCCCGCACACACACACACACACACACACACACATCCTCATATCTCTCATTCTTTGAAGTTTGAGAGGTGGTGGATGATTTTTAGGGCAAGTGTTGAACCAGTCTGATCTCCTCAGGCTCGAATGGTCCATTAAAGCCACGGACTGAAGTCGTCCTGTCTACGACCGCCTGTGATCGCAGGATTAAAAAGTGTTTTTTTGCACCTTAACAAGTGGATGTGGTGGGTTGCCGTCTCACTCAAACTGGCTGACCTCTGACCAACTCGCAGTTTCTCGTGTTTACCATTTTGGGGTCCCTAAGCAAAGAAAAAACCTATATAGAATTAGGTGAGACATATATAAAATAAATTTATTTACTTTGAACTGCATAACAGCACACACATTTTTTTACAGTTTGGTATAAGACATAATATAGTCCTTTTAGCTAAATTGAAGCTTTGTTTTTTCTTCAGCAAAATCCTTAAATATATCCTCCATGTTCAATAGTTCAATCTGCTCAATAGAAATCATTGCTAAGACATACAGTCGTTCCAGGCACGTGGATAGTTTTTCCTGATTTCAGTCGGTCTTCAAGTTCGCGTAAGGTTTGCCTTTTTGCGCGATGCGCTTTGCCCTTTTCATGCTATTGTAAGTGGCTGTGGATATTGATCCACGAGCGAAATCCATCACTACTAAGTGAATAGGTGATGATTCCCCTTTCAAAGAGCTTACCACCCTGGATCATGGGGCGAGGGCTTGGTATCAGGGACAGGGCACTCATGTCCGCTGCCGGCAAAAGAGGTGACAAGTGCAGCGTCCTGCACCATATACTCGTCCAAGGCAGAGATATAAAACACCGAGCGGGCACAGCTTGTTCAGTGGGTGGCATGACTGGGTCTTCCTCGTCTTCAGATGTTTCATTTAAATTTTTAGTTGAAAAAACGTTGTAAGCTTTGGCAAACTTTCAGTAGGCCTATTTTATTTATTTTCTTGTGTTCCCTTTCGAGGGAACTCGCACTGCATCGGGACGACGCTTCGGGATGCTCCCTTAGCATCAGCGAATCTGAAACCAGAATGCCAACTAGGCCAATCCGATTGGCGTGCGTGATGACGTCATCGTGACGGCATACCCGGAAGTATAAAAGGGTTGCTGGAGCGTAATGGCGGTAGTTATTGCTCTTCAGCATAGCGCTATCTGTTACTGTCTGTCTATTTACTGTTGTTTGTCAGTGAAAGTGTGTGAGAAAAGTAAAATGGAAAGTGTGAGAGTGAATGAATTCAAACAGTGTGTGCATCCGTGTCCCAGGTTCATGTCGGGCTCGGATACACACCTGCTTTGTGTGCACTGCCTGGGCGTCCAGCATGCCCAAGCGGCTCTCGAGGGAGCCGCTTGTGAGCACTGCGAAAAACTGACCCTCAGGGTGCTTCGCTCTCGGCTGGCTGCGTTTGATGAGGCCGGCCAGCCTCGTGAGCCTCGTGGTTCTGGACCCGCAGTCGCTGAGGCGGCTCGGCGTCGCAGATCATGGGGCTCACAGCGGGATTTGTCAGAGGGTTTCGGGACTGCTGCGGCACTTTCCCGATCCTCCTCTGACAGTTCCGAGGATCTTCCTCCCCGTGTGGAAGCCCGCGCTGCGGCTTCTTCCCCCGGGGTGGGAGGTCCGATGCTTGTTCTCTCCGGTTCCGAGGAGCCGGAGGAAATAGGCACCGAGGCGGGGGATGAAGCAGGAATTGTTTCATCGCTTCATCCACCCGCCCAAGAGGAGCTGGTCGAGGTGTTGGCCCGGGCAGTGGTCAAATTAAATATAAGTTGGCCACAAGAGGCTCCGGAAATCCAGCTACCCAGCAGGCTGGATGACCGGTTCCTCTCACACCGGGTTCAAACACCTCGCCGGGGCCTGCCTTTTTTCCCGGATCTACACACCGAGGTGTGTAGATCATGGAAACGGCCCTATTCTTCGCGTGTTTGCAATCCCCCAGTATTGGACTATTCCAATGTTCTGGGGGCACGCGAGGCGGGCTATGGGGCGATGCCTCGGGTGGAGGAAGCTCTCGCGAGCTATCTTTCACCCGACTCTGCATCGTCCCTTAAGGCTCCGGTTTTGCCCACCAAACCCTGTCGGGACACCTCATCTTTGGTGGGCAAAGCATATATGGCGGCTGGTCGGGCTGGTGGTTCCCTGCACACATTATCAATTCTGCAGGCCTACCAGGCCGACCTCCTTAAAGAGTTAGACGAGGGAGATGGTCCCTCTCCGGAGGACATTCTGGAACTGAGGAAGGCTGCAGATTTGTCTCTCCGAGTCACCAAGGAGACGGCCCGCGCTATCGGCCGCTCCATGGCTTCCATGGTGACAGTGGAGAGACATCTCTGGCTGAATCTGTCGGGGATAAAGGAGAAGGATAGAGCTTTTCTCCTGGACTCCCCGATCTCGCCTTCTGGGTTGTTTGGAGACGCGGTTAACACCGTCGTTTCCAGACACCAGGAGGCGAAGAAACAGTCAGCAGCCTTCCACCAGTATCTCCCTCGCCGCTCTAAACCTGGGAAGGCTGGCCCTAGCGGGCAGCCTCAGCCGTCATCCAGCTCCTCGCACCGGAAGGTGCAAAAGGAGAGCGTCGCTTCTAGAGCCCCTCCCCCGGGAGCCTGGCAACAGAGGCGGCGCTCTCAGCAGCAACCTTCAGCCCCTAAAGGCGATCTTCGGAACGTCCTTCAGGCGCGGAAGGCTGCTGGGAAGAAGTCCTAGCCACGGCTGGGCTTCTAAGAGCGGTCCCCCCCGCGGAGAAACAACCGAGGTTGTTTCCTCCGCGGCGCTCTGGGAAAATCGATGTGGTAATCCCGCCGTCTATGACGCTTCGGGCCACATCGATTTCCCGCGAACGCATGCTGCACCAGCCGCCTCTGGAAAGACCTGCGGCTGGTCAGCTCGCGCGTCCGCACACGGAGAACCGTTCCCAACTACTTCCTGCCGGTCAGCCGCTTCAGGAGGTTGGGAACGGGAACCGTGTAACACCCGACGCCAGCCTCGAGAGGCTGGTTCCCTTAGTAGATTATTTCGGCGCATGGAAATGCCTTCCGAATATTTCTACATGGGTCCTGCGTACTGTAGAAAAGGGGTACAAACTGCAGTTCGGTTTTCCTCCTCCACAATTCAGGGGGTTATACTGGACAGCAGTGATACCCGAGCAGGTTCGGGTAATGGAACTAGAAGTAAAAACTCTTCTAGCGAAGGAAGCCATAGAGCGTGTTTCTCCGCTGGAAAGAGAGTCCGGGTTCTACAGCCGGTACTTTATAGTTCCCAAAAAGGATGGAGGGTTGCGTCCGATTATAGATCTGAGGGTTTTGAATCTGTCTCTGAGGAGCTTCAGGTTCAAAATGCTCACTATTCCCATGATCGTGAGTCAGATCCAGTCCGAGGACTGGTTCGTCACGATAGATCTAAAGGACGCATATTTCCATGTCTCCATCCTTCCATGTCACAGGAAGTACCTGAGGTTCGCTTTCGGGGGCGAAGCGTACCAGTATCGAGTGCTTCCCTTTGGCCTAGCCCTCTCCCCACGCACGTTCACGAAGTGCATGGATGCAGCTCTGGCTCCAATGAGACTTCAGGGCATCCGTGTGCTGAATTATATCGACGACTGGCTCATACTGGCCCAGTCGTACGAGGTGGCGGTTCGGCATCGAGATGTCGTTCTGAACCACATGAAATGCTTGGGGCTGAGACTCAACACGAAAAAGAGCGTGTTGACGCCGTCCCAGAGGACTACGTTCCTCGGGGTCGTGTGGGACTCGACAACGATGCGGGCACGATTGTCTCCCGCGCGAGTCGAGACCATACAGGCGATGGTCTCAGGAATAAGGCTAGGCCACAACATCACTGTGAAGCACTTTCAGAGAGTGCTGGGTCACATGGCAGCAGCGTCCAACATAATACCTTTTGGCCTGCTATACATGAGACCCATCCAGTGGTGGTTGAAAACCAAGGGGTTTTCCCCCAGAGGGAATCCTTTCCGTATGATCAGGGTAACGCGCAAATGCTCTCGTTCCCTAGCCATATGGAAGAAACCTTGGTTTCTGTCCCGAGGGCCAGTGTTGGGAGCGTCTTGTTGCCGGAAATCCGTTTCAACAGACGCCTCCCTCACTGGCTGGGGCGCGGTCATGGACGGCCGCTTTGCGAGGGGCCCATGGGAGAGCCGTCATTCCTCCTGGCATATAAATTGCCTGGAGATGATGACGGTATACAAAGCTCTCAGGAGCTTTCTCCCGCACCTCCGAGGCCAGCACGTCCTGGTACGGACAGACAATACGTCTGTCGTAGCGTACATCAACCGCCAGGGAGGACTGAGGTCGCGCTTTCTGTACAAGACAGCACGCCAAGTCCTCCTGTGGACCCAGGGGAAACTGTTGTCCATCAGGGCAATGTATGTCCCGGGGGTCCAAAATCAGGGAGCAGACATCCTGTCGAGGCAGGGGCTGAGGCCCGGGGAGTGGCGACTCCACCCAGAGGTGGTGGAGGCCATATGCAAGAGGTTCGGCCCAGTGGAAGTGGATCTGTTTGCGTCTCGAGAGACGTCCCACTGTCCACTGTGGTTTTCCCTCACGCATCCAGCTCCGCTGGGGCTGGATGCCATGGTGCAGACGTGGCCGAGGCTGCGTCTGTACGCATTTCCCCCGATTGCTCTGCTCCCGGGAGTCCTGGAAAGGGTCCGTCGACAGGGGGTCAGTCTACTTCTGGTAGCACCCCGTTGGCCGACTCGAGTTTGGTTCTCGGATATCATAGCTCTGCTAGCAGGTCAGCCGTGGGAGATTCCTCTGAGGAGGGATCTCCTATCTCAGGCGGCGGGTACGATATTTTACCCCCGCCCGGAGATTTGGAACCTGTGGGTCTGGCCCCTGAGGGGACCAGGTTCATAGAGGCTGGCCTATCGGCAGACGTGATAGAGACCTTACTCAGCTCCAGGGCTCCGTCTACGAGGAGACTGTACAGCCTCAAGTGGAATGTATTTTCCACTTGGTGCAGAGAACGTGAGGTGGACCCAGTTAACTGCCCAGTGGCTTCAGTGCTGGAGTTCCTCCAAGATCGTTTCTCTGCAGGGCTTACCCCGTCCACACTCAAGGTGTACGTGGCTGCCATTGCGGCTTTCCACACTCCTTTGGGTGATGGGCCTCTGGGTAGGCACCAGCTGGTTGTACAATTCCTCCGTGGGGCTCGGAGGATGAGGCCTGCGGCTCGGTCCAGAGTTCCAACCTGGGACCTGGCAGTGGTTCTCGAAGGATTGGCTGAGGCCCCCTTCGAACCATTGGAGTCGGCTGGACCGAAAGATCTGACCCTTAAGGTGGCTTTTCTCCTTGCCATTACCTCTCTCAGGAGAGTGGGAGATCTCCAGGCCTTGGCGGTAACGCCAACCTGCCTGGAGTTTGCCCCGGGAGGAGTAAAGGCCATCTTACACCCTAGGCCGGGCTACGTGCCTAAGGTGCCATCAAGGGTGGTCAGGTCATTGGTCCTGCAGGCATTTCATCCTCCGCCTCATGTGACGGCGGAAGAAGGGAGGCTTCACCTACTCTGCCCGGTTAGGGCTCTAAGAGTTTATCTGGCGAAGTCTGCACAGTGGAGGAGATCACAACAACTGTTGGTGTGTTTTGGCTCACCTAAGAAGGGATTGCCTGCGTCTACTCAGACAATCAGTAATTGGATTGTCCAGGCGATTACCATGGCCTATCAGGTGCGCAGTTTGCCTTCACCTGTGGCTGTGAGGGCTCATTCCACCAGAGGCATGGCCTCTTCGGTGGCCCTTCTTTCTGGGGTCCCCTTGCAGGATATCTGCGAGGCGGCCGGGTGGGCTACCCCACACACTTTTATCAGGTTTTATAGCCTGGATCTCCCTACGACGCCTGGTGCGAGGGTGCTCCAGTCCTAGCTGTGCCCGGTTTCCGGCTTCACACTAGGGCAGGCGCTACCCTTCGGTGTGGCCTAGTGGGTACTCGTTCCCCAAAGCGTCGTCCCGATGCAGTGCGAGTTCCCTCGAAAGGGAACTGCTCGGGTTATGTATATAACCCTTGTTCCCTGAGAAGGGGAACGAGCACTGCATCCCGACGCCACACCTTGGCGCGCCTGGAGCGCATGCTTCAGAGCAATTACTACCGCCATTACGCTCCAGCAACCCTTTTATACTTCCGGGTATGCCGTCACGATGACGTCATCACGCACGGCAATCGGATTGGCCTAGTTGGCATTCTGGTTTCAGATTCGCTGATGCTAAGGGAGCATCCCCGAAGCGTCGTCCCGATGCAGTGCTCGTTCCCCTTCTCAGGGAACAAGGGTTATATACATAACCCGAGCAGTTTTCTTTCGTTTTTTTGAGCGGCGGTTGGATATGCGCGCTTTTCTATGTATCTGGGCCATACATTAATAAATGATGTCAAAAGCAATCATTAAATGAGTTAACCGCTTGGCCCCATGCAATTGCGTGCTTTGCGTGGTGGGTAAACACGCTACTGGTTACAGACAAACCCAACCTTGCTTGGCCTGTCTTGCTCAAAATGCTTGCTCAACAGGGCTCGGATCCAATAATGAATACTAATGTTGATATCATTATATGCCGGATGCCTTATTCAGTCTGCGCTCGACAGCAGGGTGAGTAATGTGCATCGTA
Source organism: Gobio gobio (assembly GCF_949357685.1). Lineage (NCBI taxonomy): Eukaryota > Metazoa > Chordata > Actinopteri > Cypriniformes > Gobionidae > Gobio > Gobio gobio. Next base: position 42,997,387 of record NC_137102.1, read on the forward strand.
GCTTAACTGCTGCATTCATTACCATGCGATCCGCCACGGTCCCCACCCATGCAATGTGTTAGGTAGTCTTTGATGTATTCCAATCTTTTCCTTAATTGGGGGGTCCCCCCTCTTCCATCCATCCATGCAAACTCGGTCAAGTCCAAACACCCCAGCGGGCTTTAATAATTAATGTGGCTGTTTACGTGCAGATCTTTTGTGTCTGCTTCCTTTGATAGTAAAGTCTTTGATGAGTTGACGACGCTCTCTGGTTCCCGAATTGACTTTTCCTTCCTCTATCTGTCTCTCTTACGCCATCTCTCTTTCTTGAGAAGCATATTCATATAACTAAGTTTTCCTGACTGGTTATTGAGTTTTCAGTAGGGGTGCACTCTCTAAAATGTCATCTCTTGATCAATGGTTGTCTCTCTGTTAACTCTGACAAAGCATCGGGAACTTCCTTTAGACAAAACGCCCAAACTTCAACATCCAACCCCAGCCGCCATCAAGCCCTATACGAATACCCGCCATCAAAGCCTATACAAAGTCTTTATTAAGGAGAAATCTGGGATCTCCATCTCTCTGTTTCTACTTCTTGGTGGGGTGCCATTAGTAATACATTGGTGGGAGCCCTTGAAGAATCAAAAGCGACAGGACAGAAAAAGAATAGACGAATGAAGGAGGGTGAAGAAAACAGTGGGGGCTAGGACCGCACAGAATCAGAGGATAAAATGAAGAAAGAGTTGGAGTATATACATAGTTGATCAGACAAAGAACATCTCGGGAAGAGTAGAAGAATATTGCAGAGGAAAAAAGGGCAGATGGAGAATGGTTGATGTTTAAATCAGTGGATCTCTGCCTTTTTGACTCGTACACACACACACACACAATCTATAATATATTATGATATAGGTTAATTAATTGACCAATTCATTTTGTGATTCCAGAAATTTGGTTGAGAATCACTGGTTTAGATGACAGGAAAGAGAGGGATTGGTGTGAGGGGTGTGACAAAGGCCTAAATGAAGTGTGTTAATAAGGAATTTAAATTATGAATGAGATTAAGTGGTTTCTCCAGACCTGACCAGACACATGCACACACTCGCTCCCTTTCTCAAAATATAGTACAATCCCTCTTTTTATGTTTCTGTAATCCTCAGACATCACACAAATCCTTTTTCCGTCCTCTCTGCGCCTACTCATCTGTCTGTAACGCTGTTCGCTTCACTTCAGTACACATGTGAAATCCATAAACAACAGCACCCATATCACTGAATCATTATTAAATTAATTAATTATTAAAATGCTTTGTGATTTTTTTTTTAACCCTGTAAAGCATATGAAATAATAGTCAGACAAATCACATTTTTAAAGGGAATGGTTCATTGAATCTTTAGACAAAATATTTATTTAAAAATGTTTCTGTTTTTTTTTTTGTTGCTCAGTATCATATTTGATAAAACAGGCTTTTATGGCTCGTTTAGTATGATATAGTAGAATATGAAGCTCATACTCAAAGAGAAAAAAAACTCCAATTTGGTGCAGATGCTTATAGCAGATGGCCAAAAAGTAAGATGAAATTCTGATAATTCTGACATATTTCTGCTTTAATATAAATAAAGAGCTTCATACCAGTATAGCAGACTACTTACATAAAATGCATATAAATATTAGTTGCCTAGTTGCTTAAGCCTAGTTCCAGACTAAAATGCATGTTTGAGCTGTTTTAACTGAAAGCGACTTGCACTAACATATCTCTTAAAATATGTCAGTGCCATTGTTTTGTTTCAAGATGCACACCAGGAATGGTGTATTTTGTTTCTTTTTTCTAAGGCATGTTTATAAAAACTACTTAAATGTCCTAATCGAACGAAGGCCTAATCTTGGCTAAATCTAAGCCTTGTCTGGGATACCGGGCCTATATCTCCCAATAATATGTCTTAGTATGATAAGATGATATTTAAATACTTAATTTTATGATCAAAGTTCTGCAGATTTATTGTGGGGAGCAAAACATACTGTATAATAATGCAATGCAACACAATGATGATTTAGAGATAAAAAAAAATAAACATTTCTCAAAAGCCTGATTTACTTATTTTACTCATTTTAACATTATTAAAAAAAATTAAAAAAGCTTTACGGATAATCATGTAAACCTACATGGCTTCAGTCCAGAAAGTGTTCATCTTGAAATATTACTAACAATATAGAAGTTATACTTACATTTACTTTTAAAATCACTAAAGATTTCACAGTAAAGGGGACGTTTTTAGAATAATACTAAAAGGCCTTTTACTTGCTAAAAAGTTAAATCTATCAATGACAGAAGATACAGTACGCTTTGTAGGGTTAATTGTGTTGCGTAATGCACACATTTAACTTATAAATCTACAGTTGTACTGCAGCATTATGTTTGTAAGTAAAGTTTTCAGTAGACAAAATGGTTAAACTTCTTTAGAAACTGCTTCATGATTTATATAATGTCTATTGTCCTTTTAGATTCAACAGGTTGTTCTCCAGGGAAACCTAAACGCTTATTTCTTTGAACATTGTCTTGCACTTTGCACTTAATCTTACCCTATTAATTGTGCTTTCAACCTCTCTTTTGTCTCTCAGGCTTTGGCAACATGGCGGCTGTACCTCATGGCCCCCAAGATACCAACCAAGGTACGGTAGGCAATTACGCACCACCTGTCTGCTCCATCTCAAAGCACTGCAGTAATCTGATTCAGAATGACTTATGTAGCAAGATGCTCATTTTCACCTCAGGTGGAACAAACGTTCAACTTCCTGGAGATTCGGGCAATGAACACCCACCCGGATAATCAGGTAGAAAAAGCATTTACAGGGCTCCAGTGTTTTAGGTTTTGTTGCCAGATTTCTTTTTCACTTCTTCTCTCAAACGTTTCGTTCTTTCCTTCACAGGTTGTCATAGAAACAGACAAGTCCACATATTCCCTGAGGCTACAGTCTAATGACCACCTGGATCAGCTGATTAACCACATCAACTTTGCTCTCTCTCGGATCTTCAACAACTCCATCTACACGTAAGTATCCCAAGAACCCCACAGGTTTGATGTAACCAGACTTTGACTAAACAGTGAAAGGGACCACATTCCAGCTTATTCTGGTGAAGAACCGCCCACTCGGATAGGATGAAGCTAAGCGATCAATCACAGTTTGCTTTGTTTTTACATTGCATTTGCGGGCGGTTTTGTTTGAAATAGATTTTTTATTTCAATATTAGACTACTGTTGAAAAAATTACTTATGGTTTTTCATTATAGATTTTTTGCATCCAAAAGTTAGTGCTTATTATATATATATATATATATATATATATATATATATATATATATATATATATATATATATATATATATATATATATATATATATATATATATATATATATATATATATATATATATATATATATATATATATATAATACAATACAACCTTATTGTAAAGTGTTCCCAATCAATTTAATAGAGTCATCAGTAGCAGTATTAGTATCAGTGATACTGGGCTTCATTCATAAAAATGCCATTACAACAAATATTAAAAAAATTCTTTAGTTGTTTCTACATTAATTTGGAGAGTAACTGTGACATTATTACAATATAAAAATATAGTTATATTTAATCGCGATTAATTACAGAAAATATGTGTGATTAATTTGTTATTTTTTAAATCGATTCACAGCACTAAATATATAATGTAATGTAATGTAATGTAATGTAATGTAATTAATAATATAATATAATATAATATAATATAATATAATATAATATAATATAATATAATATAATATAATATAATATAATATAATATAATATAATATAATATAATATAATATAATGATATAAAAGCAATTATGGATGTAAAAAACCACACACAGTTCTTTTAGTAATTTTTTACAACAGCAGTCTATTATTCTGGTATAATCTATTTAAAACAAAACCAGCCCTAAATGCAGCGTAAAAGCAAAGAAACACTTAATAAATGCTTCTTAATGAAAACTTTGCTAAATAGTATTAAGTTCATAAAATCCTGTCAAAAGTTGTTTAAACATTGCAAAGTGAAATACAGTAGTTCTTCTTATGGATATATAACTACGACTAACTTGGAAAATGCAGTTAATATTTCATTTTCACCATTAAAACACAACGTTGTTCAAAGGTGGACTGATTGAAAATAAAAAGAAACCTATGTGACCTTACTCATGGAAATTGCATAAAACCAGCCAGTCAGATTTAAGCTTGCCATATCGAGTGGTCAGCGAACATGAGGCAGAGACTAACCCTGTTGCAATCAGTATTTGCTCACACCATCCATGCAGAGATGCAAATCTGATTTCTGTCACCCATGCACTGTTTCTTGTAGTGCTAATGTAGTTTTTCCATAATGCTGCCTATAGAAGACAGTATCTGCTAGAGCAGCAGGGGTGTGAGGTACTGCTGAGCAGTTAATTGAGAGATTCTCATATTCATACAGGAGGAGATTAGTGCAATGCATAATAGCACTCTTTTTCTGTCTCAGTCTTCAACTCTCTTGCTCTCTTTCCTATTTCAGCTCTTTGGCCAGGTGTTCACATGCTGGGTCGGAATAACTGAGATTCTGATGCATTGCGAATCCCTCTCTCCCCCTCCCTCTTCCTTTCCAGCCCCTCCATCTTTCACGCAGATGGAGATGTTACTGACGGAAATCGAAAATTTTCTCCAAGCTCTGAGAGTTCGGTGGAGACGCAAAGGGCGTGTGGTGAGAGAAGTACATATAGTTCATGCATCCACACACAAGCTCATAAATATTTTGATTATACACCAGATTTTAATCTCTCGAATCTCTTTTTCTTCCCCTCACACCACTGCTGTCTTCTTAAAGAATATTTCGAATACATGCACTTAATTTATGCCATCTCTAGTTTTGGTCCGCTTTTCTTTTCATGACAAATTATATTACAATATTTGCAGCAGCTGCAGCTGTAGACAGCGAATAAAAACACTGTGCCAAATTAAGAAAACAATAATACAAAAGATCAACTAAGTTTGATAAAATCATAATAGGGAGCAGTTATAGTGAGTAAGACTATGCAAATTACTCAGTGCCCTTCATACTGTGGCAGGGAGAGATGCAGTGTGCAGCCAGTACACACAAAAGTCCTTGTGTTTTATTTATTTAATTTTTTTATCTATTCTTTAATCAGGGACAATACACATTAATAATACATAAATATGTAAAAATGCGCCAGATTTAGCCAATACTGGCTAATTTTCATCAGTAGTCCCTTGGCAGGTTGATGTTAGGGACAAGACAAAAACAAAACAAAAGACACAAAAATAGTGTACCCAAATGCCTATAAATGATCACAATTTTGATTTGACAGTAACCATTTTTTAAGGTTTTTTGAGAAACCACAATGGCCTGTAATACATTTTAATTCTTTAAGCTCCATTGGAAGTCTATTCCACTCATGTGTTCCTCTGAAAGAAAAAGATAACCCACTCATGTGTTCCTCTGAAAGAAAAAGATAACTGACCAAAAGTAGTTCTTCGCAGTGGTACATTACAATTACCCCTAGTACCTGCTCGTGTATACCGTCCTGCAATCTAACCAATATAATCTTTAAAAACAGGTGGAGCAAAACCATTTAAAATCTTAAAAACAAGTACTAAGTCAGCAAATTGTATCAAATGTTCCCAACTTAAAGTGGAAAACTTAGTTAAAATACTACAATGGTGAAAACTATTTGGTTTTTTATCTAGAACCTTGAGAGTTTGTTTATATACAATTGCAACAGGTTTAAGAATAGACTTACATGTTTGTGTCCAGGTAGTCATACAGTATGTAATGTACGGAATAATCATCGAGTTCATGAATACCACTGCTGCTTCTTTAGTCAAACAATTTCTGATAAATTGAAAGTTCGCTAAATTAATTACTGCGCTTACCACTTTCTTCACATGTTTTTTAAAAGAGAGCTGAGAATCGATTATTATTCCTAGGTATTTAAATTCATGTACTACCTCAAGTTTCTGTCCCTGGATGAATACGTCTGCTTTCACATCATGATTTGGCCTTTTTGTAAAAAACATACAGACCGTTTTCTTAACATTCAGATGTAAACATGGCCATTTTGAAATGTGATTCATTGTATCAGTTAATTTCTGTGCAGCCTCTTGTTGATTTTTTGCGTGTACATACAAGACAACATCATCAGCATATATTTGACATACAACATCTGGAGGACAAACATTTGGTAGATCATTTACATATATACTAAACAAAAATGGACCTAAAACAGAACCTTGTGGAACTCCAATATTATAATCTAGATATTCTGATGTAGCATTTATAACCCTTACACATTGTTTTCTCTTTTCTAAATAAGATTTAAACCACATAATTGTCTGAGTTGAAAAATTTAAATTTGATAACCTTGAGAGTAAAATGTCATGATTTACGGTTTCAAAAGCTTTCTTAAAATCTAAGAACACAGCACCAACTACACCTCCTTTATCCATCTTAGATTTAATATTTTCCAGCATAAGGCAATTTCTGTTGAGTACTTTTTTTCTAAAACCAAATTGCATAGGATGAAGAGAAAATGCACTATTATTAAGAAATGTAATTAATTGTTCGGCTACCCATTTTTCAGCGACTTTAGACATTACAGGAAGAATACTTATTGGTCTGTAATTGCTCATTTCTACTTGACTTCCAGATTTATGAATTGGCGTGATTACTCCATATTTCCATGCAGAAGGAAAAATTCCTTGCATTACCGATAAATTAATAATCTGAGTTAAGGGTCCTATGATTGATTCTTTGTGATTTAAAAAAAAAATAGAATCTAATCCATATTTATCTCTAGCGGTAGAGTTTTTAAGATAATTATTATTCTGTTTTGTATTGGACACCTGCTTAAGAGTGAATGTAGGTAAGGCAGTATCAGGCATATTCTATAAAAATAATCTCCAAGTTTGTCCAAAGCTTTCATTTACCGTCCAAAAGACTAATTTTGGATTTTGCCACAGTGGATTTTGCCACAGTATGACGTAATAGTCGCACTATAACGTCATACTGTGACAAAATCCAAAATGAGACTTTTCAAAGATCATCAATGCCTACTTCTACATCATTGCCTCTTTAGCCCTGCCCACCAATTTGTGCATGTCATGTAGTGAAATCAAATAATCAAATTATCAAATAATGATCAATGAATATAAGAACGGCAGTGCAACAAACGATTTTACATTCATTCATAATTCATTTTTATGAATCATCATAATTCATTAATCTTTTGTCAGAACTGTCTGTGGTAATTCCAAGTACTTAAACTTTATTTGCCTCAACCAAGACTTATAACGCATATGTAATACTTATAAACGTTCAACATTTGGCAAATGTTTCAACTGAGATAAACACCTTTCGATGGTGTCTTCCTTTAAATACTAATATAATGTAATAATTGAAAATGATTTTAATATGCAAAACTGTTATCCAATCATAGCAGTGGTCGCCTATCAAAACAGAGAGGAGATCAAAAACAGGGTAGAAAATAGTCTATTACTTCTAAATGAAGATGTTTTCTGAAATAAAAATCTTGCTAACATTGTAAGCGGTTCTCAGAGAACATTATACATAAAAAAATGCAGTTCATGACCCCTTTAAAGATGAGGAACAAAAAGGGAATATTTTTAAAATGTCCATATACATATTGACAGATATTATTAAAATGTCATATTGTCCCTTTAAACAGCAGAAATTTGGTTTATTGTTGTTACATTCCACGCCTGTCCCGGACTCCATTTCCCAGAATCCTCCCTGTCTCACACCTGAACTCACTTCCTCATCATCTCTCCTGCTCTCCCAGGATTCCCTGCACCTGGTCGTCATCGTTTGCACTCCCTTTATATTGAACTCACTCCCAGCTCTCCTTGTCTGTTCTAAATGTTGTTATGCTCAGTTTGGTTGGTTTGTCATAGTTTGTTCCTGTCTATATCCTTGAGTTATGAAACCCGTCTTTTGTTTGGAAGTCTGATTCTGCTTCATCCCTGCTGCACACCAACCTGTAACAATTGTATATTGTTTTCATTTTAATTTTAGTTTAAGTTTTAGTATTTTTTTTTGCTTTTATCCTAATAATAGTTTTTAAATGTTTCGATTTAGCTTTATTTTAATTTTAGTCATTTTAGTCTTTTTTCTGTTAGTTGCCAAAATAATATTTCTCATTTTTTTTTAAGTTTATTTAATATTTATTTTTAATTTCAATAGCAGAAAATGATTTTGTCACTTGCTGGTTGCAGTATTAAAGAAAAGTTGTCAGGATCTAGATTCAACAGCTACTTTTATTAGAAACAAATTCAAATAAAGGCTACGTTCAGACTGTCAGTCCAAATCTGATTTTTGTGCATATCCGATTGAAATCTGATAAGATTTAGCAAGTTTGAACAGCATGAAAGGTGTTTTTTTACAAATCCGTTTCAAGCTACATCCAAATGTGGTTTTAAATCCTATTCTGACTGCTCTGAACGGATTTTGCGTTGTTTATGTGACTTTCTCATGCCGCATAAACGTCAGACCTTGTTATAGAAAATATACTGAAAGTCGCTGCGGAAACAAGGCTGTGTTGTTGCAAAGTGCTGGATGAGCAGAAAATTACAATATAACAGAGATTCTGAGGACAATAATTCTGAGGCAAGAATGTTATACTGTCAGTAGTCCAGATGTTTTAAATAAGACAACATCTGTATTTCAAACCAGTCCAAGTTGCAGTTGTTGTTGTTTTTGGCATAAACCTACCAACTCAACATCATTGCCATAGAAACCAATGCAGATATTCCGGAAAGCGAAAGAACGTCATGGACACACAAATCAGACACAATGTGGACAGTCAATAATTTTAGATTCCAATTGGTTACACAATCGGATTTGGACTGACAGTGTGAATGTATCCTAAGAACACTAGAACTAGAAGGAATATAAACAGAACAACCAACTGAAAGAAACATAGGGCTTAAAAACAATAGCAAATTAATTCTCGAAATCTGAGTAACTAAGGCAAACTGAAAAACTAGGTAAAATCATCCAAAACCAAAACAAACACTTTAAGAGATTTTAGTAAAACTTTACAATATGTTTGCACTAATATGCATTAATTCATTCTTAACTAATGCACAAATGCACAAAGTTAATGTATGACTCATGTAGCCTAGAAATCTAGACGCACCCTAGCGGCAGTAAATCTAATTTGCAACCAGGGTCGTCTAGCAACTCTCCGATGGCTTGCGAGCTAGAAAAACCAAACTCTGGCCAGGCCAATCACATCGTGTATAGAGTCGGTGGGCGGGCTTAACATAATGACGGCAGAGTTGCAGCGGTTCCGCGTGCTACTTGTAGACAAAGAAGCTGGCGAACAGCGGTCTTTCGAATCAGCTTTGGCCGTGACTCTGGAAGACTTGGAGTTAAGCTTTTCCTTGAGAAAAGAACAAAGAACGGCACTGAAGTCATTCTTAAAAAAGGAAGATGTGTTCGGAGTTCTGCCGAAAGTTTAATCTATCAACTCCGCTTCACCTTCTTTGTTGCTCTGGTTGGTTGTAGCTCTATACTATTGCGTGAAGAGGGAACTTGAAAGACAACCGTTTATCCCGCCCCTCGGATTGAGCCCTGCCCAATGGTGTGTTCCCAGACCCAACATCTTGATGTGGGTCTGGCTTGTCAGGCTATGACTCATGAAGAACTAACCCATTTATTAATGATTACTGCATCAGGAACTAATGAAGATTCTATATGATTAATAGATTAAGTAATATATGAATTGCTATTAATTAAGTGTGTCATCATGTATTAATTCCTTAATAACATATATTATATTAACTCGGGTAAAACGTCCTGTTTTCCCAGGACATGTCCTGTTTTCAAGTCCTGTCCTGGCCCTAATATAACAATTTTGTATCCATACAGAAGGGGCATACTTTAAATGTATTGAAATTAATAAGGAATCTTTGAGTAAACTTTGAGTATCATTTGAGTATCTCATTGCCAGGCCGAGTGTCCTGGATTTCAGTAATCAAATGGTCACCCTAATATTAACTAATAGTGTAAATTAATGTGTTAATTACCACAATGCGTTGAAGCGATGCATTTCAACTTCCAATTGTCTGCTTTAATTAATCATTAGCTAATGATTTGCAAAGGTATCTTTATGTTATGACTTTACTTGTTGAGGCACATGACTAATTCAAAATCAATTCAAAATCCATAACCTCAATGACATATTACTTAACAATTAGTTAACAGACATGTGGGTTAGTTTTTCATGAGCCATACATTAACTCTTGATTATTTGTGCATTATTTAAGCATGAATTAATGCATATTAGTTCATTAGTGCATTAGTGTTACTGAGATTTTTAATAGTTCTATACTTAGTTAACAATAACAACATTGATTGAGAATCCTATACAGCGAAAAATAGTTTGATATAATGAGAGCTGAAGATTCGTTGCCTTCAGTGCTCAAAAAGAGTAAATGTAGGGCAAATGTAGGTTTTTCATTCTTAGGCACATATCCTTTTTTTTCTCTTTCTCCAATTTCAGGGGGCTTTTCTGAGACCTATGCAGCTCTGTGCGATTACAATGGTATTACCTGTAAAGAGGAAGTGCAGTGGGTAAGTGCTTCCTTTGACCACAAGAAAAGCCTCAGCAGCAGCAGGGCCATTTTAAGTATGTGTCACTGCTGTTATTGCACTCTAAATATGTTTTCTTCCTCTTTTGGGGTCTCTCTGCCTTCTGCTATCTCTTTTGCTCTTTCAGGATGTGGATACCATCTATCATTCACAGGACAACAGGGAGTTTAATCTGTTGGACTTCAGTCACCTGGAAAGCGGGTAGCCAGAGCACACAAATCTCATCTTAATATTCATGTTCTGTATCTGCAACCTCTAATTGCTAGCCTTTACTTTCGTTGTCATCTCTACATCCCACAGATTGGAGGTTTAAAAGCTTCTTCATTTTGGAAGGATTAGTCTAATGATAACTCAATGCTTTTCTAATTGCCACAGGCAAACTGATGTCAGCCACTACTTTGAATATGTGCTGAATTGCTACAGTAATAATACATTTAGTCTCTTTCCTGTGGCGTATCTGCTGACTTCCTGCCCAGTGGGAGTCATGCTGTTTCTTTTTACATCCGTCCAATCGGTGTCAGGTTCCTTCACTAATTCCAGATCAGATTCTGTATTTTCCGCTGATGTGGGTCTGTGTGTGAAGTCTGAAGGCTAGTTCACAACTCACTTCCTGTTGAAACAGGATTACAAATATATATGACCTGTGAAAATGAACCTCATCTCTGCACTTTCAGCTACACTACCCTGCTGCCTTTAACACATAAAAAAAGGAAATGCACTTAATATTTATACTCAGACTCTGAGAAATGATACGGTTCATTGAACACTTTGCTCAAGGGCAGTTCCGGTTATCTGCTGAAAAAGGGTTTTTTTTTTTTCAACAGTCACATGATGAAACTCTAATGGGAGTGCGGCCACTTAAAGATCATTTTTGAATTTTAAAAAGAGCTTTTGCCTGACAAGAGTGCATGTCATTTCAGATATACAGTTTGAGTCGTTTTAGTGAGACTCTTTCAGACGATTGGTGTAATTTAGCAAAAGCTTTGGCTTCATCACTGACCACATTTGCATGCTGTGTTCCAAATGCATGATGTAAACATTTGAAGAAGATCGCCTCAAGTTGATTAAGCCAATATACCGGTTTCTAGAAATCTGCATAAGAAAGCTGCCATGCTCTTTTTAAAATCTAAACTCTCTGTCATGTGAACACCTGTTTTGTAATGTTCTGTGTATATCTGCACATGTCCAAGTGAAAGTAGTTGTGACTGCTACAAAAGTAAAGCTTTCAGAGAGAACCTTTTTGGACAGAGGAGACTGTTTGTTTTTATGAAAACAAAATCTATATACAGACAGCAGATGAGTCATATTGAAAAACCAAAGCGCTTTTGTATGCTGGTGTCAAGAACATGATTGAGGATTAATGATGTGACTAGAATACTATATATATATATATATATATATATATATATATATATATATATATATATATATATATATATATATATATATATATATATATATATATATATATATATATATATATATATATATATATATATATATATATATACACCTATCAGGCATAACATTATGACGTGTCTGTGACAGGTGAAGTGATTATCTCTTCATCACGGCACCTTTTAGTGGGTGGGATATATTGGGCAGTAAGTGAACGTTTTGTCCTCAAAGTTGGTGTGTTAGAAGCAGAAATAAATGGGCAAGCCTAAGGATTTGAGTGGGTTTGACAAGGGCCAGATTGTGATGGCTAGACGTCTGGGTCAGAGCATCTCCAAAACTGCAGCTCTTGTGGGGTGTTCTCGGTCTGCAGGGGTCAGTATCTATCAAAAGTTGTCCAAGGAAGGAACAGTGGTGAACTGGCGACAGGGTCATGGGTGGCCAAGGCTCATTGATGCACGTGGGAAGCAAAGGCTGGCCCGTGTGGTCCGATCAAACAGACTAGCTATAGCTCAAAATGCTCAAGAAGTTAATGCTGGTTCTGATAGAAAGATGTCAGAATACACAGTGCATCACAGTTTGTTGCGTATGGGGCTGCATAGCTGCAGACCAGTCTGCCCTGCAACAAAGCAAAACATTTTCAGGAATGGTCTGAGAAGCTTAACTACGAGTTTGAGGTGTTGACTTGGCCTCCAAATTCCCCAGATCTCAATCCAATCGAGCATCTGTGAGATGTGCTGAACAAACAAGTCCGATCCATCCCACCTCGCAAGTTACAGGACTTAAAGGATCTGCTGCTAACATCTTGGTGCCAGATACCACAGCACAACTTCAGGGGTCTAGTGGAGTCCTAGTAGGGTCAAGGCTGTTGTGGCAGCAAAATGGAGACCAACACACTATTAGGAAGGTGGTCATGCCTGATCGGTGTATATATATATAGAATAAAGGTTTAACCAGCCATGTTGAAAAATAATTTTTAAGGTCATTAGTGTTTTGAAGCTTGTCATTAGCTGGTGGTATTAGTTGGATCACCAGCCTCCAAAAACCAGCTGGACCACATTTAACTGGCAACAAACCAGCGAGTTGCTGGTCCAAGGTAGTCTACCAGTTTGTGATCAGCTAATGAACAGCTTGGATTAGCTAATGACCAGCTCAGACTAGATAGAAACCAGCAGCAACCATATCCCAAACACATCTGCCATCTTCAGATGGATTTTCTCACAAGTAAAATGTGGTCGTTCATCAGAAAATGATGTGCATGTAAATGTGGTCACTGACGTATTACTATTAAAAGAAGAGTGGAGCTTATTTGCATTGCCTTAAGAGTTGAACATTAAATATTTGCAAAAAGAAGTATAATTTAGACACAAACTCAATGTATAAGCCTATATACTGCAGCACATTTCAACTGCCGTTCCTTTGTTTATTGCTATTTCACCAACGGGGGACACTTAGACTACCATCTAGATGCTTCATCTGCCTTGAAGATGTTATGTCATTGATTTTTTCAAAGCATTTGTTCCATTAGAACATCTAAAGGGAGAGAGACGAACGGGTGAGGTAGAGAAACTCTCATTTAGAAAGAGAGAGAACAGCTGAGTACACACCGCCTACAGCCTCACTACAGCGTCCAAACAGGAATGACGAAGCTGCAAATGAGAACACAGCCATCAGCCGTACTCAACAGGAGAAACCCCTCTGCATTGCTTTCATTTTCTTCGGTTTCCATATGAGTGCAGTAAGGTCCGCTCTGTCTACCGGGCAAAAAGGTTTTAGGCTCAGAGCCAAGATTAAAAGCTGTATCATAGACACATTGCACTGAGTAATTCACTGACCTGGCATCAGTTTTCCCATCGATCCACACTGTCCTCTTCCCTTCCTCTCCCGGCTTTCCTCTCAGGGAGCATTTTGCTGAATCCATCATTTTTCTTGAATAATAACATCTCTATTTTAGTCTTGAGGAGAGCTTGCAATCTTATGAGGGGTTGCATGAGAAAAGTGAGAACGCCTCTGGTTTTTGCAGCACATTACCAAGACAATCTGTTTTGATTTTTCTCTTCTGTGTCTCTTTTCGTCACAGGGACCTTGCGGTGATTGTGGCGGCCATGGCGTATAACTCATGGTTCACCAAACTTTATTGCAAAGACTTGCGCATTGTAAATATCCTTTTTATAACCATTTCAATCTTTACTTTGTCCAAGTCTTTTGTTTTTCTGTTTTTGTTTGTTTCACGTGGTATTATCAGGGTTATCTCTTCATGCGGTTTTGGACACTAATTTGATGGTAATATAATCATATTCTTTGAAGTACCATGCTAATATTATGGTATATGAATATGGTACTCATTAGATATGCCTGCCTAAAATCTGTGACAGTGTGCATGAAGTCATTATGGTGAATCTTCATTAGGAATTTAATTCTAGTGCTTTTCTCTCCCGCTCTCTCTATCTCTCTCTCTCTTTCTCTCTCTCACACACACATACAGAGTTCAGAGGTCGTAGAACAGATTCTGCACACTGTCAGTAAATCCAGCAGTCTGGAGGAGCTCACACTGGAAAACGCGGGCCTTAAAGCGTGAGTTATAAATCTTTCTATTGCTCTCTTTCTGTTATTCATCACTCCAACCACTTTACTCTCTCTCTCTCTTTTCATCTAAAAGTTCATTTCTTGTTCTGTCACTGTCATTTTTTCCCTTTATGCCGTTCCCAGTCTTATTCCCCTGCCACATCTTTGCCTCTGTATTTCATCTCTGTCCCAGTGTGCAGAGCTTTGTATTGCAGTTCCGTTTCTACTCACTTTCTTTTTGTCATTTAGAGATTTCCCACAGAAAATGGCCACTGCCCTGTCAGAAAACCCAGCATCAGTCATACACTCCATTAACTTGGCCCACAATACACTGGACAACCAAGGTACATGCATCAAAGTCTCTCTGGTTCTACTAAACCTCTCTCCCCCCTCCTCTCTGTCTTTTTACCTGCCTTTGTCTGTTTTTACACTTTCTGTATCAGCATGTGCGCGTGCTATTTCTGTCTCTGAGTGGGTGTTTTTTGTTCTTGTCTGTTTTGCTGGCTTATTGTGCTGAATCTGTTGCTGATTTGAAAATGGTGTCTTTTAGATTTGTGTGTGTGCTGTGGTTTCTGTCATTTTTTTATGTACTGTACAGTGTTTGGTGGAGCAACTACAAGTAATGCTACCATCTTAAAGGGATAGTTCACCCAAAAATGACAATTCTGCCATTAATTACTTACCCTCATGTAATTCCAAATCCGTAACGCTGCATTCACATGGGGCGTCGCCGTCAATGCTTCTCATTTACTTTGAATGGGTAACATCATGCCGAACTGAATTGTGGGTTCCACTGCGTCCTGTCACTGGCAATGCTCGCGGCAGAAGTTGAAAAGTTTTCATCTTCGCAACACAAATGAAGATCTTTTTGATGAAATCTGAGAGCTTTCTGTCCTTTCATTGACAGCCAGGGTTGCCAGGTCTGTGCAAAAAAGAACAATGCAATTTTCACCAATCGGACGGCCGAATTCTCCACTGGATTTGTGGGTCTGGTAAAATCAACCTGCGGAAAAAACTAATTTAAACCACGGAAACAACTTAAAAGTAGCCCGATAACAAGGGAAAACTGCAAACTTGGCAACACTGTAGACAGCTACGAAACTACCACTTTGACGCTTCAAAAAGTAAAGATAAAGAGATCTTAAAACTAATCCATATGAATTGAGCGGTTTAGTCCAAAGTCGATCGCTTTAAATGATGGACAGATTGAAACTAGGCCATATAAGGTGAATAAGATTTGATTAATAACTTTTTAAAAATATTTTTAATTTGCATATTTAAAAGGCTACTTCCCCTTTAAGTGGCTTTAGTTTAAGTAGCTACTTTTTGTCGGTAGCTTGTGGTTCCACCAACAATAGCTTCAAAGTAGCTTCTCCAACACTGGTACGTCCTCTATATGTGTCAGGGTTAGAGCTTCAGTATGCCATCATGCCTGACACATGTCATTGCCTATCACATCACAAGTGTGAGTGTGTAGCGTAACTACAACAATGTCAGTGTTTGCCTGAAGGTGCATGATAATATGCTGTGTGTAAATTGTTCTGTGACTGATCCCATGTGTTTGTGCACATTTATTTCCCTACAGGAGTGTCTAACCTCATCCAGCAGGTGTGTCGACTCAGTAAAGGCTTGCGTCTTCTTAACCTCTCCAAGACGTCGCTCTCTTCAAAGGGTGTGTTCAGAAATAATCTGTCTCTAGAGGTGTAGCTCCCTCTGCTGGTTCTATAACAACTATTGCTCAATTACATTTCACTTGGTGGTAGATGCCATAACTACACAAACTATCTAGCAACATTTAAATTTGAAATATCAAATTAATTATATTAATATGTAATCATTTAATATAATAATTAATTAATATTTGTAGTTACGATTAAACATATATAATAAAATATCTATCTATCTATCTATCTATCTATCTATCTATCTATCTATCTATCTATCTATCTATCTATCTATCTATCTATCTATCTATCTATCTATCTATCTATCTATCTATCTATCTATCTATCTATCTATCTATCTATCTATCTATCTATCTATCTATCTGTCTGTCTGTCGGGATGATCCGTCTGTCTGTCTGCCGGGATGATCCATCCGTCTGTCTGTTGGGATGATCCATCTGTCTGTCTGTCTGTCTGTCTGTCAGGATGATCGGTCTGTCGGGATGATCCAGCTGTCTGTCTGTTGGGATGATCCGTCTGTCTGTCTGTTGGGATGATCTGTCTGTCTGTCTGTCGGGATGATCCGTCTGTTTGTCTGTTGGGATGATCCGTCTGTCTGTCTGCCGGGATGATCCATCCGTCTGTCTGTCTGTTGGGATGATCCATCTGTCTGTCTGTCTGTCTGGATGACCGGTCTGTCTGTCTGTTGGGATGATCCGTCTGTCTGTCTGTCAGGATGATCCGTCTGTCTGTCTGTTGGGATGTTCCGTCTGTCTGTCTGTCGGGATGATCTGTCTGTCTGTTGGAATGATCCGTCCGTCTGTCTGTCTGTTGGGATGATCCGTCTGTCAGGATGATCCGTCTGTCTGTCTGTCGGGATGATGTTTCTAGCACCATTTAAGCTTAAAATCTATAATTTATTTATAAAAATTAAATACACATTTTAAATTATTATATATATTATATATAATTGTTACAATTAATATTTAAAGTATAGTAAAAGTATGTAAATATTCATAAAAATAATAATTATTTTAATATAATATATTCAATAGTATAATATATACATATTAATCTTTTGACAGCCCTAATATATATATATATATATATATATATATATATATATATATATATATATATATATATATATATATATATATATATATATATATATATATATATATATATATATATATATATATATATATATATATATATATATTAGGGCTGTCAAAAGATTAATCACGATTAATCGCATCCAAAATAAACGTTTGTGTTTACATAATATATGTGTGTGTACTCTGTTAATTATTATTTATATATAAATACACACACAAGCATGTATATATTTAAGAAAAAAACATACTTTTTATATATAAAACATTTATAATTATATATATTATAGATAAATGTATATACAGTATATACATGCAAATATTTCTTAAATTTATACATGAATGTGTGTGTATTTATATATTAATAATAATTAACAGAGTACACACACATATATTATGTAAACACAAACTTTTATTTTGGATGCGATTAATCGCGATTAATCTTTTGACTGCCCTAATATATATATATATATATATATATATATATATATATATATATATATATATATATATATATATATATATATATATATATATATATATATATATATATATATATATATATATTAGGACTCAAAGATCTAAAACTTTTACCTATGTACACAAACGGCCTATTTCTCTCATATATTGTTCACAAATCTGTCTAAATCTGTGTTAGTGAGCACTTCTCCTTTGCCGAGATAATCCATCCACCTCACAGGTGTGGCATATCAAGATGCTGATTAGACAGCATGATTAGGCAAGGCAAGGCAAGTTTATTTACCCACGTGATCTCAATTTCTCTTCGCGGAACTTCTTAACTACGCTACATTACCACAGAGCCAGCCAAACCACTATTGTTATGAGTCTCTATTTGAAAGTGGCTACTGATGGAGCACATCTGATCTGTTCTGGAAGCTGGTTCCAGCTGTGGCTGGCATAATAGCTAAAAGCAGACTCTCCTTGCTTTAAGTGAACCCTTGGTATGTCTAGCTGATGTGATCCTAATGATCTGAGTGATCTGTTGGGTTTATATTCTATGAGCATATCTGCAGTGTATTGAGGTCCTAGACCTTTGAGTGATTTATATACCAGTAATAATGTTTTAAAATACCTAAATGTAACTGGAAGCCAGTGTAAAGACCTGAGGACTGGTGTGATATGGCCATATTTTCTGGTTCTGCTCAGAATCCTGGCAGCAGCGTTCTGTATGAGCTGCAGCTGTCTAATGTTTTTTTTGGGAAGGCCAGTGAGGAGTCCATTACAATAGTCCACCCTACTGGTGATGAAAGCATGAACAAATTTCTCTAAGTCTTGTCTGGAAACAATGCATCTAATTCTTGCAATATTTTTGAGATGATAGTAAGCTGATTTAGTTATTGCTTGTACATGACTACTGAAACTCAGGTCTGCCTCCAAAATCACACCAAGATTCCTGACTTGATTTTTAGTTGTTTGAACCCTAGCGTCAAGGTATGCGTTCACCTTGTGAACTTCATCTTTGTTTCCAAAAGCAATGAATTCAGTTTTTTCTTTGTTTAATTGATGAAAGTTTTGGCACATCCAACTGTTAACTTCATCAATGCATTTGCACAGGGATTTGCGCATGGATTTGCACAGGTGTGCCATAGGCTGGCCACAATAAAAGGCCACTCTAAAATGTGCAGTTTTATCACACAGCACAATTCCACAGATGTTGCAAGTTTTGAGGGATGGCATGCTGACTGCAGGAATGTCCACCCGAGCTGTTGCCTGTGAATTGCATGTTCATTTCTCTACCATAAGCCGTCTCCAAAGGCGTTTCAGAGAATTTGGCAGTACATCCAACTGGCCTCACAACCGCAGACCACATGTAACCACACCAGCCCAGGACCTCCACATCCAGCATCTTCACCTCCAAGATCGTCTGAGACCAGCCACCCGGACAGCTGCTGCAACAATCAGTTTGCTTAATGAAATAATTTCAGCACAAACTGTCAGAAACCGTCTCAGGGAAGCTCACCTGCATGCTCATCGTCTTCATCGGGGTCTCGACCTGACTGCAGTTCGTCGTCGTAACCGACTTGAATGGGCAAATGTTCACATTCGATGGCATCTGGCTCTTTGGAGAGGTGTTCTCTTCACGGATGAATCCCGATTTTCACTGTACTGGGCAGATGGCAGACAGCATATATGGCGTCATGTGAGTGAGAGCTTTGCTGATGTCAACGTTGTGGATGGGGTTATGGTATGGGCAGGCGTATGTTATGGACAACGATCATTTGAATGCATTGTTGTGCCATTCATCCACGACCATCACCTCATGTTGCAGCATGATAATGCACGGCCCCATGTTGCAAGGATCTGTACACAATTTCTGGAAGCTGAAAACATCCCAGTTCTTGCATGGCCAGCATACTCACCGGACATGTAACCAATTGAGCATGTTTGGGATGCTCTGGATCGCCGTATACGACAACGTGTTCCAGTTCCTGCCAATATCCAGCAACTCTGCACAGCCATTGAAGAGGAGTGGAACAACATTCCACAGGCCACAATTAACAACCTGATCAACTCTATGTGACGGAGATGTGTTGCAATGTGTGAGGCAAATGGTGGTCACACCAGATACAGTAAAACTGCACATTTTAGAGTGGCCTTTTACTGTGGCCAGCCTAAGGCACACTTGTGCAATAATCACACTGTCTAATCAGCATCTTGATATGACACTCCTGTGAGGTGGATGGATTATCTCGGCAAAGGAGAAGTGCTCACTAACACAGATTTAGACAGATTTTTGAACAATATTTGAGAGAAATAGGCCTTTTGTGTACATCTTTGAGTTCAGCTCATGAAAAATGAGGGCAAAAACAAAAGTGTTGCGTTTATAATTTTGTTCAGTGTATATAGATCAGAATACAATTTTAATATAAACATTCATTTTTATTATTATATTTCCCCCATAATTACACACCTCTGAACAAATCCAAAATAGATATGAAAAATTACCTCAAACTTGGCACAAAACAGTCATTTGTCAAATTGCAGTCTGGACACATGGGCTATAGATGATTTATCTGACTCACCCTGTTACACAATCTCTCTGTAACATTTCAGGCTGTAAAAATAACGTTTTCTCAGTCCACTGATCTAGAATCAGCTTCCTGTTCTCTCTTAAATCAGTAAGATTATCGATGGATTAGTTGCATCTGAGTTCAGAGCTTCAGATTCATGACCAAAGAAAGAGCTAGTATTCTCTTGGAGAGTCCAGACTCAATTACCAGCAACCTTGGCTGCTTCCTGGGTCTGCTAAATGTCTGGTTTTCTCTTTCAATCAATACAGTTTTAAACCAAGTGGATAGATGGATAGCCTTCCAGCACACGCCATGAATCAAAATCCACTCGAAATAGCTCCCATCATTAATCTTTATTTATAATCTGTTTTGGTTAGGATTTATTGTTAACTTTGAAGTAAAATCATCATCATATCAGCAGTAAAAACTGAATTTACACATCAAACTATGAACTAGCAACTGTGAAAGGCAAACCTAAGACTACTGGATCATGCAGGTTGCAGTGGTTAACATTTTGATGAGTAAATTCCTGCTTTTAGAGAGCGCAGTGGGATGTTTTTGTTACTCCCTGGTGAGGAAGCGTACTGGCTGAGTAAACTGGCAAACTGCCACCTAACAGAGTTAGTAGAGCTCTCTTTTTGTCTGATGCTACAAAAGGCAATAACTAGCATTTTCTTCTTTAGAAACTAAATGAAAATCCACCCATTTTTTTTGCATGTCATTGTCGTTTGGTGGTCATGTACAGTGGAGTCCAAAAGTCTGAGACAGCATTGAGAATATGGGATTCAAAATCTAATTTAAATCTGGAAATACACACAAAGGTTTAGGATTTGATAAAATGTAAACAAAGTCTCTTTTCAAATATGTATATGTGTGACATTGATCATGTGAACTCCTTTGTACAGACAGATGTTTTTGCTTCCATTAAAGCTCAAGATGCTTGTTTGTTCATGCTGGAGAGCATAATTATCAGGTTTAAAACAAACTCATTAAAGCAAAATGACAGCGTGCCAAATGCAACAAATATATCAGACATTCTGGAATTTAATTTAATATGTAATGAAAATGTGTTTTATTTAAAACATGCAAAATAGAAGCATCTTCTCTTGTGAACTTTAGATTTGCTGTGTAATTCAGACTTTCCTTTCCTTTCTTCCCAGGGGTCACGTCTCTTTCACAGGCCCTGTGCTCCAGTGATGACTACTCCAACTCTCTTCTTCATCTGGACCTGAGTAAGAACCCGGGGATTCTGTCTGGAGAAGATGCAACGGTTAGAAATCGTCTTTATCTCACTTCTAGTGTTCTTAAAGAGGCCATGTTATACCCTTTTGATTTTTGTTTTGGGGTCTATTAAAATAGGATATCATGCTTGAATGTTCAAAAACACATTATTTTTCACATATTTTGCATTGTTTCAGCCCCTCTCTTTTCAGTCTGTCAGTATCGCTCTGTTTAGTTCCGGTCTCTATGAAGCCCCTCTTTCCGAAAGGCACAATGTGCTCTGATTTGTGGGCTGGACCAGTGTGTTGTGATTGATCAACAACTTTAAGCGTGTTTAAGAAACCACGACAGCACACTACTAACACATTTCAACTAGGCTGTGCCTTTTTTTGCAAATGCCTTGGGCAGGTATTATTAAAATGAGGAATATTGTGACGTGTACATTCCCGAAAGAAATCTAAGATTAGAGGCTTTTAGGGAGTTCAGAAACAGCGCTTACTAATATAGAGAATAATTCTCTTATTGTGGAAAGTGTACTTTGTGTTTTGTAATTTTGCAGACCTCAAACAGCAACATTACACACTAAAGAAATTTGAAAATGTAAAAAAGCATATTAGGTCCTCTTTAAATGAATCTAGTTTCATTCACTATAGTTGAAGTTGTGGTGTAATGGTGTAGCGCAGTATTGGGGACGCAACTTTAGTTTAGCTATAGCTTACCTAGCTACAAGCTACTCAGAATTTAAAGTGGTTAAACTAACACAAGTTACTAAAAAAGAAGGTACATTGGGGCCAATATGTATTTAAATATTTAGCGATTATCACTAAACATTTGAACAGATAAAAGAACCAAAAACAGAAAATTGAAAACGCCATGATTTAAAAGTCGAAAACTTAAATCCAGTTTCTTAAAACTTAGAAAAGCACAAAAAAATTAGTCTTCTGTGTTGGTAATCTCATTAGTAGACGATTCATTTTGGGAACAAATTATGTTTCATATTTATATTAAGTATATTTATTTGTTATATTTAAATGTTATATACTGTATAATGTATACACCAATCAGGCATAACATTATGACTAATATTCATAATATTGTGCTGCCAAAACTGCCTTTTGCTGCCAAAACAAACCTGACCCATCGAGGCATGGACTCCACTAAACCCCTGAAGGTGTGCTGTGGTATCTGGCACCAAGATGTTAGCAGCAGATGCTTTAAGTCCTGTAAGTTGCGACGTGGGGCCTCCATGGATCAGACTTGTTTATTCAGCACATCCCACAGATGCTCCATTGGATTGAGAACTGGGGAATTTGAAGGCCAAGTCAACACCTCAGACTCATTGTTGTGCTCCTCAAACCATTCCTGAACCATTTTTGCTTTGTGGCAGGGCGCATTATCCTGCTGAAAGAGGCCACAGCCACCAGGGAATACCTTTTCCATGAAAGGGTGTACATGGTCTGCAACAATGCTTAGGTAGGTGGTACTTGTCAAAGTAACATTGAATGGCAGGACCCCAGGTTTCCCAGCAGAACATTGCCCAAAAGCATTACACTGCCTCCGCCGGCTTGCCTTTTCCCCATAGTGCATCCTGGTGCCATGTGTTCCCCAGGTAAGCGATGCACACGCTACTGGCAATCCATGTGATGTAAAAGAAAACATGATTCATCAGACCAGGCCACCTTCTTCCATTCTTCCATGGTCCAGTTCTGATGCTCACGTACCCACTGTTGGCGCTTTCGGTGGTGGACAGGGGTCAGCATGGGCACCCTGACTGGTCTGCGGCTATGCAGCTCCATATGCAACAAACTGCGATGCACTGTGTATTCTGACACCTTTATATCAGAACCAGCATTAACTTCTTGAGCATTTTGAGCTACAATAGCTCGTCTGTTTGATCGAACCACACAGGCCAGCCTTCGCTCCCCACATGCATCAATGAGCCTTGGCCACCCATCACGGTCGCCGGTTCACCACTGTTCCTTCCTTGGACTACTTTTGATAAATACTGACCACTGCAGACCGGGAACACCCCACAAGAGCTGCTCTAACCCACTCGTCTAGCCATCACAATTTGGCCCTTGTCAAACTCGCTCAAATCCTTACACATGCCCATTTCTCCTGCTTCTAACACATCAGCTTTGAGGACAAAATGTTCACTTGCTGCCTAATATATCCCACCCATTAACAGATGCCGTGATGAAGAGATCAGTGTTATTCTTTTCACATTCATATTCAGGTCATAATGTTATGCCTGATCGGTGTAAAATGTTAATGTTCCATTAAGATCCTCACAAAATGTCTTTGTGAGGACACACACGAATGCTGAAAATAACTCACACAGAGCCAGATACACAATACACACATGCACACACCACTATTAACAGCCTCAATATTTCTTCCTTATTGTAGAATCTGTACCTCTTTCTGGCACAGCCGAATTGCCTGGTGCATTTGGACCTGTCAGGCACTGACTGTACCGTAGACTCTGTGAGTTGACAGTGTGTCTCATCCTTCTGAATATGTTATTGCCAAACTGCTTTTTACTCACCATGATTTATGTCATTGCACCCAGGATGCGAGACAACAATTTATCTCTGATTTCATATTGATATTTCTGTCACATTTAATGGTCCTAAATTACAGAATTATTCTAATTTTCATCATTCTTTTGCTGCCACTCTCCTCCCCTCTCTTTTTTTTGCTCTCTGTTTTCTACATTCTCTCTCTATTTCCTCTCAGCTATTTGGAGCTCTTCTGCGGGGCTGCTGTGCCGATCTCTCCTACTTGAACCTGTCCAAAAACTCCTTTTCTCACAGGTGAGCTAAACAGCCTCCCACCTGCTCTTGCATGATAATCTGTCACTTGTTTTGAGTCAGTCTCACTGGTGAGTTAAACCTCCCTGCCTCAACCACGCACATCATCGCGAGTCAGTTTGACTCATCTCAGTCAGTTCCTCAGAAACCACTTCCTACTGTTTCCATGAATTTCACCAAAAGTAGAATCCTGCTGGAAACGAAGCTAAACCAGCTTTAAGAGCCCACGGTTTTCACATGATTTAATCAGTATTTTGTCTTGTTTTTCAGTAAAAATGTCAAAACAATGTGTTTACCTGAGAAGCAAAGATATTTCTTAATATATTAAGGCTTATTTTTAGAAATATTTATATTTAAGTCGGCATGAAGCTGAAGTTGTGATAATCTTTTCTTCCCTATTGTGACGTATATATCCGAGTGAAATGGCTCCTCGAACAAGAAAAAATGTAGGGCGGGACTTCATTTTATCCACAGGTTGTCACTCACACGTCATCAGAGAAGAGAAGAGATGGATAAATCATTTATAAACAATGCTGCAATATTGCATTAAAAAAACAAGACTCGTCCGTTTTGAATTCATGGTTTAACTTTAAGTTTAATTTTCTCGTGCCCAAAGCTAATTATTTCTTAAGCATAAATAAAAAAATAAGTGAATCAAGAACATTTTGTGAGGTTTATGCTTAAAAAATTAAATAAGAATTGTCTGTTTTGATTTCATGGTGACTTTAAGTTTAATTGTCTCATGCCAAAAAAACAAATTATTTCATACGCATAACATTTTTTATCAAATTTAGTGAGTAAAAAAAATAGTTACCAAAACTTGTATAAACATTTTTGCTTCTCAAGAAACTATATTCTGTTTTAATGATGATATATTTTTGTTACTGGAAAGCAAGACATGTTTTTGTAGTGCAGAACAAGGTTGCTGGTTTGTCAAAGGTGGTCTACCAGCTCTAACCAGCTTAGAATAGCTGGTTTAACAGGTCAACATCAGGTCTGTTCATAATTTTTTCTCATCAACCATCTAGACCAGCTTGGACCTGTTAATAACAATAAATGATCAGCTTGTACCACCTGGATTTATCTACCATAAAAAGCTGGTGTGTTTCCCAGCAGGGAAAAGTGCCTGCAGAAATACATTATGAGTTAAACTGGGACATGAATGATCAGATAGAGCTGATGGACCTGCATGTTGCACAGATGGTAATGCAGCTACTGTAACAACAACAGATGAAAACAGGTTTTCATGTGACAAAATTTGTCTCCAAAAGTGAACCAAATCTTTCGGAACCTGATTTGGAAAAACAGCTCATAAACTAAGTAAATGATTATTTAAAAAATTCTACCAATAATCTATAATTAGCTTTCTAATACGAGCCTATGGTACGGCAAGTTAACGTGCATGCGCCTGCATGAGAGAAGCTGTAGGCTAAGGGGATACAGAAATACAATGATCCATCTTCCTGTCTGACTCCCTCTGAACCCGAACAGCAATTCCATCTCCCCTCTCGGCACGTTAACGGCATTACGAGAAACTCTCTGAAAAATGAGGCTAATTTTAGCCGAAATTATTGTTCAAATTGGAAGGTTTCTTCATCCTTAACACCTCCTGAAAATGTGTTTGTTCTTAATTGGGTTTGAATTTGCAGAGGGCTGAGTTTTAAAGATGATTGGGCGTCTTAAGATTGAAACCATCTCTTTTTTGGCTGTTTTGGGATTGAAATACTAGCTTACTACATACTGAATACCATGCAGTACTGTTTATCTAATATTTGTTGAAAATAAATGTAACAGAACACCTTGTGCAGAAATATAAAGCCCCTTTCACACAGAGATTCCGGAAAATACACTAATAATGTGTCTCGGGATTTGTCCCGGGATTGTTTGATTTTAGGTCATTCACACTGCCAGTGATGTGATGCCAGTGATGTTTCACACACATCCCGTAAAGATCCCGTAAAGACACGTGACATCAGGATGTGAAGTGTAATGTCTCTGCAGCGTCATAAAGGGATAGTTCACCCAAAAATGAAAATTAGCCCATGATTTACTCACCCTCAAATCATCCTAGGTGTATATGACATTCTTCTTTCAGACAAATACAATCAGAGTTATATAAAAAAATGTCCTGGCTCTTCCAAGCTTTATAATGACATCGAATGGCTGTTTCTGAGAGACTGGCGTTCCAGCGTAGGATGTAGGACGTTCCGTTGAGAATATGCAAGTTCTCGTGAGAACCAAGTTTTGTTTTGCTCTATCCTCTGCGCTTTCGCATTCATCCCCGGAAATGAAAGCTCTAGCATAAGTTCTGCAAGGAAGATTCAATGTTACGTCACTTATTACATTCAGACCTAACCAATCATGTCCTAAAACTTGGAGTATAAAAGATCGGTACTTACACATGTCTGAGTTCACAGATACTGACACCAACATTTACCCCCATCCTCCCCACCACCACCAGGATGGTCCCTGCCTATACCTCCCTGGGGGTTGGTTGCGCCCCTGCCTTCATCTTCAGGCAGTAAAATTCAGAATTCGTTACCCTCGAGACGAGAGCTACAGACGGGGCCTATGCCAAAGAACCTCTAAATATAATACTTGCTGATCTGTTCATAAATTAACGCATTGTTACTTAATCTGGCCTCCCGAGTCTTTCTCGTAGAACTTATGCTACGACTGTGTCCTACATCATGCACTGAAACGCCGGCCTCTCGTGAACGCACGTACGACAGTTAGTGGAAGGTAGAGATTACAGTTTGTAAAGTTACAGTTTTTCTCGATTGTTTACACACATTTTCTGAAAGCATGCCTCATATTCTCAGAACTCTACACACAAATCCAAAAACACACACACAATGGGCAAAACCCCTCAATTCTCCTGCAAAACGCAACTTTACATTCAAAACAATGTTATTTCTTTTCAAAATGGAAATTTGTTTTCAAATGACACACACAAACCATCATATGAATAGACATTTATAAGAACCAGTTGAACACTGATGTGCTCAATGTAAAACACTATGATGAATGGAAAACACTTCTTCTCCTTTCATCATAATGACTTAGGTCTTTTTTTGGTTCAGTGTTACACTTACAACAGACAGTACATACATAAGTGTGTTGTAAAATATTTGAGAATATTGTTTTCATGCTCAGAACACACAAATACAC
Organism: Gobio gobio; assembly: GCF_949357685.1. NCBI lineage: Eukaryota > Metazoa > Chordata > Actinopteri > Cypriniformes > Gobionidae > Gobio > Gobio gobio. Next base: position 43,025,036 of record NC_137102.1, read on the forward strand.
GGTAACAAATATATTTTATTTTTCCCACAAAAACAATATACACAGTGTACACCCCAACCATCACAAAGTTGCACATACAGTGGTCTACATACAAAACAACAGAATAATTTACTGTACAGTTACAGTAAAAAAAAAAAAAGATTTAACTATGCTGCATCCTCTCTACGGTTTCTCACCTGTTGCCCTTTGATGCTAAAGCTCTGTTTGCTAATTGTAAAACTGCGTGACAGGTGTTTGCCCATGTGATGAGTCAGTGTCCATATTTGAATGGCAGTGTGTTCATTGTGAAAACGAGATTTTCTGCATGAAAACTGTGCCAAATGCAGAGAATTGTGTGTAGTGTTTTGAAAAAAGTGTGTTTCAGAACTGCAATTTGAGTGTAAAGCAGGAATTGTGCTTGTAGTTTAGCAGAATTGGTTCAGGGGGTTTGTGCATGAGTTACATAGGACCAGTATTTGTGTGTAAACAATTGAGAAACACTGTAATATTTTTCTTGCACAAATGCATCGCTTTGCTTCAGAAGGCCTTTATTAACCACCATTAAACAGCCATTCACTGCCATTATAAAGCTTGGAAGAGCCAGGACATTTTTTAATTATTCGTCTGAAAGAAGAATGTCATATACCTAGGATGACTTGTGGGTGAGTATACCATGAGCTAATTTTCAATTTTGGGTGAACTATCCCTTTAAGTTTGCTTATGATCTGCGATTTCTTTTCAAGAAACCATGCTTGTGCATTTTTTTTCTCATTTGATCATAAACTAGCACATCGCGTACAGTTCCACTAAGCTGGCGAATCGGGCATCATCACTATTCATGACCTATTACAGCATTGGTCCTGCCTTTTGTTTAAACTTGCACGTTCCGGGACTGATCCCGGCAATGTTACTAGGTCCCCATCCCGGGATGGTTCCCAGGATAAATCCTTGGACGTGATTGCATTCACACAGAAGGCACTCTAGCAATTTTATGGCGATTTTCTGGGATCAATGCTCTGTGTGAAAGGGGCTTAATTTTCAAACATCAGTATGCTGCATAGTCACATGACTTCAACTTTCTTTTATTAATCCAATTTTGTGTAAAAATGTCAGCTCAAATATTGAGTCAAGAGTTAAACATTGTAGTTTTTTTTTTTATTACTTCCAGTTCATTCTTCTAACAGGAACATTGTGGGATACAATATTCTATACAGTGTGCTGTATTGTAAAAAGGGCCATTCATACCAAGTATGATAACCACAACTATAAAGTTTTAATAATCATTCTAATTCTACGAGAATAGGAATTCCACACCAACGCTATAACAAAAACGACACAGAGGAAAAATCTTTAGAGCAATCACTTTGAGATTTCTGAAAATCAAAATCCAATCAAAATACACTCTACTTTAACAAGCTTGAGTATTTAAAGCAGCAGGCGTCATAATAATCAGAACAATATTGTCCATTGGTGTGGACACAAATATAATTATTTTAAGTTTATCTTTATAGTTATCGTTCCGTGTGAACATGCCTTAATTATCAAATGTAGTAGGTCATTGCATATTGTGCTCAGCATGCTTACAATATACTACAGCAATAATAAGAGTAGTATGCTAGTATGTTATCATCAACATAGCCTAATTTTCCTAGTGCTAATTTTATCCTCTCACAAACTCCCACCTAAACTCCTACACTTGTGAGTTTGAGCACTCAGAAACGTGCACATCCAAACACAGAACCACTGCACACATGGGCATCTCCATACGAGGTGTGTGGGCACATGTGTATGAGTAAATCTGGTTATGCTAGTGCCATGTGAAGGCAGCAATGTAAATCTGTTTGAGCTGATAAGACAGAGAGCTCATGAATATTAAATGGGAATGTTCCCTTAACACTCTCTGCTCTTGTTAACACGTTTACGCCACATATTCTTCCCTCTCTCT
>NC_137102.1:43027159-43104659 GCF_949357685.1 Gobio gobio
TCTCCCCTTCATTTCTGTCACGCTTTTAGGAAAGTAAGAGAGACACTTCCTTCCTTTCGTCAGTTCTTCAGTTCAGCGTTCAGCCTCAATCACATCAGTCTGGCGTCTATGAAGATGCCTCCCGACGTGCTGAGGTGAGCCCGGTCGGCATTTTGGTTTTTCATGCTGGAGTAAACACTGGTTTAGCTAGTTTAATCTGATTTAGTAGGTTACCAAGCCTGACCAACTCACAAGTGCCCAAAACCTTTCTAAATCAAACAAGCCAGATTTTCACATGCTGGAGACAAGCCAACCACACTAGGCTGGTTTATGATGTTTTTAGCTGGGTGACTTGCATGGAACAAGATACCCCATGTCACATTAACCCACGATTTCATTATCTTTACCATTCAGGTGCTGTATATTAAAAGGATAGTTTACCCAAATATGAATATTCTGTCATCATTTTTTACCCCATATTGTTTAAAAAAGTGTATGACATTCTTTTTTCCTGCTGAACACAAAATAAGGTATTTTGAAGAATGTTGGTAACCAAACAGTTTTGGTGACCATTGACTTCCATTGTACGAAGAAAAAGACCCACAGAGTGTAAATGATGACTGAATGTACTGTAATTCTTGGGTGAACTCATTGGTTATCAATACAGTTTTCATCTCAGCATGTAGGCAGCAGTAAATTCACTCACTTCGTGAATTTTTAAAGGCATGCATATTTTTTGATGTAATATAGATTTGAAGGGCTTGCTGAACAGATCATATCAACCCCACCTCTATGTAGTGTACAAGTAAAAAAGTATAGTGTGCAAGTAATCATTTTTGGAAAACCTGTTCAGCTAAACCTGTCCATTAGTGGTACTTTCTGTTCTGCATTGCTCACCAATTCTCACAAAAGCTACATTTATTTGATCAAAACTACAGTAATATTGTGAAATATTATTAAAGTGTCCACTTTAATATATTTTAACATGTACTTTATTCATGTCAAAGCTGAATTTTCAGTGGCCGTTACTCCAGTCTTCGGTGTCAAATGCTCTTTCAGAAATCAATCTAATATGCAGATTTGTTGCTCAAGAAGCATTTCATATTATTATCAGTCTTGAAAACAGTTGTGTGTCCTATCTAAATATAAAACATTCTTACTACCCTAAACTTTTGAATATGATTATATAATATATATGACTTTTACTATTAATGGACATCTCAATCCTTTGATTGAGGCACATAATAAATAAACTGTTGAGGCTGTTATCGAGGGTAATTGTTGAATTTTACAAAGATCAGCATTCTCCCCTAAGACTGATCGGGTTTCAGACCAAACTGTAAGTCATAGAGACTTGAAACTTCAAGGGCTGGTAGTACTCACACTGCCTACAACGTCACCAAGGCTCGCCCCGATCGGCCTGACAGTGGCGCTACAGCAGTCAAAAGGATGAAATGGCTCATAACTCCGTTAGGCGTAGGCTCAAGTATCGAAGGCAAATTTTTGGGGTAATCTGGATTTTTTGTAAAATCTACTTTTGCGAACTAGTTCTAGGTTATTTGCCTGATCAGAACCAAACAAGTGCTGAAATATTCTCTGGAGAGTGAATATCAATATGTATAAAAAAAGTTACCATTTCAATTCGCGATCGCTAATGGGAGCAAAAATGTTCAATCTGGGCAGGGGCTCTTTAACTAAAATGGCTATAACTCGCTAACGGAACAAGATATTTTCACCGAACTGGGGACACGTGTATGAGCTCAATCTGAGGTGAATCACGACGATTGGCTATTTGGTGGCGCTATAACAGGGAGAAAACATAACCAACCAACATAACCACCCAACCGCTAGTCAGATTGACTTGTCATGTGCCATGAAAGTCTATGAGGACATTGGCGTATCTGAAAAAACATGGCCGCCACTGGCAAATTAAGTTTGATCGCCTATTAGACAAGGTTACCGGAGTCCGGTCGGAACAAAACTCGTGTGCATGTTCGACTCATGGCTCTAGAGGTCTATAAGAATTTTAAATGAAATCGCCCACTAGTTGACACTAACCAGTTTTATGCCTCTGTAATCACGTGGTATATTTCACTGTAAATGGTCTTTTCCTTCTATGGTTTTAGTGGTTACATGCTTGCTAAATAAAACTTAATATCTTTTTACGCATAAGTGCTTAAAGGGTTAGTTCACCCAAAAATGAAAATTCTTCATTAATTACTTACCCTCATGTCGTTCGACACCCGTAAGACCTCCGTTCATCTTCGGAACACCAATGAAGATATTTTAGTTGAAATCTGATGGCTCTGAAAGGCCTCCATTGGCACAATGCAAGGTACACTCTCAAGACCCTTAAAAGGTACTAAAGACGTCGTTACAAAGTCCATCTCACTACAGTGGTTCTACAAGAACTTTATGGAGTGACGAGAATAGTTTTTGTGCGCAAAAAAACCATCATGAAGCTTCGAAGCGTTATGAATCAGTGAGTCGAATCATGATTCAGATCGCGTGTCAAACCGCCAAACTGCTGAAATTTGGCGATCCAAACTGCTGAATCGACTCACTGATTCATAACGCTTCGAAGCTTCATGATGCCATGTTTTGAAATCGTCATCACTATATAAGTCGTTATTTAGGGTTTTTTTGCGCACAAAAACTATTCTTGTCACTCCATAAAGTTATTGTAGAACCACTGTAGTGAGATGGACTTTGTAACGACGTCTTTAGTACCTTTTAAGGGTGTTGAGAGTATACCGTGCATTGTGCCAATGGAGGCCTTTCAGAGCCATCAGATTACAACTAAAATATCTTCATTTGTGTTCTGAAGATGAACGGAGGTCTTACGGGTGTCGAACGACATGAGGGTAAGTAATTAATGACATAATTTTCATTTTTGGGTGAACTAACCCTTTAAAGGTCTTAAATCGCTTGAACCCCGATAATTGCTGCCCGCAGCTATATTTATTATTATTATTATTTTTACCTAAAAGGAAACAAAAACATATCATATTCCATTTCATTTGGATGTAGTCATCAAAGGGTTAACAATTTTGAGCCTTGAAAGCCCACTAGAAAAACTCTCTGGGGATTCAGTCCTAGTTTTAAAGCTCTGCACCCATAACTGAGGTCAGAATCAAGATGTTCACGCAGCTGCTATTTTGGGAAAGCCAGAATGTTTTCAAATGAAGCATTTCAAACAGGGTCATACTACTTCTCTGCTCACAAACAAACCGAGCACAAGACAGGCTGTCACACCCATCTGAGCACCTGATTTTAGCTCTCTTCTGTCAACACGACCGGCCCACACCAGAGAAGTCGAACTAATCTCTAAGCTCTTTTCCCCTTAATCCTTTAAGACCTGCGTAACGCTTTGACGGTGTCCATATAGACCTTTTCTGATTTGATTTATTATGGAGATCAACCATGGAAGCACATAATAGAATGCTAAGTCTCTTCAATGAGGCATGTAATGCTGTCAGTAATGACAACGTCCATGTGTTTGTTCACAGGGCTCTGTTCCTTGGGCTTTCATCCAATCCTCACATCACTGACCTACACCTGGACATCAGCGGCTGTGAGGTACCCCATCCCCCCGTTGTGGCCCTAAATCTGGATGAGCTCTATAAATGCCTGTCCTTCTCTCTGTTGGCTGTAGATCCTTCAGTCTGTAGTCACCTGCGTGTGCAGATATGTTGGCTATTGAATTAGTCACACAGAAAGTCTTTCAAGGTTTCCTTTGAGAATGCAATGTGTGTTTATCTCTGTCATAAACTATTTTAACATTACCTCAAATCTCAGTACTGTGGATTTGAAAATAATGAACATTATGGGCCCTATCACCCACCCGGCGCAATGTAGCAGCAAGCGTGACGCATGTGTTTTTTGCTAGCTTCAACTCTATTCAGTTATCATTTTCACATCCTTGCGCCACGTTGTTTAAATAGCAAATGCACTCGTACTCATTTGTGCGCCCATGGCCGTACTGGTCTGAAACAAGGTGTGTTCAGGCGCATTGTTGGCGTGTTGCTATTTTGAGGCAACTGAAAACAACTGCACCATTGACCAATAAACACCGGTCTAAAGTCAATAACACCGTTTTTTTTGTGTTATTTAAAGGGCACGTTAGTAATATGTGCCTATAGACTGGTGCACAATGCACTTACACTCCGTTCATTACACACACAACAACACTGCACCATTGACGCGCAGCAGCAGACAAACATACCAAATATTAAAAATAAATTATTACAAAATTAGATTACAATGTAAAAGATCATTATTGTGTAAATAAAGATAAAAATGCTTACATGTCATAATGAATAGTCATTGCATGTATCAGAATTTCCTATTTGCAGTAATGATGAATGAAATTGGCTACTTGTTTAACCAATCGTGGCAATACACGCCATATTCCGCTATATTCCGCCATGTAAATAGCGAATCCGCCATGGTGCAAGCTCAACTTGCTTTTAAAGGGAATAGGAGATGAGACTCTGATTGGTTTATTGCACGTTATGCCCAAAACACACCCATTACTCATTAAGAGCATAGGGACAACCCTTTTAGACTATGCGCCGGGTGTGCCGACCATTTTAAACTAAGAAAATCTAGCAACGTTGATTCGGACAGTGCACATGCACCGTACGCTTTAGACCATGCGCTTAGATCGTTAAAATAGGCCCATATATGTGGAAATAGTTGTTGCACTATATCAGTATATTTTGTATGTTGGCTTCAGGACAGGGATTTTATATTTCATTCAATTTATTGATTACAATTTTGTTGGCCAAATGAATGGTTTAAAAAAAATGTCATGTTACTTTTTACATGTTGGCTGGTGCATACATTGTTTTACTGTTTAAATTGGCAGGTTCTATTGTGACAACTTACCCCAAATAGTGTCATATCTAAAAAGGTCAACCGGTATATATATACATATATATTACATATATATATATATATATATATATATATATATATATATATATATATATATATATATATATATATATATATATATATATATATATATATATATATATATACATATATATATACATATATTAGTGTTTAGTAGCTTTTGTTGTAACTTTTTCAGTTGCCTTTATGACTTATATGACTATGAAATTAAATTAAATATTTCTTGATAGAATTTTTGTAAAGTTCTGATAGTAACATTTGTAAAAGTAAGAAATGATCTGTTCTAAATAGCCCTAAATTAGCCCAAAACTGCTGCACAAATTATGAATAAATGTGAGGAGCTATTTCTAATGGATGAGTCATTCTGGATCTACTGTTATTTTGACGAAAATGCTTGGACTATTTTAGAATAGCAAAACGATACTTTGTGTTCCTGCACAGAAATCGACCTTAAAAAAATCTACCTAAAGAAATATCCACTGGAGTAAAAGGTGACAACCAGCCCTGGTCTCAAAATAAACTATTTCAACACTGATTTGAAATGCTGCTAAAAAATGAAAAAGCAGTAAATGTATTTATTTGGCAGAAATGACTGTGTATTAAGGTCTGATTTTTCATTACGTGAATTGATCTCATGACCTTGGTTTTGATAGCAACATGCTCTTTCAGTTGAGCTATTGGAAATATATAAGTGCATACTAGTATACATTTGACATGTTTGAGCCTTAGAGTTTTCGCTCTCTACCCTGTGTGCCAGTCTTTCTCCATCTCTTTTTCATTCTCTCCGTTTGTCTGCCTTTCAGCTCAGGTCTGCTGGAGCGGGAATAATACAGGACCTTTTCCCTAGAGTCTCCTGCATCAGCACACTGGACATCTCAGACAACGGTGAGACATCTAACTGCATATATGAAAGGAAGCTTTTGTCTGCTCCCAATGACCTTCAGCCCATCTCTTTCCCCTCAGTTGCATTTGCTTCAGTAGCCGTTGACTCTGCCTGTTGATTTCCGTGTTCATTTCAGGGCTGGATTCTGATCTCCTCTGTGTAATTCCCGCCTTCTCCAGACACCCGTCCCTCAAACACCTGCTGCTGGGCAAGAACTTTAACATCAAGGGCAGGTACTTATTCCCAGACTGAGAGAACATCATAAAGCAAATAGATATATACGTGTACATTTATTTGTTTGGCAGAACATGTATCCAAAGTAACTTGCAGTACAAATGAGCATTTTTACTAGCTGCCTGTAGCAGTTTGAAGATAAGTGCCTAAAGGTCATCAACAACATCTGCGGCATGCTGTCCATTACCAAAAAAAACTAAAAATGTGTTTACAGCTGTGCACTTACTATGAAAGCCTTGCAGGCAAGTGGGAAGTGTGCAACTCATATTTTTGTCAAAGCACTTACATGAATCCTACCTTAAAAAATGTTATTTGAGCTGTCTAAATGGTCTAAATTGTCATTTTGAAAAGGAGCGAGTTCTCTAGGTTGGTGAAAATATGTTTTTAACAATATAAACCATTCAAGACAGACCTACAATGAGCTCTGAGGTTATTAATGGATGGTAAATGTTTCTGTTTGTAGCCATCAGTCAGCGTTTGAAAAAAGAAATCATATTTAATAGACAAATTCCAGGTTAAGAACTATACTACCCATAACCCCAGGATGAAAGATCTACCAATTAGAGAGTTGCAGCAAACAAATCAGCTTAGCAGCGACCACCTACTACCATGAAGCATTGCATATGATGTAACTGAGTCTCGCTATCAGAGGTGCACAGTAGTGAAGTATTTTTACTTTCTACTCAAGAATATTTTTTCAAGTATATCTACTTTATCAGTGTTTTTCTTTGGAACACTTTTATTTCACATTCCAAAGCATAATGTCGTACTTTTTACTGCACTATTTTTTTATTACCTTTAATACTTAATTACATTAAAACATGTAGTACTTTCTTACTTGTACTCAAGTAAAACTTTGAATTACTTTCTTTAATAAATCCAAATCCAACAGGAAACAAGCAACACCGACACAAAACAATGAACAGAGGAAACAGTTATTTTAAGTTGTAACACTATTTCACAATATTACTGTTTTTTCCTGTATTTTTGATCAAATAAATGCAGCCTTGGTGAGCATAAGAGACTTCTTACAAAAACATTAACAAATGTATACTGACCTTACTGACTCCAGATCGCTAGTTTGAATATGGTCTTTTTTTACTCTGAATATGGTCATAAAATACATCACAATTACTTAAGTGTTACCTAGTCACTGTAGGAATTACTAGTGAGTTGGACAATTTTTTCAAAGTGAAAAACTTTTTTTTTTTCACTTTAAAATAACGGTCCAGATCACTAGTAGTTCTTAAAGGTGCAGTGTGTTATATTTATGAGGATCTATTGACAGAAATGCAATATAATATACATATCTATGTTTTCAGTGGTGTATAAAGACCTTACATTACTGATGTACTCAATTTTCCTGCATTACTTCTTGCATAGTTACCTATTAATGATGGACCATTATTCTTAAGTGTTACCAATATACATTCAAAATATTTGTTTAATACTCATTACAAATGGCTGTAAATCATGTGTGCAGTCTACACAGTCTTAAATGCATTACTGCAAGCATCAAATATTAGTTTTCACAGACTGAGGGATTATTCAAAATGATGTTCTGTAATAATCAACAGCATGACATGCAGGAGATATTGATGGAGTGTAAGTACAGTACACAGATTAACAGATATCCACTTTGAGATAGGCAGGTGAGGTAAGCAAGTTAGAAAAGTCTGTGAAACCGTCTGCAATCACAAACTGAATGTGAGCACAGTAGGAGGCTCTCAGGGAGGCAGAGGAGGGACTTTGGGGGAGGTGTGTGAAGTGTCATTAATCTTGGGGTTGATGGAGTGTGTGTGTGTGTGTGTGTGTGTGTGTGTGCCCTGCTGTTTCCTCTGTTTGCAGGGTTCTGGACGAGGTTCTGCAGAAACTAGTGCATCTCGTGCAGGAGGAAGAGTGTGTGAGTGTTTCATAAGCACATACACATGGACACAACTCTTTGTTACCTGTACGCAACATACACCCTTTCTGCTTTCAAACACACACGCAGAGTACAAAAGCTCTCTAATGGTCTGCCGTGTGTATTACAGCACTAGTGATTCATCCATCCTTCCTTCACTCTCTCTCTCTCTCTCTCTTTTATAATCTCTCTCCTTCACGGCACGTAGTCCTCTCACTGCAGATATCGCCGTGCTTGATCAATTATTAAGCACTGTTTTTACAGATCACAGACATTGCAATCTCACACACACATATACTCTCTTCTCTCTTTATCTCTCTGGTTGCTCTTCTTTCTTGACAGGCCCTGCAGAGCTTGTCTCTGGCTGACTCCAGGCTACGTTCTAGGGGCACGGTGCTCGTGAACGCTCTCGGCAGCAACGCCTGCCTGAAGAAGGTGGACTTGAGTGGGAATGGACTTGATGACACAGGAGCGAGGATGCTCAGTAAAGCCCTGCAGATCAACACCACACTCAGGTAGTCTGTCGTAGGGAGGACAGGGTTACAGTACTACAAATTATAGAAGAGATAATTCGAGATGATAGGTACATACACTGTGTCTTGGGGCCAGATTTACTAACAGCTTGTACCTGTGCAAACCTTCGTTTGGTGCTAAAAAACTACTGTCAGGAAGGTGTGGACAGGGTTATTTTTGTGGCCGGCCTTATTGCATATGCATTTATTAGTGGGAGGAGAGTATTTATTTGAATCATGCAAGGTAATTTACTAAGATTTGCGCTCGTTGATTTACTGGTATTTGTGCCATTATTTAACGGTCAAAAAAAGCATGTCTTAAAGGGTTATCACCCATAAATGACAATTCTGTCATTAATTACTCACCCTCATGTCGTTTCAAACTTTCGGAACACAAATTAAGATATTTCTTATGAAATCCGCGAGCTTTCTGACCCCCCATAGACTGCAATTTTATTACCACTTCCAAGGCCCTGAATGGTAGTAAAAATAGTTAAATTGTTAAAATAGTCCATGTGACTCCAGTGGTCCAACCTTAATGGTATGAAGCGACAAAAATAATTTGTGAGCAAAAACAAACAAAAATAACGACTTTATTCAACCATTTCTACTCTTCAGTCTCTGACGCTCTTCACGTGATATATACTGAGCCGCGTTCTGATCTAGAACCTGGAAACGCTGCACTGTTTACAACGTGAACTTTTAGTTTTTTTGTCCAGAAAAAATTATTCTCGTCACTTCATAACATTAAGGTTGAACCACTGTAGTCACATAGACTATTTTAACGATGTCTTTAAAGGGTTACTTCAGTGATTTTGCATTAAGCTTTGTATTTGTATTTAAACTGGGTCATTTATGTAGTAGAAATGTGAAATTATTTTTGAATTTGGTGCCTTCTAGACTGAGAAAAGACAGAAAATGTATTTTTGTCTCATGTGGATGAAAGACAACAACTCCCAGAATGCACTTGCTTCGCTGCCCTACGAGGCCACTCCGTACACCGTTGTTTTGATCTTCATAGTAATACAATCATTTCGTTCAGTTAGAGAATAAACACTACAATTAAAAACTGAACGTGTCTTTTCAATAAAGTGTGAGTGAGCCGAACGAAAGTCACGGCACAGACCCAGCAGTATCAGATTTAATTCATCACGCGCCAGTCTGGCATGTTTTCAGATCGCAAATGGAAGCTAAACTATCACAGGAATTCATTGAAAAGTTGAAACACTCACTTTACTCTGCACCGCGCTCCGTTATTATGATTGTCCGTGCGGCCGTCTGTGTCTTACATTCTGTGCGTGAGATCTCTCCCCTATGGGTGGGTTGAAAACATGCGGAACAGCTCCATCTACTGGCTGTAGTCTTTAGCCTCTGGCCAAAAAATCCTCAGATGATGCAAATTACGATATTTGCGTCATCTGAGGATTTTTTCCAGAAATAAAATGCATAATTCTCTCGTCTCAGCGGGATATGAGGGGGGAAAGTACCATAATTTGAATATACTACCGGGTTTCTACTGAGACAAAGCTTAATGCTAAATCCCTGAAGTTACCCTTTAATGTCTTTCTGGGCCTTCAGAAAGCTCTCGGATTTCATAAAAAATATGAACGAAGGTCTCACAGGTTTGGAATGACATGAGTGTGAGTAATTAATGACAGAATTTTCATTTTTGGGTGAACTAACCCTTTAAACCAGACAATTTCCACTGCTCTTGGAAGATTGCATTGGTTATTATGGAAATGATCCGGCTGTGTCTGTGTTCTTTAACCCTTAAATGCATGAATGTTTCGCCAATCGTTCTTACATATTCTGGTCTTTAGCGACCTGGATCTATATCTAACACGGATGGATCTCTAACTGCCGCAATAGCATAAAACTCTCTTGATATTTAAATAACAACTATAAAAGAATCATCACCTACCATCATCACTGTCCTCATCAGAGCACATTCACCCAGTACAAAAATTTGCCCTGTTTAGTAAATCTTGTCCTAGATCTTCTAATGATACACCTTTTACATAGAAAGCTTTGTAGATTTCAGAAAAAATATGATTGCACATAATTAATTGTGTTCTACATCTTCTACCCGTTGCTTTTTTCCCCCCTTTCTTAAATTATTTGGTTAATAGTTGCTAATGGGTCATTTGTAAAATATGGTTTATAACATGATTTTATAACTTTGTCTTTTTATACCAGTCTATTAAATATAAAATAGTTTGACACATTGTTTTGCTTTTTTTTTTTTACTTTTTGAATTGCCTAAAATGTATAGGTTTCTACCTAAGTACCGGTACTTCTGAATGGGCTGAGGCTGGGATTTAGTGGGTTTGAAGTGAAAGTATTTTATGAACGTATACTACAGTATATGCGGAGAGCATTCACTCAGTATCGTTATCTCATTTTTTACCGAAGTGGCTTTTAGAGGCTTTTGCATCTGAACTCTTCATGTATTTATTTATTTGTTTGTTTGATTATTTATTTGAATATTTATTTATGCATTTATTTAAGCCTTTACAGTGCTAACACATTTATTTATGTTTACTTATTTTGTTTTCTCTGGGCTAAGCAGTAGTGCAGGGTCTAACGTGCGTGATTAAAAAAATAAACAAAAAATCAAAAGTCATATATGTCATAATGTCTGTATGTTAATAAATACTTACCATCTGCTTATGGGAGAAAAACTGAAATTAATTCAAAATGTCTTCAAGTTGGTAAATGAACTGTTTTGACAATGACCCTAATTATTTTCTCTGTTTAACACGTTTTTCCATATTTAAAATAGAATTTTAAATAAACCTCAAAATCAGTGCTGAAAAAATACAAAATGCATGCAGATTCCAGTCGGGTGTACTTATTAATAATAAATAATGCATAATGGTTATGTAATACTGTTTAAGATTGTCATGGTTTGTTTCTTTCTTGTAGAAGTGTGACGTGGGATCGGAATAACACAAGTGCGACGGGTTTCCAAGATGTGGCTCGAGCCTTAGAACAGTATGACACACACACACACACTCACACACACACACACACACTCTCACATTCATATCATGCACACTCACCCATGTGAGAACTGACTCACTCATCCCTCTGCAAACTTATTCACAGCATGCTGTTACTGGGAAAAAAAATAAGAACTTCAGTCCATGCCTACATGAATGTGTTTGCTATTGCACAGTCTTTCATCACCTCTCCGACCTGCCTGTGATGCACAATTAAAGCATTGTTCTGGAAACACCTCTGTTCCCTGGAGAGTTACATAACTATTATTTAATGTAGAAACTTTTGAGCAGACTTGAACTTGCATTGAGAAGACTGTAATCATTGTGAGAAAGTTGTTGTCAGTACAGAATGCTTTGAAAACTGTTGAAAGAAACAGTGCTCTGTTAAAAGTTAAAAAGAAAGAAAAACTACTTGTTTCTTTAGACATTTTCTATCTTGCTGGAGCTTATTAATCTCGTGTGATTAAATCTCGAAACTTTAATAATTTTTGCTCTGTTCTCAGTAACTTCACTCTGCAGTACATGCCCATCCCACTCAGTGATGTCACACAAGCGTACCGTAGCGCCCCTGACAGGACAGAACAGGCACTAACCAAGGTAAGAGTGCTGATTTTTTTTTTTTTTTTAAGAAGTGGTAAGTGGTTAGTTTGGGGACCAATTCTCCCTATTTGCTAGTTGATTATTAGCTTGCATATTGCTAGCATATAGCAATTCTTAGCAGCTTCATGACCGGTATGAAAGCGAGGCTGTGAGGGATAGACTTAAGGCCCTGATATACTTAAAGCAAAATCGAAGAACAAACTGATGTGACATCATTTCGTACAAAATCAGGCCAAAATGAAGTTCGTTTGGAATTTGTTTTGGGAGTTCGAAACAGCTTTCTGAAAAGTTTGCAATGGCTGGTAAACACCTTTGGACTACTATTGGTCTGTGGCGGAGGCTCCACCTTCTTTCACATGGAAATCTTTTTCTGGTTAATTTCTGCCGCGAATGAAAACATGAACACACTGGAGAGATGCTTTATAGTAGAAAATTAATTTGTATTTCTACCAGAAAGACTCGGGAGGCCAGGTGAAGTAGCAAAGCGTTAATTTATTAACAGACCAGCAAGTATTATATTTAGAGGTTCTTTGGCATAGCTCTCGTCTCGAGGGTACCGGGTAAATGTTGGCATCAGCATCTGCGAACTCAGACACATGTAAGAACCAATCTTTTATACTCCGAGTATTAGGGCATGATTGGTTAGGTCTGAAGGTAATTAGTGACGTAACATTGAATCTTCCTGGCAGAACTTACGCTAGAGATTAATTTCTTATGAAACGAGACACTGACACTGTTTTTCATGTTTAATACAATAAAGCCACACAAGATTAAAAAAAGACTTGCATGTTTCAACATCTTCAGTGGCGTAGTCAGTAGAGCGTAAGGCTCATTGAACTTGGTTTTGACGCGACTGACCCGGGTTCGAATCTGCCTTTTGCCAAGCTCGCTCTTCTCCCTTTTCCTATCACATATAACATCAGAAAGGCATTTACTTTCAAATAAAAATGAAGAAAATATTCTAAACGTGGAAATAAAGTGCCTAATGAAATGTTTAATAATAATAAAAGTATTTATTGGGTAATGATAGGGGTAGGTGTAGGGAGGGCTTTTATTGTCCCATTAAGGTTGCATCAATTTAATAATTTTAATAAATATAATCATTTACACTATATATACTTTTACAAGGTGTTAATAGAATATATCACTATTTCCACTTAGTGTAAATAGCATCTACAGCTTTTTGCACTTAGTATAAATAACATGTATCGCTAAGAAAATATGCACTATATATACTTTTACATGGTGTAAATAGAATGTATCACTATTTCCACTTAGTGTAAATAGCATCTACAGCTATTTGCACTTAGTGTAAATAGCAAATATTCCTAAGAAAAATACTATTTTAACTTAGTGCAAATTGTATAAATAAATGCTGCCAATTAATAAACGTGACTTTACTAGAGTTCCTAATTGCAGAGCTTGTGCAAACATATCCACGTTGCTATGATCAGATGCTTTTTTATGCTTTATTATAATGTTTTCTGTTTTCTCAATTTACTTGTGTGTTTATTTTGTTATTGAGAGGAAAGTGTGAAGCACATATCAGCACGCTAACAGTTTATCGCAGGTCACATATTTCCAACTTCATTTTACCCCAAGCGAAGAACAAAATATAACTTCACCGAGATTATATCAGGATCTTCTGTGGCATCCGCTGTAAAAAGCTATATAAAAGCTATATAAAGCTCCTAGATCACTTATAATTTTCCACATTCTGTTGGGAGTTTTTGGTCTTCTGAAATTTCTTGTAAAGATATTTTTGCAGAGTTTGATCAGCAGAACAATCCAAAACACATTAAGTAACAGTACAACCCATTGATGAGATGTATCTCTATCCCTCACAGCCTCGCTGTTAAACATCAAAGATGGAGCTGCTGTGAATAAGGTCTATTGGCTGTTTATTAGAACATATTAATGACTTGTATTCTAAGTAATCATAAGTCCCATATTCTACATCCCTTAATCCTACCCCATACCCACTACAACAACTACTTTACTAACTATTAATAAGCAGTAAATTAGGAGTTTATTGAGGCAAAAGTCGTAGTTAATAGTTAATGTGTTCCCCAAACTAAAGTGTGAGCGAAGCAATATATATATTTTTTTAATGCGAGGTATAATAATTGTCAAGTCATAATTTACCCTTTATCCTTAGAAATATTAACAAACAGGCTTTTTTGCTTCTATACCTTGAAGACCTCTATGTGAACAACATTTGTTATGATTGGCCACTTTTTTAACATTGTGTATTTGCTGTAGATTCTGAGATAAGTGCTGCTGCCCAACCCTTTAATAACAGCCTCTTTGTAAAACCTGGAAATCAACCCGTGGCAAGTACTTAAAAATAGCCTGACTTGGCAACACTGACTGGAAAGAATACTTGATTTTGATCAACCAGAGCATTTAGCAGCGAAATGTTGCATGAGTAAATTCAGAATTCTTTTTTACATTTGGTCCCCACAATTATGAATATTTTGTTACATTCTTGGATTTCATAGTAGATGTGACTAATTCATTCAAATGAATTAATTCATGTTTTTCCATGATATGACTTCTTTAAATAACCATAACCCTGTGTGTCCGGCTGTTTTGAGATTAACAGTCCCAAGGTGGTCGAAATGTTTATGCACGTTTAATGAGCCCGAAGATGTAAAACTTTTTACAAGGTCAACGCTGAGAGAGGGACACAGCAGACAAAACATTTATCTTTCATTAATTCGCAGCATAATTGCAATCATTTCCACATGACTGCACGGCTTATCTGAGCATCAGAGTTCTTTTTTTGACATTAATGAGTATTCTCTCCCTCATTCTGTCTGTATGTCTTCCTGTCTCTCTCAGATCCAGCGGGCTCTGTTAAGGAATAACCAGACTCAGCGTTTCTCTCAGAAACAGGCTCTTCGGTTGCATCAGGGCCTGGTCACTAGTACTGCAGAACAGGTACAGATCACTTCCTGGCCACCGCCTCAAATTCACATGCTTATTGTCTCTCTTACTCTTCACCACTGCAGATCAGTCTCACTGACATTACACTTTTAGTATGTGATTATGTTGATGATGGTGATGATGACTGACTGGGTCAGAGTTTAGGTCAATTCTATTTCAGTTCTGCCGGTTCAGATCAAATGAGTTTAATTGGTGGCTAAATTGAAAGTTTCATTTATATGCATTTACTGTAATATGTGAATTAAAATGGCCTTGATTAAAAGTGTCAATAACAAATTACAGGGTCAAATGGCACTCTTTTTTGTGGAAGTAGATTTGCATAATTATCTAATTTAAATTCTCAGTTAGCGCTTTAAAGTTGCAGTGTGTTATATCAGTGCCGCAGGTTTTCCTCTCGCAAATAAATGCCATTGGTTGAAGCAGAAATTGAAATGTTGGACTCAAGGAGTTTTAACATGCTCTACTGTTTAAAAGTCTAGAAACAGTATTTTATTTGATTTTTTTATGAAAGTAATACTTTTAATTCAGCAAGGATGCATTAAAGTGATCAAAACTATTTCTAATAAATGCATTGTTTTGTCTATTCAACAAATAAATGTATGGTTTACACAAAAATAGGAATATGAAACCTGGAAGAGGTGTTAGTGAGGCCAGCAGGGGGTGCTCACCCTGTGGTCTGTGTGGGTCCGAACGCCCCAGTATAGAGATGGGGACACTATACTGTAACAAGCACCGTCCTTCGGATGAGACGTTAAACCGAGGTCCTGACTCTCTATGGTCATTAAAAATCCCAGGATGTCCTTCGATAAAGAGTAGGGGTGTAACCCCGGCATCCTGGTCAAATTTGCCCATTGGCCCCTGTCCATCATGGCCTCCTAATCATCCCCATATATATATACAATTGGCTTCATCACTCCTCTCCACCAATCAGCTGGTGTGTGGTGGGCGTTCTGGCGCAATATGGCTGCCGTCGCACCATCCAGGTGGATGCTGCACACTGGTGGTGGATGAGGAGATTCCCCCCTTCTATGTAAAGCGCTTTGAGTACCTAGAAAAAGCGCTATATAAATGTAACAAATTACAAATTATAAAAATATTAAGCAGCACGACTGTTTTCAACATTGATTATAATAAGAAATGTTTCTTGAGCGGCAAATCAGCATATTAGAAAGATTTCTGGAGGATCATGTGACACTGAAGACTACTGAAGAAATTATGCTGAAAAATTCAGCTTTGCCATCACAGGAATAATTTACTTTTAAAATATATTAATATAGAAAACAGTTATTTTAAATCGTAATAATATTTCACAGTTTTAATATTTTTACTGAATTTTTTAAAATCAAATAAATGCAGCCCTGGTGAGCATAAAACTACGTTCAGACTGCAGGTAAATGTGGCCCAAATCCAACTTATTGGCTCATATGTGATCTGTTTGTGGCAGATTACACTATATATAAACACATAATCACTTACTTTAATGTTCTCTGTGTTTACTATAAGACAGCTTGATGTGTGATGTCTTTTTATCATTATTTTGCGCATGCGGGTCAGTCCATATCAGGACAATGATCTGTTCACACTGGAATCTGATATTGGCCACGTTTAAAACAACAATGTGAACAGCTATACAAAAATCGGATCTGAGCAATAAATCGGAAATTAAGCACTAAGGCTCGCAGTGTGAACACAGCCTAAGAGATTTTTTTAAATAAAAATAAAAATCTGTAGGCCTATAGTATACCTGTAGAGAGGAATTCTATCCATTAGCATTCCCATTCAGGTCAGCCTGTGCATGGATTGCTTATATTGGTCTCTTCACAATAAATTGTGGTACGAGAAGGTTTTTACCTTGAAAAAACGACACACATATAATTTAAACATTTGTGTGTGTGTGTGCGTGCGTGTCTGTGTGTGTGAGCATCTCTTTTACTTGCTAATGTGATCTTTACTCTGTAATTGTTAGATCAAACTCACACAGCGATCTCTCTCTCTCTCTCTTGCTCTCTCATTCTTTCTCTCTGTCTCTGTCTTTCTCTCATCCTGCTGTCCCAGGTGATGGAGCGTCTGTGCGTACGCGTGCAACAGCAGGTGTGTGTGTTGAGAGGAACAGGTGAAGGGGAAGAGCTACAAGCTGCCAGACAGGTCCTCAAGGAGGCCAGGAACTCTCGAGCTGTGAGTGTGTTTGTGTATTTACCTGTCAAAAGTTTGGACAACCACTGTCACATGCTTTATTACATTGTAAAATCCCACAGTGATTCTAAACACTTTTTAGTTCACTTTACTTAATGTCTTAACTTAATTGTAAAAATCTAATATTCACATACTATGCCTTTTTACTCAAAAAACCCAAGTTAAGATTAATGTATTGGTTTGAGTACCATTTTGTCAAGCAAGCAAAAAAAAAAAAACACTCATGTCCTTTTTCTCTGTTTGCATTCACTAATGTCCCAAAGTCACCTTGATTGTTGAATTGATGATATTGTCGGGATTAGAAATGTTACTTTTATTCTCTAACAGTGATTAAATTGTTCAAAAGTGACAGTAAAGACATTATAAAGGTTACAAAATGCTGTTCTTTTGAACTTTCTTATCAAAGAATCAGTTGATATACAGTACATATGTGTGTGTGTGTGTGTGTGTGTGTGTGTGTGTGTGTGTGTGTGTGTGTGTGTGTGTGTGTGTGTGTGTGTGTGTGTGTGTGTGTGTGTGTGTGTGTGTGTGTGTGTGTGTGTGTGTGTGTGTGTGTGTGTGTGTGTGTGTGTGTGTGTGTGTGTGTGTGTGTGTGTGTGTGTACACATACATGCATATATTTGAATATACATATATTTATTTGTAATATTTAAATATTTTACAATGAGGAACATTTTAAAGCATTTATTAATGTAAGTAAATGATTTATAAATTATTCTACTGTTCATTGTTAATTCATGCTCTTTCATAATACATTCTCTAATGTTAATTGATACAACTTAAAATGTTAAAATTAATTAGCATATGTAGAAAGTAGCACTTTTAGTTTAATAAATGTTGTAAAATAATTGTTCATTGTTAATTGTTCATTTTTAGGCACATTTATATTTGCCTACAAAACTAATTTAGCATCAAAGCATTAACCTTTTAAAGTTTAAAATTGTTTTTAAGATCATGAGAAACAAATTCAATCAGGTGTGTCTACATTTTGACTGGAAGATTAAATTACATAAATTATATACTATTTTTACTTTACACCATTGCTTGGACATTTTAGTTATGTGGATTTTTTTCTGTAATCACATTAATGCTGATATTTGCTTAACATCATTTAATATAGTAGTAGATGACTACAGTAAAATTCAATCCGATTCTATTTATGTGTTAAATGCAGATATTTGAGTAATTGAGTTATTTCATGTGTTCTCTGTCAATTAATTTAAGGAACTTCCACTACTATTGCTTTTATGAGCAAACATTAAAAGTTGAAGACATCATCTGCATGACTCCCTTGTAACAGAACCCTAATAGCGGTCAGTGAGAGATCATGACTGGCATGTGAATTATGTCTGCACTGTCCTCTAGCTGTACCCCTCGCTGTGTGAACTGGCCCATGTGCTGTCAGTGGACGGGCCGGTGAGACAGAGGCTGGACTCCCTGGCTGGAGAACTTGCCAAAGCAGCTGATAAGGAACTACAGGTGATGTTTCTTTCTCTCTCATCACTCATCCTGATTTATATCTGCTTTCTTGTTCTATTGGACTTGAAAGGCGTGATGGGTGATTGATGATGGTGTATTTGTGCAGGTCATTGTGGACTCCATGGTGTCTCTGTGCCGGGAGCTGTGTCCGCTTTCTTGTGCCGCAGCAGAGTGTCTCTCTCCTCCCCTCTCCTCCATCTCAGAGCGCGTGTCAATCCCTCGTTCATCCATCCGTACTGCTCTGATGGAGAGAGCAGCTCAGGACATCAACAGAGCTCTGGAGTAAGAAACATGAGTGTTGAGTGGTTGATGTTTCTCAAATTAACACCTTGAAAAATATACCAAAATCTTTTAGTCAGTTCACTCATCGGCCATCTTTATAACGCCCCCGGGCAGCAGCTTTCAAAACAGCTGTCTACTTGAATGGGGAATGACAAAAATATCCAAAACTGTTTAGCAAATGGTTGTTGCAAACTCAAGACACTGGATAAAGCTTATAGTAAATATCCTGACTTAAATATGTGCAAAACAGGACCAAATATTCCATTATTAAATTATTTTATCCAGCTTAGTTCTTTAAAATATCCCTTGATTTAGATTCTTTTTGATATTGATTCATCTTGCACTAATGAGTGTAACCAGATTTTTGTCCAGTCAAATGCTCACTGCACTCATTGATCGAAATCATGAAGTCTTTAATGGAAGGACGAAACCTACTTTTTGTGGATGTGTTCACAGTTGGAATTCCCAGCATGGTTTTAACATGATCTAACATGCATTTTTGTGTCTCCATCTTTCTCACACTTAGGGAGGTGAAGCTATCTGTTGTCTCATATCTCACCAACTCCATAGTGGACCAGATCCTACAGGAGCTTTATGCCACACACAAAACCCTGGTACTACAAACCAATTTCTCTCTCCATTCGTCTGTTCATTCTGAGCACATGCACATGCATCGCTCTTCCTCACTCATCTGTTCGTCATCACAGCTCCGGCAGGTTTCGCAGATGAGACGGCTGGAAGACGGGGGAACGGCCAGGCGAGCGCACAGACACGCCGACATGCTGGATGTTGTGGAGGACGACTTTGGCATCAGCATAGTGAGTGTGTTACGTGAATCACTCGCAACTGACTCATCTGTGTGTTTGGTGGTATTTACAGTATCTGTCATCTCTTGTAACTCAGCGGCCTCATCATCATCTGCTCAGTTTGCAATGTTCTCACTCACTTCTGTCGTTCTGCACCCAGGACACAATCGCCATTAAGAAACGCAGCTCCAGGACCAGGCGCATTCGTCCCGTGTCCAACAGACTCAGTGAGTCACACACACACTCACGTTATGTAGGATGAAACCAGGACTATCATTCATATTTTAGTTAACACTCATTCAGTGCTTTCAAGTCTTGTATACTTCATACATTTTTCAACCCATTCATTATTTATAGCATATTTTAGCTCAGATTTATCATATTTATATAGCATTTATTAGGCCTGTCGATTTATCCTATTAACTTAGTATTTTTTACTTCATGCATTTTTTTTTAAAACAGATCAAAAATTTAAG
The DNA here is from genome assembly GCF_949357685.1 of Gobio gobio. NCBI lineage: Eukaryota > Metazoa > Chordata > Actinopteri > Cypriniformes > Gobionidae > Gobio > Gobio gobio. The sequence continues at coordinate 43,047,378 of NC_137102.1, forward strand.
TTAAAGTGTTAGTTCACCCAAAAATGAAAATTATCCCATAATTTACTCGCCGTCAAGCCTTTACTCACTACTCAAAATATCCTGGCTCTTCCAAGCTTTATAATTGGGGTGAATGGTGTTTTAGGTTTTGAAGCCCAAAAAAAGCGCATCCATTCATCATAAAAGTAATCCATATGGCTCCAGGGGGTTTACTAAAGGCCTTCTGAAGCAAAGCGATGTGTTTTTGTAAATATCCATATTTATAACTTTATAAACTATAATCACTGGCTTCTAGTAACGGCAAATACGCAAGTCTAGTTCCATTGGAAGAGTGACCTCTGAAGAGCCAGGATATTTTTTTAATATAACGCCGATTGTGTTCGGCTGAAAGAAGAATGTCATATACACCAAGGATGGCTTGAGGGTGAGTAAATTATGGATTTTTGGGTGAACTAACCCTTTAAACATATAAAACAGCACTGAAAAATAAATCAAACAATTTATTGACTCTTTTTGTCATTCAGTGCTTTTGTCTGCCACAACGTCTTCATTTGAGTGCAAAAATGTATATGATTATTTGTGAATGATTTGATTGATTCATTAATTAGCATATATTATAATTAATTTGATATGATTCTCTGTCCTCCAGGTCTAGGTGAGGACCCTAACTCCTCACCTTTAGTGTCCACTCCTCAGACATCTGCTCCCCTTTCACGCTCTGCATCATGGGAAGGTCTGTCCACCCTGCCCACACAGGGTTCACCTCTGCGTCATGTGACCCACGTCAGACCGCGGCCACCACGAAGGCACAGGACCGCACATGCTCCTTTTGAGACGGTAAGAACCACACCATTATTGCCAGTATAGCCACACCAATACTACTTTGCATGTATCTTTATACAGCATGTTTATTGCTAAAATAAGAATTAAATGTAATACAATGACCAAACACTGCACTCTGACCATTTCAGGCTTTGCCTCATATTGCCTTCTAGTTTGATATCAGCCGCATATTCATTATTCCTCATATATTTTTGTGATCGATATTGTCTTCAATTCAGTTTGATGGAAACACTTGGCAACCAGTCACACAGGGGCCTCGGTGTATTGTGGGAGAACACGATCACATCAAACTGATTTCTCTTATTTAACCTGTAATTAAATCTGCTGCAGACATAGACTCGTTTAGATTCGCACCTCCAGAGGCATTCTTTATCATGTTGTTGTTGAATAGCTTGTATCCCCAGTAGTCTTTTTGTAACTTTTATTATTCCGCTGACTAGTGAACGAGTCAGTTCTGGATTCTTAAAGAGAGGAAATACTCAAAAATCTGCGATTAAATATGATTTGTAATAAATTAAGTCAAAATCACGTTAGTTTATGGATTCTACAGGAGCTGTTCTTCATAAATATGCTAAATATGAAATAGACACGGGTTAACCGACAGCCATTCAAGCTGTTAACAAGAGGAGGGGGTGATTTTAATCACATTCTCTTGTTAACGTGATTGTTCACAGAAATCGAACTGAACGTAGCCCCAGATGTTTTCTGCATGGTCTCCAGAATTACAGCACCAAGCATTAAAGGCTCTCTCCTTTTCAATCACTTCTGATCAGGCTAAATGCCTGCAAGCCGTGTCTTTGTTTTGTCTGTTGATCAAATTAATGCACGGACATAATACAGAGGAACAAAACCCAGATGGTGAGACACAGTACTATGACAGCATCATCCTCTAATTTAGAGAGATGATCTACTCCAGTCCCGGTCCTCAAAAGCAGACATCATCATCATCATTATTTCTCTTGTCGTCCTGTAGCACTGCTCGGAGAATGGTGGGGTGTCTCTATTGGATGATGGACTGCCCGACTTCTACACCAAGAGAGTTTTACCAGACAGGTGCTTTAGTACTTAACACTTCTGCGTAGTGATGAAGTCTAACAATGAAGGTGCCACATTTGCCCACTTTTTAAAGGTTGAAGGAATCTGGGCATTCATAAATGTGGAACGTTATCTTATCTCTGACACCCTGACTTTCTGTCTTGCAGTCAGCTGTCATCCCACCATCACGCTCAGGCTCTGAGGAGGAAGAAAAGACGCAGTGTGCTGTCAATCTTTTCAGGATTCAGGAAGAATCGAAACTCTACCATATCATATCAGGAACCAGACCCTACAGGAAGGGGCGGGGCCTGCGGGGAGGAATGTCGCACTAAGTGAGTCCTTGTAATAACTAGGTACTAAACCTACCCCTAACCTTAACCCGTGTAGTTACCTTATTTTACCTAGTACTTTCTTAGGTAAGTACACTGTAAGTACACGTAAGTGCATGTGCTGTAAAATAAAGTGCAACCAAGTCCTTCATATGTTAAACCCCAGTAGTGGCCAAAAGTGGGTTACACGTTATTTGGTTACACTTTATTTTAAGGTGTCATTGTAACAGTGTGATTATATGTTTAAGTACTGAGTAATATTAAAGGGGGGGTGAAACACTCAGTTTCAGTCAATCTCATGTCAATCTTGAGTGCCTATAGAGTAGTATTGTATCCTTCATATCTCCGAAAAGTCTTTAGTTTTATTATATTTATAAAAGAAAGATACGCTGTACCAAGTCTTTCCAAAAAAAAACGAGCGGCTGGGGGCGTATCGTGTGGGCGGAGCTAAAGAATCACGGGCGTGCGCAGCGATTGTGTTGAGAGCTGAAAGCTGACATCCTTAAACGTGGAAAAAAACGTTATCCTAAATAAACCATAGAGATCAATCGGATTTAGCCATTCATATATGATCCAGAATCAGATCTAGAGGCTGAAATTGAACAGGAGAAGCAACGACGACGACTACAGCAGGACGTCTCAATGGTATGTACTGTAAAACTTATATAACGTTACCTGCTTATAGCGGCTTGTCATGCGCGAGTTTTGCAACATTTGTGTGTGTTTACTCATGGTTTATGAGGACTTATGGACTATTGTATGCAATTTAATTTTAGCAGTAGCAAGCGGAACGGTTTTGCAAGTCAGACTAGTGTGTGTTTAAGTTACATAGAAAAACAATCAAATAGTAGCGCATTTGAATGAACAAGTCGATAGCTAACAACACAAAGACATTTGAAGCAGTTTTACTCACCGCCTGCTTCCAACCTTAATCGCTGGAACCGCTCCATCTTTCAGCATTAGACAAGCTACAAATCCGGAGTTAAACTGGGCCTTGTTTATAAAATGATTGTCGCCGAAATGCAGGGGTCCCATTAAGGCTGGGTTCTTTGGGAAGCTGTACAGGGTTGTCTTGGGTTGTCCCGGACAACCAAAAACACACATCTTTGGTGACATGGTTGATTTCGTGACGTCCTGTGACTGCAGCGCAGCCGGCTTGCCTAAAGCCGAGCAAAGCGCTATAATGGGCGGGCATCTCTCGCTCTAGCCGCCCGCGCGCCCTTCCTGGAGAAGAGCCCTTATGGCCCGTACAAGGATATTCCGCCCCAGCTTACGTCAGATGGACCCATACTCAAAAAAAACTTTCCGGAACTTATGAGAAACCGGAAGGAGTATTTTTGGCACAGAAATACAACATCAAACATTCAACTTTTTTTTTTTTTTAAACTTTGTCCATGTTTAGCATGGGAATCCAACTCTTTAACAGTGTAAAAATCTCAGTATGCATGAAACAGCATTTCACCCCCTATGGTACATGTAACACGTAACAAGGACACTTGTAAAATAAAGTGTTACCCTTTGTTTTAAGGTGTTATTGTTACAGTGTAATTATATATTTAAGTACTAAGTAATAATTAACTACATGTACTTACTATAGGGTTAGAATAGGATTAGGGTTTGGTTGAGGGTTATTACTATGGTAAGTACATATGTAACAAGGACACCACTGTAAAATAAAAAAAGTGATGTCCGGAAGGGATATTTGGTTTTAATTGCCTACAAGTTTGATGTTAAATGTCATTTAAATGTTATATATATTTTAAATATGACTGAAGAACACTACACTAAACTTGGTTATGGTATTTATCTGACAAAATTATATGGCAAAAAGTGCTAATGGTTTTATTTTACTATGCAAAAAAAATTCACAGGAAAAACAGCATTATGAGTTATTAATATCTTCATTGCGTTATCACAAATAAAATAATTGAATCACAAGCACAACTATATAATATGCTTACAAAATCTGAATAATGGATGATGTTCATACACTAAAACGTGTACGTTTTTTAATGCTTTTTAAAGAAGTATTTTATGCTCACCAAGGCTGCATTTGTTTTTATTTAAATGTAGTATATATGAAAATGTAATTTATTATGCTGCTGAATATTTTTTTGTGAAAACCATGATAATTTTTTTTTTCAGGATTCTTTGATGTATAAAAAGTTCAAAAGAATAGCATTTGTTTGAAATAGAAATCTTTAGTACATGTTTTTACTGTCACTTTTGATTAATTGAATGTCCTTGCTGAATAAAAATACTAATGTATTTAATCTTACTGAAACCCAAACTTTTGAATGGTAGTTGTAAATGGAATAATAAATGATAAAGTCGCTGTATTACATTAATAAATCAGACAACATAAGTCAAACTCTTAATCTCGTTTTTTAATCTTTTTTTTAATCTTTTGCTCTTTCAGTATTGCCACTGAGAATGTGTACTCCTTGATTCAACACCCAAAGGATCGTGGGAGGTCAGACCCAGGCACTGAAGGCACCAATGGGAGGTTGGTAGGGCCGGGTGTTCAGAGGACCCCTCAGCTGTCAGGACGGCCCATTCAGGGTATACCCCTGCCAGGAATGATGGGACTTAGCCCCTCCTGCTTCTCACAGAGACAGGTAGTTCACCACATTACGTCATTTAGATTTCTGTTCAGTTCTTGAAACTGAGTTGAATTTGAATTTAAGGAAGTAAAATTAAAATTAAATTAAATGTATATTATTCCTTTGACTATTTCCAGAAACATTTGATTATATTAATAATCAATATTTGAAATGCTAGAAATGTTTATTTAATGTATACAAACACTGTATTTTATTATAATTTATTATTATAATTAATTAATTGATTTAATTGAATAAACTTTAATTTAACTTTAAAAGTCAGTATTTTTTAGTTATCTGAAAAGAGTGGGAGGGGGGCATTTTTGTGAATCTGTATGGAAAAATGTAAAGGTGCAGTGAGTAAACTTTAGCGACATCTAGTGATGAGGTTGTGAGTTGCAAAATAGAGAAGCTACGGTGGCCGACACAGGACAAAAATGTCGTCGTCAGAGAGAGCAGAGAGTGACTAGCGCTCTGTAGAGAAGTTTGTCCGTTTATGGCTACTATAGAAACATGATGGTGCAAAATTACGATTTCACTGTAAGGGGACCCGCGGTGTATGTAGATAGAAATGGCTCATTCTAAGGTAATAAAAACATAATGGTACATTATATACACCACTGAAAACATCGTTATGCATATTATATTGCGTTTCTGTCAATAGATCCTCATAAATACTACACAATGCACCTTTAAATTTGCTGTGATTGCTCTGGGTATTGTTTTGACAATATTGAATTTCATAAAAATACATCTTTATTTTGGGGTGAGGGGGAATGTGGAGATTCTATCAGGTAGGGAGGTAATAATATAATAGACCTGATATTCATTTATTCATTCACAAAATAGCTGTTGTAATGCAGGTAGTGTTGAGCACCAACACTGAAATGAAATTGTTTCATTAGTTAGTAATATATTGGTTGTTAGCATCACTTGTGTTTGAGAACAAACTAAATATGAATTTTATGAGTTTACCACAGTCTTTCACACTCTTGTCTTTTTCCTGCAGTCGCCTGATTACAGCGAGGTGTTCGGCTCATCTGAAGAGATTGGATACGGAGAGCATGAGATGGACCGACATTCAGATATCGTTGCTAAAGGGCACACGCCATCTATTGACAGACAGACAGAAAGAGGAAGACAAGAATCACAGTCAGACAACCAGAAAAAGGCAGACAATATAATGGACCCTCAGCTTCTGGAAACCAGAAAAAGACCTGAGCCACCGCCTCAGAGCACCAAGCCGAGCCTGGCTAAGACACGGCAACGCCATCTGGAGGAGAGCTCTGGTACTGCATATGTTGGCATCGTTAATTTATGTTAACTAGTTTTAACAAGCATATTACACTATATAACTCTATATCAATAGTATGAACTGTCACGGTGATCATTCCTGTCCCTATCTACTGAAGATTCTGGAGAGCTGAGGGAGAAGGATGAGGAAACAGAGCACAGGAGATGTGGAGAAGACGAAAAAGACCAAAAACCAGAAGGACAGACTCCACCTATCCCTGAAAAGGTGTTTATCGCAGTATCAAGAAATGTCTTTGATTCATAATGGCATCGATTGTAGAGTGGGAGTGTCTTTATGTATCATTAAAATGGCTTTTTATGATATCATTCCTTTCAGCCATGTTATTATTCACCTCACACGTCTCCCATTGGCTCCTCGCCACATGACGTGGCCAATGAGAATCAGCCACCAGCTGCTCCGCCCACCTCTGCTAAGCCTGTGTTTCATTCTGCTTCAGTAGATTCTGCTTTACTTCAAGGTAATTCAGAGACAATAATTACATTAAAATGTCAAACTGGTAGTTGCATTTAACTTTTCATACGCTAAAGTAAAATGATGGATCACAAGCAAAACACTCCTTAAAGGGATAGTTCACCCAAAAATGAAAATGTTGTCATCATTTAGTCACGCTCAAGTTGTTCCAAACTTGTATGAATTTCTTTCTTTTGCTGAACACAAAGGAATATATTTGGAAGAATGTTTGTAACTAAGCAGATCTCGGCAGACTACCATAGTACACCCCCCCCCCCCCTTTATCAATTATCTTCATTTGTGTTCAACAGAAGAGAGAAATTCATACAGGTTTGGAACAACTTGAGGTTGAGTAAATGATCAAAGAATTAATATTTTTGGGTGAACTATCCCTTTAATATGATAATCATTTGTGAGAGGCTTCTTTCATAAAACATATAGATTGGCCTATATATTTTCCTGTACACAATTAAATGTGATATTATAAAGACTATAAAAAGAATAGTTTACAAAATCAAATAATTCACTTTTACTTTATTGCATAACTTCATAAAAAGTAAATATATTATATTTTCAAAAAAATATTTCCTTTTTATTAAGTTAACAGCGTATCTGAGATGAACCCTTTAACCCTATTTTTTTTAAAACAATGAAATAATAATATCAATATTTCAATTCAATTAAACTTATATTTATTTGTATAGCACTTTTCACAATTAAAATCATTTCAAAGCAGCTTTACAGAAAATGCATGTGTCTAGATTACAATTTAGAGCAGAGATGTATAAAGTACTAGAGACACAGACTTGAGTAAAAGTACAAGTTCCTTATCAAAAAAGTGACTTGAGTAGAAGTTGAAGTGCTCTTTAAGCACCACACTTAAATAGAAGTACTAAAGTATTCAACATTTTTTTTACTTAAGTATTGCAAGTAGTTTATTTAAAAATGTACTACTCAAGTACTGAAAGTAAAAGTACAAGTATTGTGTTGTTATGTAGTTATTAAAGAAAGTAGTCAAAAGTTTGAAAATCATATTGTTTTTATTATTTCAAATGATTAACCTAAAGGACAATCACAATGTTGGTAGGTAATTTTTCTACACATTGCCATATAAATAACCTGAAAATACTGTAGTTCATTAAGATTAAATCTTACTAACCACTCTTACTATAAAAAAAAATGGGGTAAGCACACTTATATTCTCATTTCAAGAGGTGTTCTGAGTAAATGATTTGTTTGTAACACTTTACAATATGGTTTGATTTTGTTAACATTACATTAGTTAATGTATTAGACTAATAACTAACATGAACTAACCATGATCAATACATTTGTTACTGTATTTATTAATCCTTGTTAATTTTAGTTAATTAAAATACAGCTGTTCATTGTTTGTATATGTTACTTCACAGTGCACATTAACTATGTAAACAAATAGAGAGCAATTTGAGCGCAAGACGCTCGTGTTGTTTTATAGACAGTGAATCTCTCTCTCTCGCGCGCGCACTCTCGCACTCTCTCTCACAGCCACGATCACTTGAAGTTGAAGGGGTGGAAGGTGGTGTTTTTGGTTTGTCCATCTTTTAAGCTGATCAAAAGGCAGTCTTCTTAATAGCTTGATTCGCTCAATGATGTGCCAGCTTCATCAAACCTGTCATCTACCGTTCTGGCAGTGGTAATGTGGGTTTGGAATGGAATGATTCGTAACATTTTTTATAATTGTAACGAGTAACGATGCAGCACATAAAAAAATATCGGAGTAAAAGTATTAAACTCATCGAAAATATGTACTGAAGTAAAAGTGGAAGTAGGAGAAAAAAATAATACTCTAGTAAAGTACAGATACTGCCTTTTAGTACTTAAGTACAGTAGTGAAGTAGTTCTACTTCATTATTATACATCTCTGATTTAGAGTGATTTGTTATCAGAGGAAAATGTGTCCAAGTTATGGATTTCAGAAAAGTACATATATAAATCACACAGTTAGCTAACAATGCATTAATAAACATAATAATAATGTAATAATTTAAAGCAGACACAATGGGCTTATTGAAGTAAAGAATACATGTTGTTAAAGGTGCAGTATGTAACTTTTCCGTCCACTAGAGGTCGCCTGTTCAAAACAAAAGCATAGTTTGATGACGCCACGTTTGAGCGCAGAATCTTGGGACATGTGGTCTTCACCTCACAGCCGGTGGAAAAGAATCGGGATAGGCCTCAGGCAGAAATCATGCTCATGGATGCGATTATTAACGTTACTGTAGTATGAAGCAGAGCAGGACAGAGTGTTGTGGAGCTGAGCATGGCCGCTGGAGCGATTGTTAATGAGAAGAGCGGCGGGACTTTTATTATGACACAGTCTCCGGTGGGACTTTTATTATGACACATGACACTTGTATATATGTATTTGTACTTGTATATTTGTACTTGTACTTGTATATATATATTATGAGATATGACACTTGTTGCACACTGCAGTAAGAGTAAAGCGTTTCTGCAAAATAAAACCGGAAACCGAGGGTAACGCAGATATGACGCAATTGACAGGCGACTCCCTCACACGTCCCGGTTCCTTGGTTAAAATAGCAATTTCTCACGATTTACAAATAGTTGGAAACATTTGGGATATTGTAAGTACTCAACTGAACAAAATATATAACACTGGCCTAGTGGTTTTTGGATATTTGACTCAAAACATTTTACATAGGGCACCTTTAACAATGATTAGGGTATATAGAAAAATACATTTACCAAATTTGATGAGTGAGAATGTAATTTTAAATATTAAATTAATATTAATTAAGGACATTTACATCTCTAAAAAAAAAAAATGTCATCACATTTTTAGCCTCCCAGTAAAAAAAATAAATAAAAAACCTGATGCAGAGAACGTATGATGTTTGTTTTTGGTCAGGTGATGAAGTCAGAAGCAGCCCTGGAGGTCCCATGAAACCACATCGAAACAGGAAAGCGAACTCCTGTGACACAGGTACACACTTCGGATCCCTTTTGAGCATGCGACGAGGGTCCACGTTCATCATCTACTGCTCTGCATGCTTTCATATGTCAGCTCAACATCAGCCTGATCCTCACGTAGTGCCTATCCCTCCCTCTGTGTGTGCCCCCTGTATTTACCCCCTTAGGAATGGAGCAGGATACCCGCTGTGATCTGGAGAGATCCTCAGATCGTAAACCCCCTGTGAAAAAACCTAGACTCCCTCCGAAACGAAATAAATCTTTGGATTTCCCCGGTACTGTGTTGTTTTGTGTGTGTATGTACTTCTTGGAAGCGACGAGCAGTTTTATTGGCTATAGTCTGACTGGAAACTGCTTCAGTAATTAGAGGAAATCTTTCCTGTTACATGTGAATGTATCGTGAGCGTGTGCACCTGTCCGTGTTTGTGTGTCCATAGACAGATGGCTCTGAACTGACCTTTAACAAAGCCAGATTAGTAAACAGGTAACGTAAGTAGGCCATCATTCACTGCTCTCTCTCTCTCTCTTTATTCCTCTGTTTATTTCTGCAGGTCATCAGAGTTCGGAGCCAAGCAACGCTGAAGCATCATGACAACCATTTGAGCCAAAGCTCTGTGAAAACAGAGGGTCATTGTGATGCTGAGAGGAGAGAGAGGGAGAGATATGCCCAGTAGATGAATTTGCACCTTGATGAATTCATAAAGACTCCCTCAGACAATTTTACACACACATATTCAGCATATTCTTGCTTACTCGAGTGAATTGTTTTGCTTCCGCTCCCGCTTTTTCTCAACCTTCATTCGTAACCTTCTGCACTTAACTACAATTTCTTTATTTCTCTCTCTCTCCGTCTCTCTCCCTCTGAGTCTGCTGACAATCTTTGACATAAAGGAACCTTTTTATCTATTTATCTTTAAAACCATAGAATGATATTTTGTAAAGTATAATATATAAACAAAACCGATATTTGCACTAATCATCGCTTGAATTCTCATTCAGTTCGGTGGATGTTCCTTCCCTTCATGTCCGACATTACCCGTGTGAAGTTTTGTAGCGTGCGACTAACTTATTCTTATCATTTTCCGTCTACTCGATCGATCAATATCATAGCAGTATTACTGTTGTCTTAATCAGGCATTGTTTATGCAACTGGATAAATGTTTAAGAATTTACCGGCCCTAAATGAACTTTATTTTCTACTAAATGTGATTGAATGAATAAAAAAAATGAATATTACATGTGCTGTTGTTCTTTTTACTGTACTCAGTGACTAGCCTTTCCCAAACAGACAATAACACCAAGGCACATTGTTATGAACCATAGTACAGAATGATTACCATATTCCATATATACAAAGATATCATGGTACATAGATGTCCAAAAACATGGTATTAACAGGGTAACGTATCAAAAACACCATGGTAATACCACTAGATTTGTATGGATCTTCAAAGAATATCATGATATTACCATGGTGTTTTCAAAACCTTATGGTAATACCGTAGTACTTTGTTACTGTTCAAAAGTTTGGGGTCAGTAAGGTTTTATTTATTAATGTTTTTGAAAAAGGTCTATATGCTCTCAAAGGCTGCATATATAATCACAAATATAGCAATTATATGTATTTTATTTATACAGTTTAAATTAATTGATGGCAGTGCAATTTTCAGCATCATTACTGCAGTCACATGATCCTTCAGAAATCATTCTAATATGCTAATTTGATTGATTTTGTTTTTGTGGAAACAATTTTTTTTAAGGATGAATATAATGGCAAGCGAAAATTAATTTGAAATCGAATTTTTTGGTAACAATGTAAAAGTATTTACTTTTAAAAAGAATTGTATGCATGCTTGATGAATAAAAGCATTCATTTCTTTCAAAACAATTCTTACTCACCACATGGTAGTAGGCCTATGTTCCATGATGGTAGGCTACGCCACAGAAAAGCATGGTAGGCTATTGCTGTGGTGTAGTACATTCCCCCAAAACATGGTTTACGTGTCAAAAACATGGTAGGCATGTTAACACCATATGTCACATGGTAATGCGTTTTTGTACACATTTGAAACGTAAACGCGGAACCCGACTAAAATCATCAAAGACAAACAGTCATTGCCTTGAATTTAAATATGGATCAGTTAGCCTACTAGCAGTTTAACGGTTGTATTGTTTACCATTTTCAGTCAAGTAAAGGTTTGAAATAAGTGGATACCAGATGGGTCCAGGTATCATTCGTTCATTTGTTTTTGCTTTCACATATGAAAACGGAAAAACGAGAAAACAACTCCTTTTTTCGTTTTTTCGTTTTTTTAGAAAAACGAAAAAACAAAATTATGACTAGATTTTTGGTTTTCCGTTCTTGCACGGAAATCTGATTGGCAGGATATGCATCATTGTTTTTCAAAATAAGAGTTTTCCCAACACTGTATTTGTTAGCCTGTAAAATTAATAGTATATATATGCATGCTATTTGTCACCCAATTATTTGGTTTTATTTGTTAACCTGTAAAATTAATAGTCTATATGCATGCTATTTGTCACCCAATTATTTGGTTTTGCTGACTGAAAAAAACTATTGAAATAGCCTAAACACGTTCACGCATTGACAGTTGTCATCATTCAAATGTAAATAATACATTTATTCTTTTTTTTTTTTTTTTTTTACTTAAATTCTTATGAATAATATATTTTTTGATTATATTAATATAATATAAATGCTTGAGTTTATGTTTGGGTCCTACTTGCGCTACAAACATCATGAAGGAGTAGCACAAATTGCACAAACATTTTAATATGCTTTCAGTTTCCTAGAACAAGTAATATGCAACATGCCTTCAGTCAAAGTTTGGTGGTAGGCTAATATTACATCATCATTATAATACAAAAAAATGAAACGTCTACTTTTTACAGTTTTTCTCAATTGCTAAAACACTAAACCCTATTGTTTGAACCAAATGCTCAGTTGCCTGAACCCACTGATTGAATCAATCACTCTTTTGGCAAAACCATAAGCACTTTTCACCTGTTTAGACACAACTTGTCAACACATTTTCATTGTGATGCACCTGTGCTGCAGAATGGTGAGCACAAGTGACAAAAGTCAAACACAATGAAAGCACAGGTGTCACCAGTTGAACACAACAACTCAAAATTGTGAGGTCTTACAATGGATAGAAATCTGAGAGGAAGAGTCCGTGTGAGAGGTGGTCGAGGTGGTCGAGGTGGTCAGCAAAGACAAAGAACAGTAATATCTGATGAAATCAGAGCTACTGTGATTGACCATGTTCTTGTCCATGGTATGAGCATGAGGGAGGCTGGACAAAGGGTACAACCACACCTTAGTAGATTCACTGTGTCCACCATAATCCGAAGATTTAGAGAAGAGAACAGGTAATAACTTTTTTTTTTAAATTATAGCCTAGTATGTAAATGCTGACAGCAATTACTGTAAGACATACTATATACTGTATCACAGTATACTGTAAGTAAATATATGTTCCAGTACACCACTGTACCAATGTACTGTAGTATCGTAATGGAGGGTTGGTCTAACTGTTTGTAGGCCTAGTATTCCATGTATATTTTTTGTAACTCCATGTTCTCTTTTTGTAGAATTGAAAGACTGCTACATGGGGGTGGCAGGACAGGTATGTTCTCCCCACACCAAGAGACCCTAATTGTTGATATGGTCCGTGAGAACAATGCCATTAAACTGCGTGAAATTCAGCAGAAGATCATTGAGGACCATGTAAATTTTGAGGGTATAAACAGTGTCAGCCTCTCTACTGTTGATCGTGTCCTCAAGCGCAACAGACTGCGCATGAAACAGCTATACAGAGTGCCTTTTGACCGCAACTCAGACAGAGTAAAGGAGCAAAGATTCCAGTATGTACAGGTTGGCATACACCCAGACACATTCAATGTTGATTACTGTAGTGATTTACTGTAGTGGCCTAAATCACTTTCCGTATCACTTACAGAACTATATCTATTTCTACAGAGGGTTTTTGAACTGGATGCAATGGAAAGACCCCATGAATACATCTATATGGATGAAGCTGGGTTTAATCTCACCAAAAGGAGAAGGAGAGGCCGTAATGTGATTGGCCATCGGGCCATTGTTGGTGTTCCTGGGCAGCGTGGTGGCAATGTCACATTATGTGCTGCCATCAGCAATCATGGGGTTGTCCACCATCATGCCAACCTGGGGCCCTACAACACTCACCAGCTCCTCATTTTCCTCAATAACATGCGAGATGCTCTGTTGGGGCAGCAGGATGAGCATCCCATCTATGTGGTTGTTTGGGATAATGTGAGTTTTCACAGAGCCCTCCAGGTTAGAGAGTGGTTCAATGTGAACCAAGATTTTATCAATCTTTGCCTTCCACCGTACTCCCCTTTCCTAAACCCCATTGAGGAATTCTTCTCCTCATGGCGGTGGAAGGTATATAAACGCCAACCTTACACCAGGGTAAATCTCCTGCAAGCCATGGGACTTGCCTGTGGTGACATAGGTATGGAGGCATGCCAAGCCTGGATACGGCATGCCAGGGGTTTTTTTCCCCGTTGCCTGGCCAGACAAAATGTGGCCTGTGATGTGGATGAAGTCCTGTGGCCTGACCCAGTAAGGAGACATGATGCTGTGGCTGAATAATTCACTTATTTGTATTTTTTGTACTTTATATTTACAGTATACATAGGCTTACTGTACACAAGTGGTAAGCACGTATGATTTCTGTTTTTCTGATTTCTGATTTCTGTGGCCAGAGGAGAACTGGCACCCCGACTGAGCCTGGTTTCTCCCAAGGTTTATTTTTCTCCATTAGGTCACCTAATGGGGTTTTGATTTCCTTGCCACTGTTGCCTCTGGCTTGGCGTGCTCAGTTGGGGACACTAAATTTTTCAACTAAACATCGAAATACATCTAAATAATAAACTAAATTAACCATTTAAACTAAATTACTGATCAAATTATTGATCTAAAGCCCACACTGTCACTGTATGATACTTGAAATTTTTCCAGAATGGCTATACAGCTGAATAAAATTATGCTGCATTATTTTCCTGTTTAACACTGTAAAGCTGCTTTGAAACAATCTACATTGTTAAAAGCGCTATATAAATAAAGTTGACTTGACTTGACTTGTTTGTTTTTAAAAGTGATACAGTACATGTAAATGCACAATATTTCTGTTTTGTCTTTTTGTACAAGTGCTAAATGCATTTATTTCACCAGCTTCATGTCCTGAGTATTGTGTTTTCTATTTTTCTACGTAGTGTTTAGTGACTGTTCAGTAGATTTTTTAATTTTGATTGACTCGGGGCACGATTTGACAACATAGTTCAGTTTTGAGCACAGATTGAACTGTTTTGAGGTGAAAGTTTGGTTTTGCAAGAAGTGTCTGAGGTTTTGTAAATGTAGCTTGAAAATTGAGTTGTGTGTTCACAGTTTAAGAGAAAATGTGAGCTGCTTTCAAGAAATGTGTTTTAGCAATCGAGAAAAACTGTAACTATGAAACTAACACCGCCAGTAGGTGGCAGCAAGTCTCTATCTTAATGAGAGAGCTGCGTACTACGGAGCCCGGCAGGTCACCTATAGGAGAAAAAAAAAAAAAAATCTGTGCAGACGGTTTTGCAGTCCGTTCCCTCAGTTTATAAACAGTGATCACGATTTCTTAAACTGTTCCCTCGGTTTAACAAATCGTGCCCACGGATTAATAAACCGTACCCACGAATTTCCAATCCGTGCGCTCAGATTTTGCAAACCGTACCCTCAGTTTTTAAATCTGTTCCCACAAATTCATAATCCGTGCGCACGGGTTTGTAAAAACTTTACTCACGGATTCATTTGAGAAGAAGAACAGCAAACTCCCACGAATTTTATTGTTTTATTGTGTATTATTCATCAAATTATATTAACTGCAGTGATTCTCTATAAACGGGTGGCGGAATACAACGATTTAATAAGAATTATGTGTGTCAAAATCTTGATTAACTATAATAATCTTAGCACTTTATTATTATTGCCTAATAAACCTGGCATTGTGTATTATGACTTTTAATTTCTTTGTTCCCTTTTCTTCTTCTAAATGCATGTAGCTTAAATGCCACAATAGGCAAATAATAATTATAATAATAATAACAACAACAATTATTATTAGGGAGCGCGGGGCACAACCTAACGCGGGGTTAGTTGTAACGCGCATGTTTTAACCCTTTCCACACATGTCAGGATGACGAAACTTAGCGTGTTTACTAGTTGCCATATATCAACATTATTTAGAGAAAAAATTAAAAAATCTCTGGAAGATATTACTGAACATGTATTTATTTGGAATCATATCGCACCAAACAATTTTCTGAAACTGTTTGCAATATGCAGTTCCCTTTCGTTCAGTCACTACGACGTACGTTAGTGACGAACGAATGGGGGTTTCGCTTAGAAGCCTATTACCTTCGAGAATTCAACAGCGCCCAATGGCAGTGCCAATGCCATGGGCATGAGGAATTTGCATGCGTAACTCCGCCCCACCTCGTGGGTATATAAGGAAGTACGCTGGCAACATCGCATTATGTTTCTGCTTTGGAGCCAAGAGAGATCTTCACTCCTTCAAGCCTGATCTGAGTCTTTGTCAGCCTTCGAGACGAGCAGCTTTCCAGAGACGTTTGGTTGTAAGCGCGTTCCAGCGATCGCATACTGCCTGCCTGCTGATCTGCGCAGTGGTCCGCTAGACAGCTGGTGTTTGGTCCCTGGGCGCTTCGGCGTTCTCTGCGAGGCTATCCTCTCACAAAAGAGCTTGCACGTGACGCGTCCTTTTCAGGATGTCTCGTCCATGCACTTCTGGGTGTGGCCGGTCGCTTTCCCCTTCTGATGGGCATAAACACTGCTTGGTATGTTTGGGCTTACAGCATGCCCAAGCAGCGTTTATGGATGAGTCATGTTCCCACTGCGGGAATATGACCATCGCGGTGTTGCGGTCGAGACTCCATGACCTTCGTTCTGAAGTGAGAGTCCCCTCTACCACACCCCGATCTACTGAGTCCGCGAGACCCAGTACTTCGGCTGGTGGTCAGGGTGACCTGACGGTTACGGTGTGGAACAAAGCCCCGACGCTCATGCCTCGGGCCACACCCCCGTCTTGCACACTGCAACCCGCGAGTGTCCAGACGCAGATCGCGGGGCCTGCTTCGGCCCACCCGCGCATCTCGTTTGGCGCTCCAGAGGAGGATGCGATGTCAGTCACCGCATCACAAGGTGGGCTAGAGTCCTCTGAGGATGATGACTCGGCTGTGGTGTCCGCCCTCGGGCGTTCCAGCATTGCCCGAGTCGGACCCAGAGCTGACAGCCATGCTGTCTCGGGCAGCCGCGACGCTGGGGATAGAGTGGAACCCTCCGCCCTGTCCCGAGCGCTCGCGGCTCGAAGATTGGTTTTTGGGAGCGCGCGCTGACACACGTCAGTCCCCGCCCCCAATTCCTTTCTTTCCCGAGCTGCATGAGGAACTCACGCGGTCCTGGAAGTCCCCGTTGTCTTCCCGCAATCGTTCGTCGACTTCCTCCGCCTTCTCTACCCTTGATGGGGCTGCGGCCAACGGGTACACTGGGGTCCCCCCGGTTGAACGGTCTGTTGCGATGCAACTGTGTCCACAGGGCGCTTCGACCTGGCGTGGTGATCCTAAGCACCCCTCCAAAGCCTGTCGATTCACATCAACCTTGGTGGCGAAATCGCACAGAGTTGCGGGGCTGGCTGCTGCCTCTTTGCATGCCATGGCGATCCTACAGGTCTACCAGGCCAGGATCCTCAAGGACATGCACGAGGGTAGAGTTGATCCGGGGCTCTTAAATGAGCTGCGTGCCGCCACCGACCTCGCTCTCCGGGCGACAAAGGTGACCGCACGCTCCCTGGGTCAAGTGATGTCCACAAACGTGGTCCAGGAGAGACACCTGTGGCTGAACCTGGCTGATATGCGGGACACCGAGCGAACCCGGTTCCTCGATGCCCCCATATCCCAGGCCGGCCTCTTCGGCGGGGCGGTTGAGGACTTTGCCCAACAGTTCTCAATCGCCCAGAAGCAGACTGAGGCTATTAAACATGTACTGCCCCGGCGGCCAGCTGCTGCCTCCACCCTGCCGCCGGCACAGTCGCCTCAGTCTGCTCCATGCCGAGGACGCCCTCCTAAGGCTCCCGCCCCTCCCGCCCGGCCCAAGCAGCAGCCTTCACCCGGGCCGGGTGGCAGAGGACGCCGTAGGAAGGCGTCACAATCCGCTCAACCCGCCCCGCGCCCCGCTAAACGTCAGGCCAAGCGGCGTTCCTGAGACGGATGGCTCAGGGATGGAGTATTCTTTCCAGGAGATGGTAGCAGGATCACTCCTTCCCCTGGTGGAGGGCCGGGGGAGAATCCTTTGTTCAGCTGCTGGCCCACGGGTCAGCAGCACCCTAATTTGGTGAAAGAAAGAATTAACACTCCCATCCCTGAGCCCACAGAGTCCGGTGATGACAGTGCGCGCCACCTCCGGGTCCCGCCACTCGCATCCCTCTCTGTCGCCAGCCTCCTGGCAGAGCAGACCCCAGTGGAACGTGCGTCCTTCCCTGGTCTCCTCTGTCAGGACGCAGCAGTTATCCGTGCCCCCGCATTGGGACGCCCAACAGCCTCCCATGTCCGGGCCGGTGACGCTGCATCGCTGCAAGCCCACACCGGGTATGTCTGTGGTCCGAATGACCCCGCTGATGCAGTTCTTGGGAGTCTGGCTTCAGCTTCTGGGACTGTCCCGCTGGGTCGCGAAGACCGTCAGGCGCGGCTACGCGATTCAGTTTGCGCAGGTTACTCCCTGTTACCGGGGAGTCCGTTACACTTTGATCGGGGCCAATGCCCCCGTCATGCATGCGGAGATTGCCACCCTACTGGCGAAGGGTGCGATCGAACCTGTCCCTCCAGCCGAGATGAACTGCGGGTTCTACAGCCCGTACTTCATTGTACCCAAAAAGACCGGTGGGTTACGACCAATTCTGGACCTGCGCGTCTTGAACCGTTACCTCCAGAGGTTTCCGTTCAAGATGTTGACAGTTGAACTACCTCGACGACTGGCTCATATTGGGTCACTCTCGAGAGCAGGTTTGCGGACACAGGGATCTGGTGCTGCATCACCTAGCCCGTCTGGGCCTTCGGGTCAACTGGGAGAAGAGCAAACTTTGCCCCGTGCAGAGGATCTCTTTTCTCGGTATGGATATCGACTCGGTCGCCATGTGCGTGCAGCTTTCGAGCGAGCACGCGCAGTCTCTGCTGACTTGCCTTCGTCAACTCGAGGGCAAGAGTGCGGTTCCACTGAAACTATTTCAGAGGCTCCTGGGGCATATGGCTTCCGCAGCCGCGGTGACGCCGCTCGGATTGCTACATATGAGACCGCTTCAGCACTGGCTACGCGATCGAGTCCCGAGATGGGCATGGCGGTCTGGCACGCTCCGGGTACAAGTGACTCGGGCCTGCTTACAGACTCTCACCCCGTGGTCGAACCTCAGTTTTCTACGGACCGGTGTGTCCTTAGAACGAGTTTCCAGGCATGTTGTTGTATCAACAGATGCCTCATCCACGGGTTGGGGTGCCATGTGCAATGGACAAGCAGCCGCGGGCTCCTGGACAGGACCCCAGCGCCATCTGCATGTCAATTGCCTCGAGTTACTGGCAGTACGGTTCGCCCTGCACCGCTTCCGAGCGTTGCTGAGGGGTCAACATGTACTAGTCAGGACAGACAACACGGCCGTAGTAGCGTACATCAACAACCAGGGCGGTCTACGCTCCCGCCGTATGTCTCAACTCGCCCGCCATCTCATTTTATGGAGTCAGAAGCACCTGAGGTCCCTTCGTGCTGTCCATATTCCGGGAGACCTGAACTGTGCAGCCAACGAGCTGTCACGGATTCTGCCTCTTCCGGGAGAGTGGAGACTCCATCCCCAGACGGTTCAGCTGATATGGGAACGGTTCGGCGACGCTCAGGTAGACCTGTTTGCCTCCTAGGACTCTTCCCATTGCTCCCTGTATTATTCCCTGACCGAGGGCACACTCGGCACGGATGCACTGGCGCACAGCTGGCCGCCGGGTCTACGCAAGTATGCGTTTCCCCCAGTGAGCCTCCTTGCACGGGTACTGTGCAAGATCAGGGAGGACAAGGAGCAGGTCATGTTGGTCGCCCCATACTGGCACGGCCAGACCTGGTTCTCAGAACTTCTACTCCTTGCGACAGCCCCTCCCTGGCCTATTCCTCTGAGACCAGACCTCCTTACTCAGAGACGGGGCACCCTTTGGCACCCGCGTCCGGCATTCTGGAAGCTCCACGTGTGGCTTCTGGACGGGACGCAGCAGGTTTGAGTAGTCTTCCACCTGCGGTGGTCGCTACCATCACTTCCGCTAGAGCTGAGTCTACACGACGTCTCTATGCGTTGAAGTGGAACCTCTTCGTCACATGGTGTTCTTCCCGCCAAGAAGACCCCTGGAAATGCCCGATCGGGTC
This sequence comes from Gobio gobio, assembly GCF_949357685.1. NCBI lineage: Eukaryota > Metazoa > Chordata > Actinopteri > Cypriniformes > Gobionidae > Gobio > Gobio gobio. The sequence goes on from NC_137102.1 coordinate 43,067,415, forward strand.
CGTGCTATCGTTTCTCCAGGAGGGGGTGGAACGAAGGCTGTCTCCTTCCACCCTTAAAGTGTACGTGGCCGCAATATCTGCCCACCACGATCTCCTGGGAGACAAAAGGGTAAGTCAGCACGACCTGATCATCAGGTTCCTGAGGGGAGCGAGGAGACTGAATCCTCCTCGCTCTCCTCTCGTTCCCTCTTGGGACCTCGCAGTAGTTCTAAGTGCTCTGCAAAGGCCTCCCTTTGAGCCTTTGCGGTCGGTCGATATTAAGTTTCTGTCGATGAAGACGGCTCTGCTGACCGCATTGGCCTCTCTCAAGAGGGTAGGGGACCTGCAGGCATTTTCGGTTGACGAAGCGTGCCTGGTGCGCTGTTGAATTCTCGAAGGTAATAGGCTTCTAAGCGAAACCCCCATTCGTTAGTCACTAACGTACGTCTCCGTTCCCTCCTCAGGGAACGAGGGTTACATACGTAACCGAGACGTTTTTGCTGTGGCGGTATGTGATGAAAAGAGTAGGCCCTACGTATTCCGAATTAGGAAGTCATTATAATGCAGCCAAAGATAAATTAAGACCAATGCAGGCTACGACTATGACAGAGACATGTTTCAGCACAGAGATAGGCACACCCGAGAAAAGATACAGAAAATAATATAATTTCAGTCTTGTTCACATAGAGAGAAATATTATTTTATCCAATTGTCCAGTGTTGCTAAGAGTATGTTTGTTTTTATGCCAATACTAACTTTGCGAAGAGTCCACTAACAGAAAGCAGGTAGGCTTCAAAACATGTCAAATAAATGGTTTAGTTTTGCTTTTATAAATTGAGCATGATCATATTACAGATACATTACTTTTCAAATAAATAAATTAACTTGAAATTATTTTACTTCATGTGTAGAGACTGCAGAGTGATTCAGTCCATGGCCAAATAAAAAAGACTTTCAATAATCCAGATAATAAATTAAAGGGTTAGTTGCCCCAAAAAGAAAAGAAAAACACCTAACCCACCCTCATGTTGTTCCAGAAACCTGTATTAGTTAGATGTCGTTAACCAAACCATGTCAGTGCTTCTTAGTTAGAATGTCCATAAAATTCAAGATATGCAGCAAAAAAGCCCCTGTTTGTGTTTTTACACTGGGTTTGTTGTGGTCCGAGTCAGAGCGCGTTCTACACCGCAGGCTCCCTCTCCCTCAACACTATCATCCCTTACATGTTTTTTATTGAACTAAATGCATCTTCATCTGATAAAAATGCATGTGTAGGTTACTTTTCTTGTGTACCCGAGTCCTTGCTGCTTTCACATTCACATGAATCGCAGCACAGCTCGAGCGCAATTTGCGCAACCGAACTCAGACCAGCTCCTTCCCTCGAATTCTGTTCCCCTGAGCTCAGCTCACCCGGGCCCGCATGACAACTCCGATCACGGAGTAGTTTGAAAGACGGAGGGAGCACGGAATAAAAATACCCGGGCCTTAATATCCTCCGACTGAGAGCTTCGAGGCCACAATCAAACGGCGCAACCAGAAAGCCTATTTATCTTTATTTCTCAAAGAATAGCCAGAGTATTGATCCGCGTCAACTCGCGATCAGCTACTTTAAATCGCTTGAATTAGGCTTTTAGTCCAAAAGAGCGCACATTTAGAGAAATCTTGATAAATTCTGATATGTTCACGTCTCATTGCTTTACAGAGAATGATCATTTCTATAAATCGTTTCTATGATCATTTCTCTCCACTGCCATCACAATATAGGAATAGTCATAGGCTACATGTCATCAAAATGAAAGAAAGAAAGAAAGAAAGAAAGAAAGAAAGAAAGAAAGAAAGAAAGAAAGAAAGAAAGAAAGAAAATAGGCCTAACGAGTTCCCGTTTTATATAACACATGCGAGTTATCACACCAGCAAGAGTGCTGTTTTTCCGAACATCTGCACAATCGCAAATGTGACATTATACGTTCAATAAAGTTACTGAGTAGGCTAACTTTTATAGATGGGCTACATTCTGTTTTCGCTCCGTCCAAGAAAACAGAACAAACAGCAGAACTGCTGCGGTTTGTTCCTCAAAATATATGCATTTTTGACAGAATCAGACGAGTAAATGGTTCAAGTAGGCTACCCACAGTCGTTTGGTAGTTTAAACGAATTAGGATTTTTGAGAATAAAGGATTCAGCTCTCTCATTAAGATAGAGACTTGCTGCCACCTACTGGCGGTGTTAGTTTCATAGTTAAAAAGTAGACGTTTCATTTTTTTTTTTTTATTATAATGATGATGTAATATTAGCCTACCACCAAACTTTGACTGAAGGCATGTTGCATATTACTTGTTCTAGGAAACTGAAAGCATATTAAAATGTTTGTGCAATTTGTGCTACTCCTTCATGATGTTTGTAGCGCAAGTAGGACCCAAACATAAACTCAAGCATTTATATTATATTAATATAATCAAAAAATATATTATTCATAAGAATTTAAGTAAAAAAAAAAAAAAAAAAAGAATAAATGTATTATTTACATTTGAATGATGACAACTGTCAATGCGTGAACGTGTTTAGGCTATTTCAATAGTTTTTTTCAGTCAGCAAAACCAAATAATTGGGTGACAAATAGCATGCATATAGACAATTAATTTTACAGGTTAACAAATAAAACCAAATAATTGGGTGACAAATAGCATGCATATATATACTATTAATTTTACAGGCTAACAAATACAGTGTTGGGAAAACTCTTATTTTGAAAAACAATGAATGCATATCCTGCCAATCAGATTTCCGTGCAAGAACGGAAAACCAAAAATCTAGTCATAATTTTGTTTTTTCGTTTTTCTAAAAAAACGAAAAAACGAAAAAAGGAGTTGTTTTCTCGTTTTTCCGTTTTCATATGTGAAAGCAAAAACAAATGAACGAATGATACCTGGACCCGGTCGCCACTTCTCATAACTTGGCTCTTATTGCCTTTTAATGACACAGGAGGGCAGTAGAGGCCCAAAGCCAAGCAAACATCCTTGCTATGGAAGAGCAATTTTCAAACAGAGATTAAGGACTTTATCGCCTGTGACTGCTGCTTAAATGGCTGTGCAAAACGGTCTCTAAAGAGAATTATCTATTTATTGCATTTCATCACTTCATGAGGCTTTTTATTCCACTAAATTACCACTCTGAAGCTAAATTTAAAGTTAGAAATCCCTATCAGTTACAATTATGAGAAGATATGAATATTTTCGGCTCTCTGGGCCGATATATAATAGTCAGTTGTGGCATTCTGAGGTCAAATATTTTAGTATAATGATCTCTAAGCTGTATATTTGACCGTTGTTCCATGGCAACCATTCTCCTGCAATGTGCTTGTTAATATTTCTCACTCCGTGGTCTCATCATTTCAACCAAGGTGATTACTTCGTGCATTTATTAAACTATTTGGTAAAATGCTGTGTATTGAGCAGGATAATGTACAACCCGTCAGTCATTTCAAGATTTTATTTGAATGATCCAAAAGAAAATTACTTTATAAACACAATAAAAACTTTCAATCCACCTAAAGCAAACTTGGTCAGAGGCAGCTCCTTCATGCTCTGGAGACTTACCGTTCTATTTAGGCTACGTATCAAATTTCAGATGAAAAGTTTCAGCCTTATGAAATCTAAGCACAGACAGAGAGTGAGATACCGTTGAGATTTCTGAAAATCTACAGGCAAAACGTATGTTTTCAAGAAGTAGAAAGATGCAGAAGTCACCATTTGCTGTCAGAAAATAATGAAGAGATCTTATTTGTGATTTTATTTCTTAAAGGCAAGTAGACTTGAAAAGCTTGGTTACACATTATTTCAATAGTCCACTTTAGACATATGGCTTTTTAAAGACTGTATTATATTGTGGTATTATGATGGTTCTAGGTAGCGAGAAAATACTATATAAATATATAACATTGTGTTGGTCCCCCTTTTGCTGCCAAAACAGCCCTGATCCGTCGAGGTATGGACTCCACTAGACGTCTGAAGGCGTGCTGTGGTATCTGGCACCAAGATGTTAGCAGCAGATCCTCTAAGTCCTGTAAGTTGTTCAGCGGTTTGGATCGCCAAAGTCACGTGATTTCAGCAGTTTGGCGGTTTGACACGCGATCCGAATGTGTTTTGAAATCGGTCATCACTATATAAGTCGTTATTAAAGGGTTAGTTCACCCAAAAATGAAAATTCTGTCATTAATTACTCACCCTCACGTCGTTCGAGACCCGTAAGACCTCCGTTCATATTCGGAACACAAATGAAGATATTTTTGTTGAAAGCTGATGGCTGAGAAAGGCTTCAGATTGGCCTCCATTGGCATTCAGTACACTTATACTCCCAAGACGATAAAAGGCACTCAAAACATCGTTACAAAGTCCATCTCACCACAGTGACTCTACAATAATCTTACGATGCGACGACAATAGTTTTTGTGCGCAAAAGAAATCAAAATAACACCTTTTTCCAACTTGTTACTGCCTTTCGTGTGTGCCTCCACGACGCATGCGCGAGAATATGACGCAGATCCGGCGTTCGGACAGATGACCCAGAAGTGATTTGTTTACAATCAGAGGAAGACGCGCGTATCTCAGCTGTTGGATTCTACATTGATCGTGCTTTAGGTCTCGGCGTAGTGCTCAAAATGGGGTTAGAGTGTGCATTTCATGGAATCCCGAACCCCGGCGCTACGTCATATTCTCGCGCATGCGTCGTGGAGGCACACGCGGAAGGCAATAACAAGCTGGATAAAGGTGTTATTTTGATTTTTTTTTCGCACAAAAACTATTGTCGTCGCATCGTAAGATTATTGTAGAGTCACTGTGGTGAGATGGACTTTGTAACGACATTTTAAGTGCCTTTTATCGGTCTTGGGAGTATAAGTGTACTGAATGCCAATGGAGGCCAATCTGAAGCCTTTCTCAGCCATCAGCTTTCAACAAAAATATCTTCATTTGTGTTCCGAATATGAACGGAGGTCTTACGGGTCTCGAACGACATAAGGGTGAGTAATTAATGACAGAATTTTCATTTTTGGGTGAACTAACCCTTTAAGGGTTTTTTTTGCACACAAAAACTATTCTCGTCGATTCATAAAATTATTGTAGAACCACTGTAGTGAGATGGACTTTGTAACGACGTCTTTAGTACCTTTTATGGGTCTTGAGAGTGTACCGTGCATTGTGCCAATGGAGGCCTTTCTGAGCCATCGGATTTCAACTAAAATATATTAATTTGTGTTCCGAAGATGAACGGAGGTCTTACGGGTGTCGAACAACATGAGGGTAAGTAATTAATGACAGAATTTTCCTTTTTGGGTGAACTAACCCTTTAATGCTAAATCACTGAAGTTACCCTTTATCATAATGACGGCAGAGTTACCATGGTTCCGCGTGCAACTTGTAAACAAAGAAGCTGGCGAACAGCGGTCTTTCGAACCGGCTTTGGCTGCGACTCTGGAAGACTTGTTGTTAAGCTTTTCTTTAAGAAAAGAACAAAGGAAGTCATTCTTAAGAAAGGAAGATGTGTTCAGAGTTTTGCCGACCGGATACAGCGAAAATTTAATCTATCAACTAGCTCCGCTTCACCTTCTTCGTTGCTCAACCAACAACCGTTTTTAAAATCCCGCCCCTCGGATTGAGTCATGCCAATGGTGTGTTCCCAGACCCAACATCTTGATGTGGGTCTGGCTTGTCAGGCTGGGGGCCTCCATGGATCGGACTTGTTTGTTCAGCACATCCCAGAGATGTTCGATTGGATTGAGATCTGGGGAATTTGGAGGCCAAGTCAACACCTCAAACTCTTCGTTGTGTTCCTCAAACCACACCTGAACCATTTTTGCTTTGTGGCAGGGCGCTTTATCCTGCTGAAAGAGGCCACAGCCACCAGTTAATACCATTTCCATGAAATAGGTAAGTGGCACATGTCAAAGTAGCATCCACATGTTTGGCAGGACCCAAGGTTTCCCGGCAGAACATTACCCAAAGCATTACACTGCCTCCGTCAGCTTGCCTTCTTCCCATAGTGCATCCTGGTGCCATGTGTTCCCCAGGTAAGCAACGCATACGCACCCTGCCATCCACCTGATGTAAAAGAAAACGTGATTCATCAGACAAGGCCACCTTCTTCCATTAATCCGTGGTCATGTTCTGATGCTCACGTGCCCACTGTTGATGCTGGCAGCGGTGGACAGGGGTCAGCATGGGCACCCTGACTGGTCTGCGGCTATGCAGCCTCATACGCAACAAACTGTGATTATTCTGACACCTTTCTATCAGAACCAGCATTAACTTCTTGAGCAATTTAAGCTGCAGTAGCTCGTCTGTTTGATCGGACCACACGGGCCAGCCTTCGCTCCCCACATGCATCAATGACACTTGACCGCCCATGACCCTGTCGCCGGTTCATCACTGTTCCTTCCTTGGACCACTTTTGATATATGTTGACCACTGCAGACCGGGAACACCCCACAAGAGCTGCAGTTTTGGAGATGCTCTGACCCAGTCGTCTAGCCATCACAATTTGGCCCTTGTCAAACTCGCTCAAATCTGCATGAAAATGACAGTATGTCCTACACAGATTGGGAAAACTCCCAATAGTACATTTCCAACAAATAACGCACAACATCTGTTGATGACATGCTCCAAACTCCTGTCACAGCATCACACATACCCATTATTCACACCTGTTCAGATTGCAATGGGAAAACATCACAGATCAAAGGAGCAATTTGTCTTATGTTTAAAATGTAAGAGCCACAATTATAAGTCATTACATTATTATGTCTTACATGCATTAGCAAAAACAGACATGCTCACACAATCATGGAAAATCACAAAGGATTGTAGGAATATACATAAATCATTTCATTAATGGCCTCTCTAACACACACACCTACACCCTCACACACAGCAACAGTGGGGGAGGCTGTAAATGAAGTGACATGACGTTAAAGGCGGCTGCGTAAACCATGGGACTCACTTAGGGAACAAAGGGCTGTGAGTGGACAAATATACACATTTATTTTCTGTTAATCACATTCATTAAAGCACGGATTACACAACACACGCTCATTTAGCCCCGCACCCTTTACAAGAAAAGTACTGTTGGCAAGCGCATTTATATGAACTTTAAAAGTTCGATTTCAGAACAAAACAATAATGGCCAATTACGAAGTTAGATAAACCGAGTGTCCGATTATTAAAACTATTTTCTTTCATTTGAATAAAGATTAAATAAAATATAAATATTTAATGAAAAAAAAAACGTAAATAAAACGAGAATTAACTGAACTGAAATTTGAAGTACTAACACTACTAAAACAACTTAGTTTAAAAACAAATTAATTTCAAAAGCACATAAAATTAATAAAAATAAAAGCTAATTCAAAATAGGAATACATACTAAAAAAATAAATATACTGATTATGAAAGACAGTTTATAATTTATAAATAATTCATGAATGTATACATACAAAAATTATAATGCTAGCTCGATTATAACTGCACATGTAAACATTGCCATTAATATCAGATGGCCTACTGCGATTCATACTATGATATTGTACAATTAGCATAAGTTATACAGGCATACATCTGTAGTAAACATGTTAACTATAGTTATCATGTTACTCCGAAGTACTTAAAATAATAGCCTGCCAAGTGCCAAACAGTGCAAGATACATACACAAGCATCTAGTAACAAATCACAAATTGTATCTTTCTCGTAAATTTCACACACTCTGACACGCACTCATGATGATCAGTGACAAAAAATGAGTAACTCAAGCAGATGGCTGAAATCCCAAGAAACCAGTAAACACTGGAAGAGTCCTACAATAATCAGCATTTATGAGCTGATTTAAAGTCAGACAAGAACGAGGTAAACAATTCATGAGTAGCCTATCTTGTGCCTAAAACTTTCCCAGCTAATCACCAAACTTTATCGACTTATCACACATTTTCCCACTTTCACTTCATAATTATGAGTCTGTCAGAGTGTGTAGGAGCGTGTTCTTCAGTTTTTGTGTTTGTGTGTGTGGTGTTTTTGGCGTTAGGAGGAGGCCGTGGAGCATCATGAAGTATTTATAGATGTAAATTAGCTCCCTGTTTCACTCTCTCAGCCCTTTCAACACTACCTCATAATTGGTTTCTTTCAGTTGAAAGTCTCCTTAATAGCACATGCATGTTGTTATATCCAAATGAGGCAGATTGGAATTCCAGGTGTGTGTGTGTGTGTGTGTGTGTGTGTGTGTGTGTGTGTGTGTGTGTGTGTGTGTGTGTGTGTGTGTGTGTGTGTGTGTGTGTGTGTGTGTGTGTGTGTGTGTGTGTGTGTGTGTGTGTGTGTGTGTGTGTGTGTGTGTGTGTGTGTGTGTGTGTGTGAGGATGAATAAAGTGAATCAGATTTGGATACAGGTGTGTCCCCTTTTTTGTTCTCTCGTGTGCGTGCGTGTGTGTGTGTGTGTGTGTGTAGAGGGTTGGACTGTGTGTGTCAAGGGGTGGCTGCATTAGGGGATGCTGTGAGCCTCAGAGCAGATGAGCAGAAGTGAGCCCACAGACTGCCCGACTGATGCCTGATCAAGTAACTTTTTCATTTTCTCCTGTTCAGTGCTGTGTGTGTGTGTGTCACCTCTCTTCTCCTGTACTTTTGTCAGCCCTTTTTATAGGCACTCCTGCTCTGTAGCTTGTTTTTGACTGGATTGCGACATTTTCAAGGACTTTGGACAATTGGTTTTAACTCTATCTATCTATCTATCTATCTATCTATCTATCTATCTATCTATCTATCTATCTATCTATCTATCTATCTATCTATCTATCTATCTATCTATCTATCTATCTATCTATCTATCTATCTATCTATCTATCTATCTATTATCTATCTATCTATCTATCTATCTATCATCTATCTATCTATCTATCTATCTATCTATCTATCTATCTATCTATCTATCTATCTATCTATCTATCTATCTATCTATCTATCTATCTATCTATCTATCTATCTATCTATCTATCTATCTATCTATCTATCTATCTATCTATCTATCTATCTATCTATCTATCTATCTATCACTCATCACTGTTTAAGGATAGAGGGATTTCTGTTGTTCTGTATGCAGAACTAATCCATAGAAGGTTTCTATATAAACTCTCTAAAGTTCATCTAACTCTCTTAAGTTCACCAAGGTTTAATGGCCGTATGGATGTTCTGTTTGGGGAGTTGAATCATGGTCTTTAAATTGTGCTCGTAATATGTTCCTGCCACAGCCTTAGTGAGTAACTGGTCAGTTTAATTGCAAATGCCTGTGCTAGGATGTATATCACATATTTAATGGGTGCATTTTGCTTTTTTGTGCATTTTCTTGGACTGGTTGTCTTCCCATTTCTTTATATTCTGTAGGATGGATTTCTGTTGTAAAGTGTAATTTAAGGTAATTGCTAAAAGTATTGCAACGTTTTGTTCTTTTGTTCACTGAGAGCTGTGATATGTGAGTAAAATTGGCCTGATTTGCATTTATTGTTACTTGTTTTGTTTTTTCATTTGTGTTTATGTCAGTGTGTGGTTATTAATCAAGTATGGGAATGCATAAAAGCTATTGCGATCTCCATCTGCCTCTTCTTTTCTTCTCTATCCTAGAGACACAATTTCTACACAATCCATCATGCCTGCCATTGTGAACCTGCTCTTCAACACGGTCTCCACCAACACCACCATCTCCTTTTCCCTGGTGCTGCCTCTGGTTAGCATCCTCTCCCTTCTGGTGGGGGTCGGAGGTCATCTGCTCATGTGGTTGGTGTTGATGCGTAACCCACGGCGGCGTTCGAAGCCCAGCTCTGTCCTCCTGTTAAACCTGAGTTTTGCTGATCTGTGCGCTCTACTTACCTTGCCCTGTGTGCTACTGAGTGCCAGCTCTCAGAACTGGCAGCTGGGAGGAGGTGTTTGTGTGTTGTTGAGCTTCATGACTTCCCTGACCGCTGGAGTGGACATCTTCAGCCTGGCTGCCCTCTCTGTGCTGCGTTATCGAATAGTGACTCCCTCGACACAGCCCCCCGCCACCCCTGCACAGGTGTGAGTATCTGAAGGAGATCAAGAAAGATAGTTGTAAAAATGGAAAAAAGGTTTTGTGTGATACAAAAAAAGGATAAATCTGTTATATATTATAGGCCTATATATTTCTTTATGAAAACGTACAGGACGTACCATGCTACAGTGATGGTATAGTAATGCCATGAGCTTTATTAAAATATTCCATCACTAGAAGAAATAACTTTATGTTGATTCACTAACCGCTCTGGGCTGCATTTCCCAAAAGAATGGTAAACATAAGTAGATCATTGAGACCATTGGTCCTAATGGTTTCTATGATCTACGTTCCTTCAGTGAAGGATCACACTGATTGAAGTGTTATCTTCTGAGTCATTTTGAATGATTAGTTTAAAGGACTGGCTCATAAGAGTCATTTCTTTGTGACTGGCACTGTTTGTTTTTGATTCACTCAGGTTTACACTAGTTCTTTTTCGTTTTAAAACGCATTAACTTTTACTACAGTTACGAAAGAGACTTTCGAAAACACTGCAGACCCCGTTTTAGTTAGAAAACTCTGGGGTAGCGTTTCAGTGTAAATGGACCAAAATGGAGACTTTTGTAAACGATGCAATGTATGCCTAAGTTGATCGTAGAGACCGCTGGTGTCTATTGTTACAAAGCTTTTGGGAAACGCAGCCCTGAGCCGTCTCTCTCAATGGCTCTGTAACATACCAGCCTCAACGACCATGTAAATAATAAAACGGAGACAGAACTGCATGCTTCGCTGACTTTGTGGTTTTCTCGCATTCAATTCGGACTGCAAACTCGGGTAAATATGACGTGTTTTGCCATGAAAGCCGAATTCCTGCTTTTGCTGAAATGCGGTGCAGGAAACGCTAACACTAAAGGCTGGGCCACACTAGATTTTCCAAATGTGTGAGACTACAAACATGACGATAAGAAATCAAAGATGTAAGCGTTTTGTTCCTCTATGGCCGCGATGTGAACAGGAAAGCACAAATCCATCTGACAAAATCTCAGGCAACAAACGTGACTTTAAAGTAAACAAACATGGCGGAAGACTAGCAAGAATAAATGGCGCTTATAGCGTATGGACTGCTTTTTACTCAAAAGTTGCTGGGGGAAAATTTTTTATTTTTATAGATGGATATGGTGTGAACCAAGTGTGCCACACGAGTCCTGAAAAAGGAAGCCAAAGCGCCTCAATCGCCCTCAGGTGATTGGATGCAGTATAGGTCATAAACCTCGCCCTCTCCATGAAATGTAATTGGACATAGACAAACTAAACAATCATCTTAAACTTCAAATACATTTTTTCCAAAGATAGTTTGTCCTTTTATGCAGTTTTTATCATGCTGATGTTGGTTCAAGTGTTCATTCTTTAAATTGGTTTTAGTTGGTTATTTGATGCTATAAAAACGGGGGTGTGACATTATGATTGACAGCTGAGATTGACAGCTTCTCTGAGTGAAGTAGTCACCATTATAGATTTGCGCAAAACTTTTGCAATATTTTCTAAATATAAATAAAAAACTATTGCGAAATGACGGCGTTTCCATTAATTGATGTTATGCGACTAAAACTTATTTTTTTCCTCTCGCGATAAGTAATTCCAAAATTATGCCACATATGTTGGTAGATTTATGTATATCCCATCCACCGCACTAGCCATTATTTTTAATCCAAGCATGTTATCCAAGCATTAATGGCAAGGAAAGCACCTTATACTTGAGCGTATGAGGTGTGTGTGTTTCTCCCTCATATCTGCTTCAAGGTCTTAATGATAATTTGTGGCATTTATTTGTCGTTTAGAATCCAGTATTCCTGTAATTCTCTTGTCTTTAATGAGTCTCATAAAGAACTCTGTCTCGTCTTCTGTCCAGTTTTGCAGAAAAGGTTTTTTTGAATTTACTGAAAAACCACCTCATGTGAGCGTGAAAACTTTTTTGCAATATATGGGAGTTTTTGCGAAATTGACGCGTTTCCATTGGGCCTATTTTCGATTCCCAATATCAATTTGCGCAATTTGAAGGGTTATGGAAATCTGCCTACTGAGGCACCAATGTAGACTGGGTAAACCCAGCCTGATCTGCCGGCGATTTGATTTCGTCCTGCAACTCAGTCTGGAAACCTGTACATTCAATTCTACTGCTTCTACTTTTGCGTGAACCAATCACAGACTGGCTTATCCACCTGGCACGCTATTGGTGGGTTTAACACGATGACGGATTGAGAAGTGAAGGGTTGTTGCCCGTTGATCACGCCTCTTGTGGTCTGATTGGTTGAAGGACTATCCAATTGCATACAGAGTCATTTAATGTATGCTCGTTTATCACGCCTCTTGTGCAGTAGAAAATACATAGCAGACTCCCCAGACCAATGTTCAATCTTACATTGAGCTTGGTCTGGTGATAGCCAGACAAGCACCAACGGACATTTTCCAGGAACTTCGGGAGGAGATTGGAGCTTTAACTTTAATTTCTACATTTCCATATCTGTTTATTTCACAAAAAGTTGTTGATTAGGCAGGAGTGTGGGCGGGACCTTGATATCGTGGCTCCACTTCGCGCTCACTACTGCACAGACGTGGGCTCCAAGTTGCTGCTGGGCAGACTCAAAACCCAAGATGTCAGCGCCATATTTGGCTTCACTTACTTCAACGGAAGAGAGTGTATGCTCGTCGTCCATCTTTTTGTACAACAAACGTCTATGGTGTGAACACTTTACATGTTATAGTCTTCGGTCAGCTTGCTTTCTGATTGGGTATTGTTTCGTTTCGCGTGCGGGCGTTTGTCCTTGGAGTTCCCCCCACACAACAGTATTTCTGATATTCAACATGTTGAATATTTACAATTCGTGATTGGGGTCGCTCCGACGTTTTTCCGAGCAGATTCAGCACACCACAGGAAAATCAGATCAAATAATCTATACAACCATCAAAATAATCGTAACTTTACCTAGGATTTTCGGAAGGGTTAGAAGGAGAGATCTGTCCAAAATCGTCTCAAATATCTTGTAGTGTGTGGAGGGCTTCAGTAAAAAGATTTTTGTGATTTTAAGAATCAATATTGAGATCGTCGAAATGAAAATCATATTTATTCGAAAAATCTATACTTCACATAGCCCTACACACCGATTCAAGTATTTCAACACCATGATAAAATCCGATTACCTCAATTCTCATAGCCTCACTGTATCATGGTATCGCCATAATACTTTTTCTGAAGGGGATCACAGTAAAGACAACGCCTACTTAAGTGAAAGTTTATATGGCGCCATGTCAAAAAAAGGAAGCCAGACACATTCAATTTACAAATGGCCGTGCCCACTCTTACATGGAAAAATAAAGTGGACAAAGAGCCATAAACTGTATTTCATCTTCTATTTCTGCCCACAGAGCTGGCACTGTGGCTGTTATCTGGCTGGTTTCCATCGCCATGGCCCTACCTAAAGTCACGTACATCCAGTTTGACAGCGGCTGCACGTGGTCGGTGGGTCGAGGTCACTGGCTGGGCTTCCTCGTTCCTGCATTTCTGGTGTATTATGTGGCTCCTCTACTCTGCATCGCCCTGCACTGCGGGCTCATCATCACACACCTGTACCGCTGCCGGGGCACTCTAGCCGCAGACCACCGCAATAAAAAAGCCACCGCCCTTCTCATCGGCTCCACGCTGGTGTTCGCCATCAGCTGGCTGCCTTATTACGTGCTGGAGTTTGTCAATGTTTTATCACCCTCCCTTAATTCGGTCAGCTCGCCCGTCAGCTGGCCCGCAAGCCCAGCCCCCAGCTCCACCACCCCGTCGACAAGTACGGAGGTGTCTCTGCTGTGGGAGGTGACCTCACTGTCTGCCATTCTTCTGATTTGTCTGGCACCTTGCTGGAACCCGCCACTTTACTTCCTGCTATCTAAGCCAGCCTTGAGGCAACTGAGAGGGCTGCTACCCATCATGCACCAACACTGGAGAGCTGCTACCTTCCTACAGCACATAGTGCCAAAACATGCTCCCACACAACCCCACTCACAGCCTGGGTCTCAACACGTTCCTCAGCAGCTACTACCAGCGACGCAGGCACAATGAGAAAACATGACCATGGTAAGGTAGAGCACATACCTGGAGCACAGCAAAGCACCCCCACGTAGGCACAAAGTACACACACGCCACACACACAATGACAGGTGTTTTCTGCCAGAGCATCCTCATCCCTCTCATGCTCGCGGAGATTGTGAGTTGCTTAGTAACACTACAGAGAGGAACAGAAACATAAGACCATGGACCTCTGCATTTATGGCTCAGCATCACATTTTACAATGTTCCAGCATGCCAGCTGCTCTCTTTCCCTCTCTCAAAAATCTCTCGCTCACACTAAGAACGTATCACGGCAGATTTTTATCACCAACTCTGTCACGCTCTCACACATTAGCATGTTCTCGATGACATATGTGTTCATTTTTAATTTGCTTGTTTCTGATCGCCAGTGCGATGAGGAATAGATTAGATTTGTTTGGGCTGGTACTGTATATCAGATAGATCGTCTATAAAGGCTAAATGTAGCGCGCTTGAGTCTCGCTCGCTGATCATTGGTGTTATGAATCATCAATATGTGCTGTAATGAGCTTTTTGACAGTCACTGTCAGCTTCATGTGAAATGCAGTGTACTGTGATTTAGGAAATGGGAAAAGTATATAAATATTTCCCATTAATGGCAGAGGCACGGCTCAGAGAACTGTGTCACCTGAGGATGAGTCATCCTACTTCACACGATTTTTTCATTCTCTGCTAATATTGTAGCCAATGTAATAAAATGTGGATCTAAATTGATCCTGCAATTGTTCTTCTCGGTTTTCCATTCCCTATGCTCCACCCTCCAAATCGGTTCATCTCTTTTGCCTGATCTGAACTGAGAGGAAGGATAGAAAAGAGAAAGATATAGCTTACAGAGTTGAAAACCGTTGTATTAGCATGGTACATGTCTGAAAAAACACGATTTTGAGTATTGACTTGGTTCAAAAATCATAGTATTAGACAATGTTGTTACCATGAACCAAAACTATGAATTAAGCAATAAAATAAAACCGTTAAGAAATGTTATTAGTTTTACTTGAAGTGATAAAATGACTTGAACTAAAAAATAGAAGCTAAATAGAAATATTAAAAATCAATAATAATGTAAAAAGCACATCACAACATTACTAAAAACTTAAACTAAAATGTAAACTGAACATATAAAATAAAAGCTTTTTTTAATAAATACTATAATATTATATAATAATACTAAAATATCACTGGTATTAGAATGGTACATAACCAAAAAAACATGGTATTGAGATAGTGTCATGAAAATTACAAAAAACTTGGGTATTTTGAATACGTACCATGGTAGTACCATAGTATTCTTACCATACCATGTATTTCAGTACCATAATATATTTTAAAGTACCATAGTATTTCCATCTGATACCATCACTACTTTTGGGGGGTTCTAAAACCATGGTATTACCATGATCTCAAGTCCAAAAAATATGGAAATGCCATGGTTGTTTTGTACAGGCATCTGTTTTTATCTTGGCATACTCATTTTCCAAGTCCATAAATGTGACAAAATGTTTGTTCTGGCTCCTCTCTGTCAATCATTCCTCTCTCCAGAACAACAAATCTGTTTTACCTTCTGAAATGCATTACAGAGTGGCATTCATGGTAAGCTAGTAATTTTCTTATTGCGAGTGTGCATTAGGACATTGTGATCTTGACTTCACAGGGACATTTAATCTGCATCCAAGGCTGGTCGTTTCATCAAATAACAACAAGGTTCGAAATCATTTCTGGGATGAGTGGAGGGAGGATTCTGTAAAAAAAAAAAGATCAAGAGGTCGGCTTTCTGATGATGCCTGTTATTTGACAATAACGAAACCATTGAACGAGTTTGTTTACCTAGGTTTTAAAGCTGACTGGAAAATTGGTTTGTTTTGTTGTAATCCCTCTTACGTAAACCAGCAAAACACCAGCCATGCAAGTGACCAATGAAATCTTTTTCGCTAATCTGATGCAGTGTCCCTTCAGACCTCAATGAGCTAATAACCGTTCAAAGGGGTCGTGGTTAAAGTGCAGACATGGCTGACGAGAACAACGCTGAGAATGGGGGTGAGCTTTCTCACAATTACACTGACAACATCAACCATTCACCACGCTCGCAAGACGTACCCACTTAAACTCACTCGTTATCTACTGTAATTATACAGTCATATTTTGGGGGGTTTACTGAATAATTAGAGTTGTCAACGCTCACATCAAACTCCTTTCAGTCTCACACAGAGCCGACGAGGTCTGATGAGATGCAATTAACACTGCAGATTAACAAGCTCATCTCCGAGCCCAGTGTGCTCCACTTGTCCCTCTCGACCCTCTTTGTCATCATGTGAAGCTGCAGTCCACCACCACGGTCTGAAGCGGTCTTGTTAGGTAGACTGTTGTGGAGCTGCACTGAGCTGGCAATGTGACAAGTCTGTCACACATATCTGAAATATAATCCACTGCTTTCCAAGAATGGTAACAGTAAGCTTATTTGCATCATGTTTTTTTCAGGATGCATACTGTATTGAATAATCTTTACTGACATATAATACTGCATGTAGCCTATTTACAAAGCAATTGCTGATGTGTATGATGAAGAAAAGCACAAAATAAATGGGTGACATGGATGACTACAATCATAAACTTTACTCTTGGTCAACCGAGATGGGTTTATTAATGGTTGATTCTTCAGTCACAATCTGAATAAAATAAATAAATAAATGTGATGTCCAGTGTGGTCTGAAGATCATCTGAGCCAAAACTGGTGTGTACTAGACAATATTTGTCGAAGGAGAACAGTTTTCATCAGGCAGCTGGAGACATTGGGTGTTTCTCAAACAGGTTGCATCCTACCAAGACTGCGTCCTTCCTAGTCCAGTCCTTCTGAGGCTTGTAGTGTCCTCCTCAGCAATTAAACACTAGAATGGAACTAGGAAGTTGTGCATGGCTACTTCACACATGATCCCGCCACCACGGTCACGCCACAAAAATACTATTGATAATATCAGCAGGTAGTATTTGGAAAAATACTTTGTATTACAAATGTTTATATTAACTGGCTTTCTATTAATGCGCTACAGTGAATGACAACCATCTGCAGTCTCCCAGTTGCTTACATTATTGTCGATTTAGTGTTAGCAAAATAAAAGATAGCATCTGTGTTTTCATGTCTGAAAACCTTATTTTTGTCTTAAATTTCATTAAAAACTTTCCATCAGTTTATTTTTGTGAATTTAAATGTGTGCAAAGGATTGTGGGTGATTTAAGAGCAGCCGAATGAAGGATGCAAAATGAAGTCTGCCTTCCAAGGAGCCTTCAAACTGAGATGGCCTTCAGCAACTTTTGATGACGTGACAGCCGAGATATGCAGCCTTCGTAGGATGCAGCCTTCCGTTTGAGAAACACCCATTATTATACTCAACCAACCATGCAGAGATTAATAGATTAAACTTTTTTGTGCGATTGATCGCACATTTATCGTGAAATTAAGCATACACCATTTATCTTGTTTAACACAATAATTTTGTCATCATCCTGTATTAAAAGTAAACCAGGCATGCTTGCTGTACGAGTCCTGTACGTCACCACAACATACATAGTCTTAATTCTTGATTGCAACCCTTACCCATCAAAACTTTACTAGCGAGATGCTGGTTTGCTTTATCCAGCCGAAAACACATAGTTTGCGTATCACCTGAGACAGGGATAGCTGCAGGTCGGAGTAATCCAGACAGCAATAGTGCCAACCAGATCCTGGCCATATCTGTTATTTGGATGTGGACCGGATCTGGGCCGACACTATTTTGCTGTCTGGGTTGGCGTGCAGAAAGTTGAATTGCTACAACAGAATCTAACCCAACCCTACCCCACACCCTGACAGACAGCTTTTACGACCAATAATAAAGACCTTTCTCCATGCCCCTACCTCTCAGTGTGCCCAAACCTTTCGCCACGGTCATTAATCCAACCTGCAGATATCCACTCTTGGAGAATCTGTCCATACAGCGGTGGGATGTTTTGACGTTCCGTTCTTTCACACAGCACGATGCTTGAGGGCTCATGCTCTTAAACAATCACAGAATATGACAGAGCTTGGGTTAAAGGGTTAGAATAGAAATTTCCGCCTACCAGGGTAACAGATGCTCAGTGTGATAAACTTCCGACTTCTTAAGATCATCTAACTGCATGACGTAAATTACGTTAATGATGCAATTTCACATGCTTCTCCAAGTGTGGGTATTTGCAGGTTGGAGTAAAGCCACGGTCACACTAGACTTTGAAAATGTCTTTGAGGCGCTGCAACAGTTGTGGTATGACGTCTTTTTTATAAACATGAATTCAACATATAACAAAAAATGTTCAAATATACAATCTACTTGACTTAACTGCAAAAATATCGTGATTTTAATTCAGCTAAGAGGTCATGCCTTGACGTATCAATCTTCTACTGGTCACACGTCCTCACGTGATGCGAATTCGTTCACAAACTTGGTCTTTGGAATGCACTGAAATGCGAAAGCTTTCGCAGGAGCTTGCGTTTCCGGTCTGGCACATTCGCATGCATATAGAGACAGAGCAACACGTGTCATGATCTGAAAACCACGCCCTCCCTATGGAGACAATCCACCACTCTCCATTGACTTTGTATTGCGTGAAGTGGCCTCCATGTCATTTCTGACTTATAACAACAAACAAAACAATATCTAAAAGCTGATATGTGACGAAGTGCACAGCAAACAAGCTAAACAAAACCCAGAACCAAAAACCCAAAAGTTTTTATAAGCTGTTGACCCAAAAAACGAACGTTTAAGGACACAAAAGTGGATACAGGCAATGGAGACAGAGCGCGACATGTTATATTACACTGAGAACTACACCCACTAGAGGGGAATGTAAACAGCGACAGGAAATATAATATATAAAACTGACGTTTGGATATTTAACTTAACAGTGACAAAATGTTTACTGCACACATAGGCATACTGAGTGTCAGGATCCCAAAATTGACCCATTATTCCTGCTGATGCCTCACGTCTTATTGCCTTATCTCCTTAAACGCTCGTTTTTTTGGGTCGACAGCTTATAAAAACGTATTTCTGTTTTTTTTGCTTGTTTGCTGTACACCCTGTCACATAGCAGCTTTTAGTCATTGTTCTGTTTTTTGTTACAAGTCCGAAATGACAAGGAGGCAGCCTCACGCAATGCAAAGTCAATGGAGAGCGTTGGTGGCCTAAATGCGCTCTGTCTCTCTATGAATGAAAGTCAATGGAATGAAAAGTGCAGTGTGACCGCCCCTTAAAGGGTTAGTTCACCCAAAAATGAAAATTCTGTCATTAATTACTCACCCTCATGTCGTTGGACACCCGTAAGACCTCCGTTCATATTCGGAACACAAATGAAGATATTTTAGTTGAAAGCTGATGGCTGAGAAAGGCTTCACACAGGCCTCCATTGGCATTTAGTACATTGACACTTCCAAGATCCATGAAAGGCACTTAAAACGTCGTTACAAAGTCTATCTCACCACAGTGGCTCTACAATAATCATACAATGCGACGACAATAGTTTTTGTGCGCAAAAAAAAATCAAAATAACACCTTTATCCAACTTGTTCTTGTCTTCCGTGTGCGCCTCCACGACGCATGCGCGAGAATATGACGTAGCGCCGGTGTTCGGGAATCGATGAAATACACACTTAAGCTCCATTTTGAGCACTACGCCGAGACCTAAAGCGCGATCAATGTAGAATCCAACAGCTTAGACACGCGCGTCTTCCTCTGCTCGTAAACAAATCGCTTCTGGGTCATATGTCCGAACGCCGGATCTGCGTCATATTCTCGCGCATGCGTCGTGGAGGCGCACACGGAAGTCGAGAACAAGTTGGATAAAGGTGTTATTTTGATTTTTTTTTGCGCACAAAAACTATTGTCGTCGCATTGTATGATTATTGTAGAGCCACTGTGGTGAGATAGACTTTGTAACGACGTTTTAAGTGCCTTTCATGGATCTTGGAAGTGTCAATGTACTGAATGCCAATGGAGGCCTGTGTGAAGCCTTTCTCAGCCATCAGCTTTCAACTAAAATATCTTCATTTGTGTTCCGAATATGAACGGAGGTCTTACGGTTGTCCAACGACATGAGGGTGAGTAATTAATGACAGAATTTTCATTTTTGGGTGAACTAACCCTTTAATGTGCGTGACAAAGGTTGGGGTGTGCCGAAAGGTAAGGGCGTGGAGAAAGGTCTTTATTATTGGTTGCAAAAGCTGTCTGTCGGGTGTGGGGTAGGGTTAGGGGTTAGCTTCTGTTGTAGCAATTCATCTTTTGGCACACCTCTTTTTATCGGCCAGTTACTCTGACCTGCAGCTATCTCTGCTTCAGTCATTTATTTGAATTTATTTGCGATATTTACATTAAATTATTTTAACGTGTTAAGGATTTTGAATTAATCGCGTTAACATTGACTTCCCTAATATATAAAGCCCAAAACATTGTTTTAATTTTCCTCTTAAACAATTTGACATTCATTTTGTGTCCATATGTGTTAAGTCCCTGCCACTTTTCCTGCGTTTCCACGTTTCCATTGACTAATTGATTCTCTACATTGAAAAATGTCCCCTAAAATTACACCTTTATTTCAAAATCGTGCAACTTTGTCCGAAGATCATCTATAGCCAACTTTAGTGAAGATTTGACTAAATTTGGTGAAATAAAATGTCATACAAGTTAACAGGTTGACATTCTAAAACAGGATATCATTGGCTTCTTATGACCCAAGGAATAAGAAGAGACCATGAGCAATGAATTTAGAAGTAATTGAATTATTTAGAAGTAATTGAATTATTGTACATTACATCATATTAAAATGTATTTGAGCACAAGGTGGTGCTATCCCCAAACTGCTCAGGTACCGTTTGGACTCTGGGCATAATGGCAATGATCCCTACCAAGCTTCCTTTCAGTACACCAATGTGTTGGTAAGTCCAAAGCCACTTTAAAACCAGCTATACATACATTTTTTTTTTTTTTAAATGGCGGACAAGGAGTATGGCAGAAAATTGGAATCACTCGGGTTCAAGGAATCTAAAGAGACCACCAGACACATGACTTTGGGCCACTAACACATGTGTAACTCTGACCGTTACACATTATGTAAATCAAAACTTGGTCTTGGTCTGAACATGCGAGACAAATTTAGTTAGATTTGTAGGCAGAGTATATTTCTGGTAAGGATGGTGGAAATTGAAAACACAATGTTCAATCAGGAATGCAGAGAAAAAGGAGAAGCAAAGGGCTATGAACAAAAAAAAAAAAGTCGATTTTGAACTGATATAGTGTCACTTGAGCGGGAGACCCCCCCAGATGATTCAGGCCACTTTCAATCTATGTTGCTTCTTTAATAGTAGTTAAATAATAATAGTTCTAATAAAAATAAAAATGGCTCTAATAATAGTTAAATTAAACTAAGATCAAAGAGACAGACATCAATTGGTCTTCGCAGGAATTATTAAAAAGCCTGTATGGAAACGTTTTCTCTCCACCTGTGACATAATGATGCTTGATGTGGCTGCAATAAAACTTAATGACCACTCAATAATTCATACAGCGCTTGAAAACTTCAGGGATAGTAGAGAGAAATATCTCAAAGGATACAGTTTATGTGTCTTTGAAAGTCGATTCAAACAAAGTAGGCATGTAGGCAAAGTAGGCATGCTTAACAAGGTCAAATCTTATGAACACTTGTCCTCAATATGTAGAAAAGAGGGAAGAAATAGAACAGCATGCAGCACTTGATTTTACTTCAATAAAGTGCCAGTATTGTTTGTAGATAACCTGGAGCTGCTGTCACCCACAAAAGAGAGTGTACAGTAGCATCTGCAACTCATGACATATGCCATATTTACAAAAAGCCAAGTTTAAAAATGCAATCTGCTATAAACAATCACAAAATGACAAACCAGGAGTTCTTGCAGAGCAGAATAAGCGATAAATAGAATATAAACATTTTTATACTTCACCATGCCAATAGATTTACCCGAATCTGAGAATCAAAGAGAGATCCAGAGAGACTGGGAGCATTCAGGTAACGTCTGGGATGAAGAGGCGTGTCTACGGTGCGGGGGCGGGGCTACACGCTCTCATATGAAAAGCCACTATTAGAGAGACAGGTGTACAGTAATACGGGAGGCACGCAGCGTAGCCGTTCGCAGAGAAGCGATTACATGTTTACTATTAAGTCACCGTGAGAAAAGGGAGCATTTTTGCGCGGTTGGAGTCACACTGGGAGCGTTTCTTTTTTTCAGACTACAGCCATGTGATGGCATATGAGTCGAGTGTAATGTAACAATCCCCACCGACGCCTGTGCAGTTCTTGACGCTCAGTGACATGACATGGACGGCTGAGTGTCTCACTGAGAGCGGATGAACTGAAGAACGATGTCGGACCAGGTAAGGCGCTTTCCCTTGCGTGTTTGTGTGTGTGGTGTGGATATGTATGTGTGTGGGGGTTGTAGGGTCCTTCACCACAGGTTTGGGATGTGCGCCGGTGTGTACACACCCTCTCTTCTTCTGCAGCCTTTATGTTGACTTTGTTTATGTGGGAGTGCTTGTGTTTTAAAAGCATTCCTTTACTGAGACAGTCATAATATCTAAGAAAATAGCTATGGTTATTATGATAATCACTGTAACTTAATAATAATAGTAAGTCTTCATTGTATAGTCGATTAATTGTTCATAATCACAGTGATTTGCATTCTACTTCAATATTAATGATTCAAATGGTGTTATTCATAGTAACTGTTACTTAAGAGCTGGCCTTGGGCTACCTCACCCCAAGCATCATACTACATCTTTTTGTTTCACTGTCTGACTCACAATAAAGTCTATGATTAATTAATTACCTCCTTTCAATTAGTTATAATTGGCTGTCTACGTGTGTCTTGCATGTCTGACACCGGATCAGGCGTACAAGGTCCCCGGCACACCTGCAGTGCTGCGGCTAGATTAATTGCCATATTAATATTGATGCCAGTTGCTGATGCGAGCAAACAGAAAACAGTTTAAGAGCTCTCTTGGAGATTTTGCTTGATAGAGATAGATGGACAAAGCCCTCAACATCACTGAAACTGTGAAAACTCATTGTGTACCTCATCTTTTTTTTTTTGTCTGTTAGGGCGGCTATGCCGCTCTTTCTAAGCAGGTGATGCTTAAATGTGAATGGACACGCTGCTCATTGTTTTGACCCACTTTCCTATAATGTGCACAACCCTAAAGTCCCAGAGGATCACACTCACAATCCTCCCCCTTGCACGTGGATTGTTTTTATGCATTATTCATTATAGATAGCATCGTTCTTGGTGTTCAGTTTTATTGGAGGACGGTCCTTGTCTCTGATCCTATCTGATGATTTATGTCTTGTCTTTGGATTTCACAGGGTTATAGCTTAACTCTATCGGCTGCACCCCCGCTCCGCAGGGGCAGCACCCCCCTGCCAATCAAGCATCAGCTGAGGCGAGAGGAGGCTGTTTCCGAGGATTACGATTGGACGCCTGGGCATGATGAGCCTGCAACTCCACAAATCAGCGTCAGCACTGTCCAAGATTTGCCTACCCCAAAACCGCCACAGCAGAAGTACCACGGACCCCTTCGGATAGTACTACTCGGCCAAAACGGAGTGGGAAAATCCTCTCTGGCACTTTGCCTTGCTGGACTGTCAGACAGATCACTCTCTATAGACTCTGAAACCCAAGCAACCGGTAAAGATTATATTCATACAGCTTTCTTATGCTCAGCATCAAGCGTCAGGATGCCAAGGACTGTACTATTTTTAGATTTTCTTTGGATGAAACACACTTATCACCTCACAGACACTCAAGATCACTAGTGTAAGGCTCTCAGGATTTGATTGGAAAAAGCAGAGTGGGTGCCGTGAAGGCATCCATCTTATTTCAGGTCTTTCATCATCTTGTGTCTTAATGAGGTGGGAAAGAACCTGCAGAGTACTGCCTCTGCACAGACCCTTTATGCACAAACAGAACATGTCGTTTACTAGAGGATAAAGAGCCAATCAGACACACAGACAGGTTTTTTTTTAATCCTGAGTTGAGTGTTCTTGTGTATCGATTCTGCACCGGCTAAATTATCATTACACAATGTCTCGAGTCCAATTCTGAACTTGCATTTCAAAACTTCTTTTGTCTTCTTCCTACACGTATATTATTATACGTTTGATCCTGTGAAATTGCCAGTTTCTGCTCAACCGCAAGAATAAATGTAGATGCTAATTGTACACAATTGATTTAATTTGTTATAGATGAGGGATACCAGCGGCGAGTGACTGTGGATGATGAGGACAGCACAATTTTAGTATTTGACAGTTGGAAACAGGTGAGTCAAAACCTCTTCCTAAATGCATAAAAGCAGGTTTGCTTTAAACACTCTTTCTTTATTTTGCCTTTTATTTAGTGGCTTTCAGAATTTGTTTCGGTGCTTGCAAGGTGGGAGTGCATTATTATTCATGAAATATTTTGGAAATAAACCCATAATCCAAAGAATTAAACTTCTGCAAATTAATTATGATCGAACAGCTTAAAGGATTAGTTCACTTTAAAATGAAAATTGCCCCATGATTTACTCACCCTCAAGACATCCTAGGTATATATTTATTTAATTGTAAGTTGAATACGGAAGCCGGTGTGGTGGAAGCTAGATATTTTACTTTATAAAGTTTTAAATATGGAAATTTATCTTACAAAAGCCCATCGATTCGCTTCAGAAGGCCTTTATTAACCCCCTCAGAGCCGTGTGGAGTATGTTTATGATGGATGGATGCACTTTTTTGAGCTTCAAACTCGTGAGCCTTGTTCACTGCCATTATAAAGCTTGTAGACATCAGGGTATTTATTAATATAACTCGAATTGTGTTGATTAGAAAGAAGAAAGTCATATAAACCTTGAGGGCGAGTAAATCATGGGGTAATTTTCATTTTAAAGTGAGCTAATCCTTTAACTTACAGACTCCATTCTTAGTTTATTTCAAAGATAATTTCAGCTTAAGTGTGCTTTATTATGCATTTAATAAGATATTTTCCCACTGATATGCATTGATAGAATGTTCAGCATTCTCATAGTGAATTGTGATTGTCTTGCCTTCCCTGTGTATAGATGTTGATTCATCTGACAACAGCAAAGTGACTGATGCAACATGCCATTTTTCACTGATCTAAAGTCTCAAATCCTAAGCTTACCTAACATGGTCCTTCTGCAGCCTTGCGTGCAATGGTATTTGCTTCAGGAAATGTGAATCAAGTCTTTTAATATCTTCACTGCAGCTGCTTTGAAACTAGTTTGCTACAGATTGCACATAATTCATGATCTATTTTTTCATAATTTATGAATTTATGTCTGATTCTGCCCCCTCGTTCCCTTTGTCATGAAATGGTTCCAACACATCTACTGAACTATGGTGCTGATTGAGACTAAGCTATATAATTAATGCATAATAATATAATTTATATTTAAATTACAATTTATACATTCTACATAACAACATAAAGTAAACACCCAATTTTACATAACTGAGCAGCATTTAGGCTGATTAAATATTTTGTTACCTTCAGAACTTAAAGGGATATTTCAGCACTTACTCTTCCTCATGCCATTTCAAACCTGAATGACTTTCTTTCTTCTGCATAGCACAAAAGAAGATCTTTAGGTAACAAAACATTTATGGTTACTATTGACTTATATTGTAGACATAAAACAAAACAAAAACAGACGTTTTATCAAAAATGATGTCTCACAGCTGAAAGAAAGTTGTATAGTTTTAGAATGATGTGAGGATGAGTAAATTATTACATAATTTTCTTATGCGTACGTTATCATACATTATTTGAGTGTGTTGAAAGTTATAATGCTACTTTGTGCATTCGCTCTGCGTCTACTATGAGACACTTGTTGCACACTGCAGTAAGCTAGATCGATATTTGGCATGGTAAAACATGGTACTCACAGTAAATCAAGAAAACGAATTTTAAACAATAAGACAAATTGTGTTGAGCTATATAACAATGATTCGTTTTCTGTTGATGAATGTATCCAAACAGTTGTCTAATAAAACGCATAATATATTAAAGCGTCTTTGGGGTTTCGGAAATCGAGGGTAACGTGGGTATTATTGATAGGCGATGCACGGACACGCCCATGTCCCGGTTTAAATTTCTTATTTCTCTGGATTTAAACATTCTTGGAAACATTTGGGATAATGTAAGTGCACAAGTCAACAAAATATATAACACTGTTCTAGTGGTTTTGGGATATTTTAATTCAAAAATCTTAAATATTGTGCCTATAAATGAATTGAACCCCTAGATTCACATGGACCATCTGAACAAAATCCAAACCGATTGTCTAACACTGATTTTATTGCATTCGACACTGATTTTAAGAAAACAGAGAGAGAAGGATAGAGATGTTAACAGAGACAAAAAGAGGGGATGCAGAGAAAGATGAGAGAAATTGTCTCTTGACCCTCCAGCCGAGATTTGTCTGTTGTTTGTCATTTCAGTTTCCTTTTACTTTAGGGCAAATTGTTTTCAGTTTCCCGTAATTTGTTCCATTTCTGTTGAGTGTAACTGCCGGGTTTAAAGATCCTCTTACAATCATTTTATGTATACCCTCTATAAATTCAGCCAGGTCCAGGTTTCCTTGTTATTTCACAGTGAATTATGACCTCTGCTTTTACACTGTAAAAGCCACTTGTTTGGTAGTAATATAAACTGATCTAATGGATCAATGCACTGTGGCATGTATCATTAAACTTCTGTCATGACTCCTGCTTTTGCCTCAGTGTATTGCAGAATTGTATGTTTTCATGCCATAAATATGACAAATCTAGATTGTCAAGCGAAAGAAATACAGTACTAAAAGTATTCTGTGGCTAAATGTGACCCTGGACCACAAAACCAGTCAAGGGTAATTTGCCGCCGATTTGATTTTGCCCTGCAGCTCAGGCTGGAAACATTCATTTATCCTGCTTCTGTCACACTTTTGCGGGAAACAATCACAGACTGGCTTATCCACCTGGCGCGCTATTGGTGGGTTTAACACGATGACGGATAGAGAAGCGATGGATCAATGTCCGTTGATCACGCCTCTTGTGGTCTGATTGGTTGAAGGACTATCCAATTGAGTACAGAGTCATTTGAGTTATGCTCGTTGATCACACCTCTTGTGGTCCAATTTGTTGAAGGACTATCCAATTGCGTGCAGAGTCATTTGAATTATGCACGTTTATCACGCCTCTTGTGCAGTAGAAAATACATAGCATACTTCCCAGACCAATGTTCAATCTTAAATTGATTTGATTGACAAGATTTATACATCACCTGCTGAATAAATAAGCTTTCCATTGATGTATGGTTTGTTATGATAAGACAATATTTGGCCGAGATACAACTATTTGAAAATCTGGAATATGAGGGTGCAAAAAAACAAAAAAATCGAAATATTGAGAAAATCGACTTTAAAGTTGTCCAAATGAAGTCCTTAGCAATACATATTACTACTAATAATATTTTTTAAATTTATTTACAGTAGGACATTTACAAAATATCTTCATGGAAAATGATCTCTACTTAATATCCTAATGATGTTTGGCATAAAAGAAAAATCGATAATTTTAACCCATACAATGTATTGTTGGCACAAATATACTTGTGCGACTTATGACCGGTTTTGTAGTCCAGGGTCACAAATGTCAACAGGTTAAACTCATACAATACCATTTCAAATTTTTTTTTTAAAGAAATTAATACTTTTATTCAGCTGAGATGCATTAAAATGTAAATACTGTTCTTTTGAACTTTCTGTTCATCAAAGAATCCTGAAAAAAATTAAAAGGTTGCTAAAAATTAATCTTTGCTTTCAAATTACATTTGAAAATATATTAAAATGGGAACATTATTTTAAATGTTAATAATATATCACTATTACTATTTTTACTGTATTTTTGAATAAATGCAGTAAAATAAGTATAAAAAAATTAATAAAAAAAACCTAAATAAACCTCCCATCCAATTTTTGGGAAGCCTTTCCACTTTAACTTTAGGGATTTTCTGAAATGGTCAAAACCAATAATTAAATCACAATGTTATCATGTAGTGTATATTGGTCAGAAAATATGAGACTATTATGACCCCAGGGGTGTTTTGACTCTCGTCTTTGATGTTGACCCTTGTAAGCAGTGCGATCTCATCCGAAGCATCTGTGTGAGTGAATTATTTACATTCATCTTCGTCTGGGATTGACGCCTCACTACTAGTTCTGATCTTCTCTCTTCATTAATCAACCACCTTTTCCTCTTACAACCCGTTTGACCATCACGTCAACGATAGGACATTCACAGGGTCCTAAATACCTGTTAAAAATCGACTTGTCATTTGATTTTGTGTACGATGCATGTATTTCCTTCACACCCGCTCGCATGACAGACCAAAGCATGAAGTGTGGGTGTATCATCCACTCAGTGCTCTGTTTATACTCTGAAATATGATGATAATTTTGCCTGGAACACACAGATGCATCACAGCGATACCATGAGCACGTGCTTGTCTTTGTGTCTTTTCTGTGTCACAGCTCACTAGAAATTATTCAACACCTGTGGATGTTATGCGATACCATAGGGTTGTGCATATAGATGTTTGACACACCACAGGGGTATTAGGTTGCCTTTGCTGCCATGTTGAATATTCAAATGTATTCAAATCCCTTGGCAAAGTTGACGTGACATTTTTTAAATGATGTTTATGTGTCATGTTATCTCTCCGAAATCAGATGCTGTTTGTTACAAGCATGAATGTCAGTAGTGATACTGCATTCATAGAATGACTGCAAGTTTTTGGATTTATTCCAGGGCAGAGAGGGAGAGAGCAGTGGCTGGAAAAACTCCAGACTCCCCCCATTCCATCATTTCTCTTTCTCCGTCTTGCCATTTTTCTCTTTCAAAGCATCCCTCTTTTTCCTCTGTCTAACCATCCGGCCCTCTTATACTCTGTGGCACATCATATCACATGACCTCTGACCTCACCCACTGCGTTGCATTCTATACCCGCCTGGCCTGTTCCCCGGTTGCCATAGCTACTGGTGGTTATAGCAAACAAAAGGATCTCAGATAAACTATGCAGTGATTAATTTTAATTTTACAGATGCAGAGCGCATTCGGTGCTGCCCTTATAGCTTCATGGATCACTGATTTCAATCTGTACGTAGCTCATGAATTGATGCCTCGTCATGAAGAATGTTCAGCTGAAGTCTGTCAGTAATGCAGTTACTTCATCGTTTATTTCAGGGTTTATTTGAGTAGTGGTTAGAGTTGCACAATTGATCCAATCAAAATCGATATTCCCTTGCACAATAAACCATTAAAAGGCTGTGATTTAATTAAAGAAAATAATGCACTGCATGCTTCGAAGTGAATTAGTGGTGTTCTGTTTTGTCTGTAGTCTACTACAATGACTCCCAACCAGGAGTACTTGGAAAGGTTTTGGTTTTGTTCAACAGATATCATAACTATAATAGGGTGAAATTAGGGCTGTCGGAATATTAAGTTGTTAATCACAAGATTTTGTTCTGTATTTAATGCCTTAATGCATTCAGTTCCTTTTGAAAAAAAGAATATGGCACATTTACAGTACACTGCATTTATTTGATCGAGGTACGATATAAACAGTAATATTGTGAAATATTATTATAGTTTTCTGTTAATATATTTTAAAGTGTAATGTATTCCTGTGATAGCAAATCTGAATTTTCAAAAGCCATTACTCCAGTCTTCAGTGTCACACGATCCTTCAGACATAATTCTAATATGCTGATTTGCTGCCCAAAAAGGTTTATTATTATTAAAGGTGCACTGTGTAAATTTGAACGGCATCTAGCGGTCAATGTAACAATATAAAAAACTTTACTTTCACTTTTAATGCATCCTTACAAATATTGTCTTTCAAAAATAAAATTCTGGCCCCAAACGATTGTGAATGTGTTGGGTTTGCTCACAGCAGATATTTCTTGATGATAATTCATTCCTGTCATATAACCCCCCCGAATGGTTTCACTTTTTGTCAAACATCCCATCTGATGTTAATTTATAAATACGTCTGCAGTGAAAAGGTCTTTTTTTCTGGGAATTTTTTTCCATGATTTGCCCCAGAACTGTCAAATCTTGTGATAGACAAACAAGCTCAAGTGGAGCTGAAGCACAGTTTTTTTTTTTTACCCACTGTATTGATTGTTCCCTATCAGTCAGTTCAATCTGACGTAACATCGCCGTTCCCTCAAGGGTTACATTACGTTTTTATTTAATAAAAGGTCATTATTAATGATTATTACTAAATGATATCTAGTATATTAGAAGCATTTTGATGAGTAGCTTGAGCCTTTTTGACGAGTCTGTGGGAGTACATGCTCAAAAAAAGTTACAAAACACTGATCTGCTACATATGCTCGAAGTACTGTAGGCTGTGTTTACACTTAGGGGTCTCCAAGAGGTACGAAAACATTTTGCCTTGAATGTGAACACTCAAACTGACTCCTGAAAGCAAACTCATCTCAGGAGATGGTGTGAGAATACGGTGTGGTTCGCTAAGAGTAATTCTATTTATTGGCAGCAGAATACGGGTAAAACATGGCTCAAATGCTCCAAATTGAGTTATTGCTTACCGGTTTGGAGTTTCGCATTCTCTTTCGGAGGCAGGAGCTGCTCATTCAATGATTGTATGCTTTTTGTGGTTTGCTTTGATCCAGACAGCAGCAAAATGAGATGTTAAATGTTTATCAAATTTGAGTTTGAATCACAATGTGTTTAATGGTTTCTCCCTTGAGTATTTTTAAGACAAAATATAAGCATTACTAAGTAATGTCTTAAGTGACTCAGTGAAGGTCAGCACTTTCCTTGTTGTTTAACAGGGTCAGCATATTTGGATGCAGTGAAGAGGGTTCAGTAAGTTTACTGTAACGTTGCAGTCTGTTCTGCGGACTGCTGCCTCACTGTCAACTTACTGCATTCACTGAACCATGGAGAATTGGAGAGCGAGAGCGAGAGCGAGAGAGAGTGAATGAACTCATTTTCACACAGTGCTGCATCACTAGTAGCTGAAGAGGATGCAGGTCTATTTTAGTTCTGTAGCAGATTCACCAAGTTCACCCAATCTACACCTGACACATCAGTCCAATTAGAGTCTGGAGTACGCACAGGCATTCATTCAAACATGCACATGCTCACAAACATACTGTACAACCACGTACACCGCCCCGAGTGTAGACTGCCTGAGTTAGCTCTGAGACTTAAAGTGCTTGTGACAGCGGGGGGAAGAATGGCTTTAATAAGTCATTCTCTTTCCTAAAATAGCTGACGCATGGTCAGTAACGTCCTTACGCAGGCCGAGAACGCATTCCGTCACCCGCCCGCTGGTAGGCAATGGGAATTGCATCACACGTCGCTGCTCCGTTTTCCATGCTCCAGCATGAGTGAGTTCCAGCACGGGAGGCATCAGCATGTTCTTAACTCTCTGTTCACCTATTTCAACTAGGGTGATTTCAGGGTGATTTGGGACACTTTTTGCCATTGAGATGACTTGGAAAAGTGTCCCAATCCCCCTGAATTCACCCTACATAGGCCAAAAACTCACCTTGTAATCAATTTGCAGCCTAAACAGGGTGTGAACTGGGACTTAATTTTTATCTATTGTTCTGTGCATACTAGTATATGTGTTTTTTTAACTGAATATCCAGATCTACCACATTTGTCTGAATTGTTGTGGATACTGTGGCCCACAATGCAGTGGGCATTGAGCCTCCTTTTCTAATCTATAAACAACACACACACACTCGCACACAATCTCAATGTATTACATGTGTTATTAACCTAATTTACTCATCCTCTTGTTGTTTCAAACCTGCATGACTACACATTAAAAATATGGTCACTTCCATAGCATCTTTTTTCTATAAAAATTAATGCTGACAGAGGCTGTCATTCTGCCTCATATGTTCTTTGGAACTGCATGAGGGCGAATAAATTAATAAATTATGACAGAAATGTCATTTTTTGGGTGAACTAGCCCTTTAGCAATCATTCCATGCAACATAACAAATGTTGCATTCTGCTATTTTAAATGTTTATCTTTGCATATTACTGTAGGTACTTGTAAGTACGTATGCTATTTTCATAAAACAGTATGCAAGTAATTTACAGCATATACTACTGTGCAGTGTTCAGTATGAGCTGCCATTCTAAACCTAGCCCAGAGCAACCTAGCTCTAGCCAGCCATGAACACTGCACAAGATGCTACCGTTTCCTGTCACTGTATGGTTGACAGACATGTCATGGTAGACTGGGGCTATTCGACTTAGCTATAATTAATAGATTGCTTTGAGGTGAAATATTGATGATGCTAAGTGGCTCACATGGTTTTTGTTTACTGGGTAGGGGCCATTGTGTGTGAAAACTTGCAAGGCGGTGTGGAGTTTGTAAACGTGTGAAGTAGGTTATACGTCTGTTTATCCACTCAGAGTGTGTAGTGTACTGCAGGGAGCCTTATGCTTAAGGACAGTGTGCTATAGCTCAGCCCTAGTGTCGTTCTGGACTGCGAGCTTTTTGTAACTTTCATTAGGGAGATGTTTTCTTCTTTGATGTTCGCGTGCTTGGCAGAGAAAGCAGGCTTTTATTTCTGTGGAGGTATGTGTGCTTTGTGTTTATAGCAGCAGATTTGGCTTGTTCAGCGGCTGAGAAAGCACTTTTAGATGGGATGGTGTCCTGTATGTCTGTGTGTGGGATCTCGGGCCAATGTGTGTTTGGGAAGAGGGGATGTGTGGACAGATGGTCTGTGGTGACTGTCTGCAGGGGTGTAGACCTCGCTCTGGTGCACAGAAACAAACTCGACACACGCTTAAGTCTGAACATCAGACTCGACTTCTCCCCCCTATATTAAAGTCACTTATGATAATAATAATTTGTTTCATTTATATAGTGCTTTTCTGGGTACTCAAAATGCTTTACATATGGAAGGGGGAATCTCCTCAACCACCACCAATTTATGCACCATGCAAGCCCCTCTCCATATTTTTATAAATTATATAATATGCTTATTATACTAAATGCCTTCTATGTCTTATACTTAATCCATGTGTGTAATGTTTTAAATGTATTTATTTAATTATATAATATTTTTTAATATTATTCAGTATTAATATTATTTAATAACAGCCATCCAGGGTGTCTCCCAGCCTAAGGACCTTTCCCACAAACTTACTAGCGGTTTGAAAAATGGATGGATGGATTATTTAATAATATTTAATATTATATTGAATTATATAATATGACATTCATTATGTAATCATATTTAATTAAATTTTGTTATACTTAATTATATAATATGTATTTATTTATTATTGTAATTATTGTATGTTTATATTTATTTCATATACTTTGTCTTCTCAATAAAGTTTATCTTGTTTAAAGGATTTTTTTTTTTTACTGGGAAAAAAGACCAAAATATTGATGAAATGCTATTTTTTTGCAATGTTTTCTCTGTATTGGCTTGTGGCCCTGACCTGATTTCCATGTAATCTGCCTTCCTGTGCCAGACGTGCCCCGAAGAAGGTGTGTTTGTGTTAAATGACCCGGTAGAGAAGGAACACTGTTCTTAAGAATGGGTTCATGGTGGGAGATGAGTTGAGGAACATTCTAATTCCATGTTTTGCCCAGATTCTAATCTGCTTTATGACCTAACATAAACTCTTTTAAGGCTTAACCACGGCAACAGGAACCGAGAGAAAAAAATTCCAGGGTTTTAAAGCTGAAGTGTGATTTCTTTACCACTGGGACCAAAGAGAATTGAAAGATAGATTTCCAAAGGATTGTTTGTTTTCAATAGAACCGTTCAGTTTGTGAGCCTCGAGTTCCCTCTGGCTTTGGGTGTTTAGATTAGCAGTTTTCAATGTTTCAGTAATTTAAGTTCTGTGGTTAACATTACTTGAGGAGATTTTAATGTTTTGTTGTATAGCGTAAATTACACACAATCACCTTAAGCCTACTTTTGTTTATGTTAAACGTAATTCGCAAAATACAGACTACACACAAGGATGTGACTTTACATGCTTCCGTCCGTCCATCCACCTGACCAGCCAGCTCTTCATTGTGTTAAATTAGCTCTAAAAAGTTTCCTGCCTTTGTTTGGGAAGTGAAAAAGAGAAATATAAAATTGCCTTGAGAGTCCATTTTACTCCTACCAAAATCACTTGAACGCACTTAATGTTGCAATTACAACAGAGCAATATTGAATTCACCACAGTGCTTTGACTCTAAGGGGAATTCAACCTACAAATTGCTTACTTAACATCAGAAACTGCACTACAATTTTAAAGAAGATAATTTTAAACAGAATATGCTCAGTGTGATTATATAACTGATACTTTGTTCCTTTTAATTAAGTCTTTTTGCAACATTATAAATACAAAATGAATCTCCCTGACACATACAAGCACTTCATAACGGTAAATGTGTTTGTACAAAAAGCACCATGCCGTGTGGATGAACATTTAGCTGGATTAGTGCGCATATTTTCATTAACCTGCTGTTAAAGGGTTGATATATAGACCATTTACGCATTTTATTAAGAGTGCAGGATTTAATAATCTAAATCTGCACAAGAGGACAAAAAAGCTGGCAGGCATATTTGCTGACAGCATGATACGGATTCTGTGTGTGTGTGTGTGTGTGTGTTTCATGACCATAACCACTCAGTTTGTGTGATTAAAGAACAGTGTAATAAGAGTGTGTGTTGCAATACCACTGTAGGCTATACATTTTCACATTCATACCTGTTTGTATGTACTCAGAGCCATTAAAAGCTATATCATTTTGTGTGTATATCCGGTCATGGAAGGGCAGACAGTGACAGATGGGCCTGTATTTCGGTGGAAGAGCTCGATGTTGTTAGTCAGATACTGATGTACGCTCTCGTCTTGTTTCTCTGATGGAAAGACCTTTTACTTTGCCCATCCGGCCCCAGAGAGCCCCTCCATCACGATGAGCACTATCGACCGTGTCGTGCTGTCTTCTCCGCTCATCAAGATATGAGTCTGCTCCTCGAAGAAGAAAACCTCCTCTCCGTGTCCTTCCTGCATGGGGTTGTGGCAGGTGGTCGAGCCCCCCTCTTCCCCTTTGCTTCCGCCCCAGTAGACTCTTCCTCTCCAGAGAAACTCTGCATTTCTGAGGCTGTGTGAATCTCACCCTCCGGGGCCGAGTGCGATTGGCTCGGCTGCAATGAGAATTTTTTTAGGCGGTTCTCCAGAGGGCTGGAATTCGCCTTTGGGGAAAAGGGGATGTAGGACGCAGGCTTTCAATCTATTTATCTGTCCCTCTGTGTAGGAGATTAAATAGGAAGCATTCCATTGCAGGCGGAAACATTTTCTTTCTAACCTAAGTTCATTAAAGAGAGTGGCGGCAGTCTTGTCACAGCTGACACGAAGAGAAAGCCCGACCCCTGTTTGGCCGTGCTTTGGCGCTTTAAAGTGTTTGTGGTGACGTTCTCGGGGGGTAAACGCTTGACTGATGCATCTGCTGCCGTTTTGAACACACACCTGAGCTCAGTGGAGGCAGCAACGTTCAAATTGTGAGCTGGAACAACAACAAAGCCATCGTAGATTTGAGGTTATCCTCCTTAAATCCCGCTAATCCTCTTTTTCATGGACACAAACACTCCTGAGCTCCACACTAACAAAAACTGTCCCCCTCTTATTTCCGACCTGCTGTACCAATGACAAATAATCATCTACTCTGTAAATAGCCTGTATATTAAGCACTCACAGTTAAGCTCTGCTGTAATTTGTATGTCTGTGATTTGATTTGATTGACAGGAGCTGTCCACCCTGCAATGTGAGGTGTGCATCCTGGTGTTCTCGTTGACGGACAGGCGTAGCTTCCACCGGATCGCCCAGCTCCGCCTACTGTTGAGGGAGTCGTTGCCGCACACCCCCCTCATCCTAGTGGGCAACAAGAGTGACCTTGTGCGCTCCCGTGAGATCAGCACAGAGGGTAGGCCTGTTTTTAATCTACGTCCTTGAGCACAGATCCCATAATTCAATGCTATTCAACGCATGTTGCATAGCTGGCAGAGATTACATGCAGGGAATTAAAAGTATAGGTTTTTAGGTCGAAGGAAAGAATAGCGGTTTATGGTAAATTAAACATTGTAGACACACATACAGATACACAAAGAAAGGAGAGAGAAAGAGAGATTGATAGTAATATGCAATATAAATAGATTTAAGAATGAAAAGACTCTCTAATTCAAAAACGACCAATTGGAATTCAGTATGGCGATATTAGAAAGACATCATCACTGTCAGCCATGTTGTGTCAACACTGGAAACATTATAGACATTTAATGGTCAGTATAGTCAAAATATTTTGAAATATAATAAATAAAATTCATAGAAATTAATTCACGATACAATACCATTCAAAAACATATATTTTTTTAAACTGAAGGAAATTATACTTTTATCTGCAATCTTAAATTGATCAAAAGAGACCACAGAGACATTTATAATTTTTCTAAAGAATTCTATTTCAAATATATTCTGTTCTTTTGAACTTTCTAGTCATCAAAGAATACCAAAAAATGTATCACAGTTTCCATAAAAATATTAAACGGCACAACTGTGCTCAACATTGATAATAATCAGAAAAGTTTTTCAGCACTAAATCAGTATATTGATTTAGATACAGATATTATTTCTGAAGGATCATGACTGAAGACTGGTAATGAGTAATGGCTGCTGAAAATTCAGCTTTGTCATCACAAAAATAAATTACATTTTAAAATGTATTAAAATATAAAAAAAGCTATTTTGAATAGTAATAATATTTCACACTATTGCAGTTTTTACTGTTTTTTTTACAAGTAAGTATAAGAGAGGAAATTAGTTTCTGAAGCTTTGCAGAGTGTCAAAAATAGAAATAGGGCATATGTCAAAATCAGGTGTTTTTAGTGCTCCATTTATATTGGGAGCAAACTATTTTTTTTTGTGTCACACTGCTGTACTTGTCCAGTGTGGTCATGTGAGATTTCGA
>NC_137102.1:43787159-43894659 GCF_949357685.1 Gobio gobio
TGAGCCTTGGCCGCCCATGACCCTGTTGCTGGTTCACCACTCTTCCTTCCTCAGACCACTTTTGATACTGACCACTGCAGACCGGGAACACCTCACAAGAGCTGCAGTTTTGGAGATGCTCTGACCCAGTCGTCTAGCCATCACAATTTGGCCCTTATCAAACTCGCTCAAATCCTTACGCTTGCCCATTTTTCCTGCTACTAACATACCAACTTTGAGGACAAAATGTTCACTTGCTGCATAATATATATTCCACCCACTGACAGGTGCCGTGATAAAGAGATAATCAGTTATTCACTTCACCTGTTATAATGTTGTGCCTGATCGGTGTATATATATATATATATATATATATATATATATATATATATATATATATATATATATATATATATATATATATTATTATTTTTTTAGACTAGCAAAGCAGACTTTATTTATTTATTTTATTATTATTATTATTATTATTATTATTATTATTATTATTATTATTATTATTATTATTATTATAACTAGTAGTATATACACCATTTCCTTTTTCCTTTATTCAGTTTTCCACCATGGGAACATCACTATATAAACTAGTCACTAGAATATAGGCTGTTGTGTTTTGTTTGGTTCCCATCAAGATGAAAGTTTTATTTCTTTATTTTTTCTCCTAGAATGTAATGATAATATATGAAGAAGCTCCACAGAGACGCTTTTTTCACTAGCTCCTTGTTTTCTTTTTTTTTCTGTAACATTTCTTCATATTTCATGTTTGCAGCGTGCCTGAAGCTGTGCATAATAACTCATTATGTTACAGAGAGATCATTACAGCTTGGGACTTCTACAGGATTTTTCAGCAAGCAGCTGCACATTCAGAACTTCCTTTTCCTCACTGGGATAGAGATGGTTTAACTGCATGATGGAACTCATTTTAGTCTTAAAGACCTCATGAAAGTAAATTAGAGTTTTCTTAAATTGGAGTTTTTCGTGTCTGTTAGATTTGTAATCTATATGCCATTGTGTGCTTAAATTGCAGAACTTGCTTTTTGCAGATATAGGCGATTTATTTAAAATCGACATCTATTGCACTATGCAGATTTTTGTCCATTCAGATGCTCTCTCCTGAATGCAAATAGCAACTGACTATAAAGTAGCAAATCATGATTCATGGCTGTGAAGTAACAAAAGACAACTGGCAATTTACAAAAAAGGGAGGATCTTTATTTATTTATTTATTCATTGAAAGATATATTAAGCATCTTCTGGTTCTTATCAGAGAAGGATTTTGAGTACTTGTGCATGGTTTCTTTTTAATAAAAAAAATATATATATTTTGCATTGCACATTACAATGACATTTACCGATTTATACTTCAGAGATTTAACTGAACTACAGTGACTGTGGTGGGGTAAGTTAATGTAAAACGCTGGCTCAATTTACCCCACATCATTTGGCTCACTTTGTCCCATAGCTGCCATTTTGGACAAAATTAGCTTACCAGGCTAATATTTAGCTAAATGATTTGCATGGTTTTATACATTGCTAAATCACCAACATGGTAGACCTGGACAAATTTGCTTTGATGTAACAGCCATTACAACTGTTATGCTAAAACTTTACTTTGACAAGACGAAAACAATTTTTAAAGTAAATGGGTGCCTTCCTCCCATGTGCTTCTCCTGTTGACAGTCTGGCTGGAATGATGGGTGGTTCCAAAATATATAGTCACATGACAATAAAAGTGTACGGTTGCCAAGATAAAGGGGGTGGTAAACTTACCCACTGGCTCATCTTACCCCACTCTCCCTAAGCATTATTATAAGCATAAAATATCTAGTTTTCACATAGAAATTGGGCTGTAGAGCTAACTCATGCTTTCATAATTAAATATACTTTATTAATTGTTGAAACGGTTAAATTCACCATTTTAAAATAATCATTAAAAAAGAATTTAAAATAACATCCTTATTCAAATTTTCTTGTAATATCCTCTCTGGCCACCAGATGTCGCCACCTGATCGTCGATTTAAAGTGCTTTGCTTCAGTTGGGCAAATGTTTAGTCACATTGGGGACTACATCTTTACCCTTGGTGGGAAAAAAAATTTGACATTTGTGACCAAAGAATGATGGTGAGGGTCATTTGGGAGTACAGAAGGTTTACAATAGCACAATCTAACCGTATGAAATAAAATATGTTACATCATCCCACATACAAAATCAAGTCCGGACATTGTGATTTATTTATTTTTGAATGTTAACTAGTAATATTTCAGCTGACCGTGTGCGTTTACGGTTTGATTATATAAAAAGAGTGTTTATATGTGAAAATATGAGTTCTGTTTTGCCTCTTTAGTCTTATTTTCCTCTTTTTTTTACCTGTATCCCTCGTCTCATTCTCTTTTTTCATCCACCCCTCCCTCATTCTCTCTCTCTCCGTCCTCTGTAAACTGGGTCAGTCTCGGTTCTCTCAGATCTAAGTGTCTTAGTAGGAAGCACCCTATCCCACCTCCCCCTTCTGCTGCAGAGAGTGTCATAACCGCAGGAGAGAGGGGTTTCTGAAGGAGGAGAGGAGAGTCCACACACACTGAAGTTTTCCACTCCCACCTCTCACCGGTTTTCTCACCGTTCTGTACGTCTTCATTGAGATGAGCATTCTAGCTGCTGAACTGCTTGCTAGCCATCTTTGGTATCTTTTTAAGTGGAAGATAGCCTGCATGTTAAGTGGATAATACATTTTTTTTTTTGTGATTTCGAGTGTTGTTAGTGCTTTTCTGGCTCTTATTTCTGTTCAGGTATGCACTATAATTATATTAAAATAATATTTAATATAAAAATAATTATGTTTAAAAAAATATTACTTATTTTAAAATGGAGCATGTTCAAGCACTGTTACAGGTTACAATGAAAGATCCAAAGAATGATGAGATGAGATGAGTTTTGTGGTTTTTAGTCCATGTCTGTTACCAAAACTCACTTTTAGCAGATATACCAACCCAATCTCACGGCATTTTGTACGTATTTTATGAGGTGGCTAATTTGTATGACCTCACTCGTACGAATTCACTGAATTTTTTTATTCGTGTGATAAAGTCGTATGATTTCGAACTAATTATCTACCCCTAACCCCGCCCCTAAAACCTACCCATCACTGCAGTATAGACAAATCGTACAAATTCATATGAGTGAGGTCCTACGAATTCGTACAAATTATCCACCTCGTACAAATACGCACAATTAAATCGTGAGATAGCGTTGGATATACACAAACAAAACGTAGCCTTTTCTTTTTCTTTGCATGTAAACGGGCCAAAAAAATGGATAACTCATCCTGAACTTTGATGATTTTTGTCCAATCAAAATGCCCCCTGAATGAGATAGTCCCTACCCCTGAAACTGGTTAGCAAGTAATGCTAACCAGCTGTTGTGACTACATCAATATTCCCTGCCTAAAATGTCTGTTTCAGTCAGAAATATGTCACGCACCAAAAAAGAGAAAAAAAGCTTGTCAAGAGATTTAGCGTTTTATCAGTATTTCCATTGAGGAGTCAAAGTCTGTCAGAAGCCCTTTTGAAATGCGCCTGGTTGTTTTTTTATGAGTCCGCTGGGTGTAATATTTGCTGTGTGATGTTGACCTGCATGAGGTAAAATAGCAAAACTTCCCCTCTTTGTCAAATACTTCCTGACCTCAGTGAATGGCACACTACTTTAGTTGGCTTTTTCTAATAGGCTGATGACGTTTCTTCCCCGTTGGCGCCATGCAGAATGTGCGTTTGCACGTGTGCGTGAGTGTGCATGCACAAGTCTTGTGTAAGCGCTGTGTAGGCAGATGCGCTGGTGAGACAGGGATTTTTGGAAATTAAAATCAGAATTTTACATGAGGATACTCGAAGATCACAGCAGCCCTTCTTAAGCCAAAACTCCTTTAATGTTTATATCACATTTTTTTCACACTCCCAAATTCTTCGTGTATAATTGATAACATGCTGATACACTCTTGATACACACTGCAGAACTTTGATCTGTTGTGACTGCAACATCTTTGAGGCACAGGGTGTAGGCTATATTTCAGTTCACACACTACTTCTGCATACTAAAAGTTTGCACTTAGCTAGCTGGCATTGGGAAAGTGTGGACTTTTAAATATGTAGTATGCCAGTACATCACTATTGCAATATTTTGCTTGTACTACATCCTAAAATTTGCGCCTTGTTACTTCAGATTGTTTGCACATTAGCATTAGCATCTAGCTCATTCCTACACAAAATCAGAACTCACCCGATTACTTGGCAGACGTTCCTTG
The DNA here is from genome assembly GCF_949357685.1 of Gobio gobio. NCBI lineage: Eukaryota > Metazoa > Chordata > Actinopteri > Cypriniformes > Gobionidae > Gobio > Gobio gobio. The sequence goes on from NC_137102.1 coordinate 43,791,449, forward strand.
TCTTATTGTGAATAATTTAGTGCATTATAAGTAAAAATAAACGTTTAATCAAAATGTCATAACTTTCTCTGAGTCTGAAACAAATTTATTTGATATCACCAAGCCCTCTTAGTTTTCACTACCTTGTTAACAGATCCTTGTCAAAAAAGAGACATTTAATAGCCCTATCCCCCTAAACTTACCCTACCCATAATTTATCCCTAAAATCAGAGGAAAATCAGAGGGAAGTGATAACGATAAAGATATAGTTCTATATACAAAGAAATATTGGAAATATAAAGAAAAAAAAATATTTATTAAGAAAATTGTTCTCAATATTAAAGAATAGCATCGTTCACACCACAGCTATAATGATAACGGCACAGAGAAATGATATTGCTGCAAATTTCAGAATTTTTTTTTTCCAGCTGATGAACGATAAAAACATTGACAGCCAATCAGAATCTATTCTGCTGTAACAAGCTTGAGCATTTAAAGTGACAGACAAGCATGCACTTAGAATAAACAGAATGATATCTTCTTTCCTGTAGCTCAAGCAGTAGAGCATGGCACTAGCAATGCCAAGGTCATGGGTTCGATTCCCAGGGAAAGCAAGAACTGACAAAATGTAAAATGTGTACCTTGAATGCAATGTAAGTCGCTTTGGAAAAAAGTGTCTGCCAAATGCATAAATGTAAATGTAATGTAAACGACATCGTCTGCTGGTGTGGACGCTAGCATAGTTATCTTTATAGTTATCGTTCTTGGTGTGAACGGGCCATAACGTGACATAAACTGTAAACTTGTCCCTCAAATCTGATTGGAATGTTGTTACATGTTGTAGCCTACTTGGTGAAATCGCGTTCACCATAAAAGACCCAGGATGGCATGCACACATGATTTTTGGGCTAATTTTATACACAATTGACCGTTCGCAAAGACCCGCCCCCTTTAGTTACTGCTATGTCTGACAAGCCATGGCGCTCTCACACCACCCACATGTTCTCACGTAGAGAAAATACATCGCGGAGCAAAGAGGACACTGACAACACACAGACAGACAGAACAGAGCAAGTTATTTTGATATGAAACAAAGTAAAATGTTGTAATTTTTTAAAGACATTTAAACAACAAATAACGTTTTGTGGCTCTTCAATGTGTCGTGATCGCTGTAGCGCCTCAGTTAAAGCTGCTCGTGAACTGATCATCTCTTCCTTCTAGTTTATTGATAAGCATGAAATAAAGATGAATGAACACTAAAGTAAATGTTTCAACCACGGAAAGACGTCAGTAAACCCCGGTTTTCAAGTTCAGGTCAACCGACGTTAATCTACTAGCTCTCCTGACTGCTTTGTCGGATAAAACGGCAGATTCAGCGATGTGATTGGTCAGATCAACTGTCAATCAAACTCTTAGCGAAGGGTGAATTAGCCCTTGCACTACAGAAGAGAAGCATTTTGTGATTACAGATAAAATCAAGTCACGCATGCTCTACTTTTTATATCGACTTAAACATTTCTTGAGATTAAGGGTCCTATTTTAACAATCTAAGCACATGGTCTACAGCGTACGCGCACTAGGGTGTGTCCGAATCCACTTTTGCTAGTTTAACGATGGGAAAAATGGTCTGAGTGCATGGTCTAAAAGGGTTGTACCTACTCTCTTAATGAGTAATGGGTGTGTTTTGGGCGCAATGTGCAATAAATCAATCAGAGTCTCATCTCCCATTCCCTTTAAAAGCCAACATGGCGGAATTTGCGAGCAAAAAAGACAGGAACACTTCTCTGGAGAGGAATCCATTTATTTCTAATATTTAAAAATGTTTGTGTGCTGCTGCGCATCCCTGTGTGTGTAATAAGAAGAGTGTACGCGCATTGTGCACCTGCTTATAGGCGCATATTACGACAGCGCTCTTTAAATAAAAAAATAAAAAAATACTGCGCTATTGACTTTAGACCAGGTTTCAGTTGCCTCAAAATAGCAACGTGCTAACAATGCACCTGAACACACGTCATTTTCAGGCCAGCACACCCATGGGCTCACAAATGGGCGCAAATTAATTTGCTATTTAAACAACCTGGCGCTGGACATGAAAATGATAACTGCGTAGGGCTGAAACTAGCAAAAAACACATGCATCGCGCCTGGCACCGCATTGCGCCGGGTGTGTGATAGGGCCCTTAGCTTCATAGATTTAAAACAAAAAAAAGCTGTGGAGATGCATCCCGTATAGATTTAAAACACATTACATTCATAAATACGGGACGATCAACTACATTACGAGACAGATGGAACCCCTACCTGTACGTGTCTTGAAGTCATCTAAAATCCATATCTTTTATAGCAATAAACCACTTCAAATAGCTTGGAGAGTTTAACATAAATAGCAAGTAGATACACTCTAAAAAATGCTGGGTTGAAAATGGACTAACCCAGCAATTGGGTTGTTTTAACCCAGCGGTTGGGTTAAATGTTTACTTAAAACAACCCAATCGCTGGGTTAAAACAACCCAATTGCTGGGTTAGGCCATTTTCAACCCAACTTGGGTTATTTTTAACCCAGCATTTTTTAGAGTGTAGAAGACCCACAATGCATTGCGGCGAAAGTTTCTGTGAGTGACATATCTCCAGCTGCCGGTAGGGGCGCTAATATGGGTCGTATTTAAAGGTAGTGACAAACCACCTATGGTCGTATGGATTGGAGGACTTGTTGGGTAATTTTGTACAACTGAACAGAAAATGTCACAAATATTTCTTTTTGGGGTTTGAGCTGAACTCAACAATGGCAGTGATCCTCCAGGAGCAGGATTGGACACCCCTGGTATACACTCTTAAAAATAAAGTTTCCAAAAGGGGGTTTTGAAGTGATTTTTTTGGTTCCCCAAACCTTTCAGTGAACAGTTCTTAAAAGAACATTTTTTTCCCCTAGAGTGAAAAACCTTTTAAAAAATATAAAGGACACTTTTCCACTATAAAGAACCTTTTGTGCAATGGAAAGTTTCCATGGATGTTAAAGGTTCTTCATTTGACCACTGATGCCAATAAAGAACCTATTTTTTAGAGTGTACCATCCAGGGGCTTTTGATGCACTATATTTCGGTGTACTATGATTTGGGATACTCTAATCCTCATCTTGCTGACTATATAGAATTGCAAATTGGGATGCACCCACAGACATTAACTGCTAACCTAAAATAATTGGGCATAATGGCGCGTTGGAAATGAACACTACATCGTTATTCGTTTCTTGAAACCCTATGCCCTCTTTTTCACCATCCACTGCTTCTCTTCATCACACCGTGTGTCTTTTTTTTCTTCTTCTCTGCCCAAACACAAACACACAGAAACCTTGATCTCAGGTGGTAACACATACACACACACACACCCTCTCCATCGACATGAAAGCCTCCCCTCAGCTCTTTTGATGCCGTGCATCTTGGCTGATGCATCGCCGAAATAAAATGTCTGCTCTCGAATCAATACGACTCAATTCAGAGGGCTGTCGGGCCTCTCACGTACACACACAGATGCACAAACGGATGGTGACCAAGCGAGGATTAGAGAGAAAGGCAGAGGGGAGGGGAAAAATAAGAATAAATGGTGGAAGAGATAAAAGCAGAAAGAATATGAGATAGAGAGAGGGAGAGATCCATATTTCCGTTTCTTATTTTTGACTGTGTCCTTTTTTCACCCACCTGCCTCCGCTGAGCGGGTGGGGAAGAAAAGAGTAATGAAAAATAAAATCGATGTTAGCTGGTAATAAGAGAGAAAGATGGTGCAGATTCTATAGACTGCTGCTGTTTATTTATCTGGGTGTGAGGGAATGTGCTCCTCATCGGACTGAGTCGTGTGTTTTATGCCAAATTCTACCTCCATGCTGCAACACGAGGGTTGTGAACTGCCTGCCAGCTATTGTCCTCCTTCCAATGAAAACTTCACCCCCTACTGTTTGACTGGATCTGTATTAGCTGTCAATCAACGGCACTGTCCAACGTCTCGGTTACATATCCTTAAGGGGTTTCTTTTCTTTTGGGCAGGTTTGATGATTTTCAGTGTGCTGTTTGTTGGAATGCAAAATAAGAGTTACTTCTAAAATATTCACATTAAGCGTGCGTTGTTCGTCACACTCTGTTGCACTGTTTCAACTTTCCCTGAACTTTTGTCCGAATCATTTTGACAAAGTTGATCTTGATACTACAAGAGATTGAAATGCAATGGGTCAGTGATGGAATGAGATGTTAATGCAATGGTATTTTCTCAGAGTGGGTGTTTGTTCCCAGGGAAAAAATAGACAGTTAATTAATCACACAATAGAATAGCAGGCCATGTTGTCACACTATATGAGTGAGTTGTCAAGTCACTTTTATTTATATAGCATTTAATACAATACTGATTGTTTCAAAGCCGCTTTACAGTGATCAACAGGAAAATAATGTTTCAATAATGCAGAATTCAATTATGCTGTAAAGCAGCTCTAAAAAGACAATAACAACTAGTCACTGTTCAGTTGAAATCAGTTCAGTGTTGATTCATTTCTGTTCAATAACTGTGTAAAGTACATCAATTATGAAAATTAATTCAGTTCAGCTATAAAGCAGCTCTGCAGAAAACAGTGATTTCATCATCCTAAGTTGAGTTCTTATCCAATAATGATTGAAATGCTTTTAAACAGGAAAAACAGCAAAGCTGTAAGGTAATGCACACAAAATAATAAAGAATTTTGTTTGCTAAAACATACAGTTGTGGTCAGAATTATTGGCACCCCTGGTAAATATGATCAAAGATGGCTGTACAAATAAATCTGAATCGTTTGTCCTTTTTATCTTTTATTTAAAAAATACCCCCCACAAAAATCGAACCTTTCATTGAAGTAAAAGAATTGAAAGTGGGGGGTAAATCACATTATGAAAAAAAAAGGCTTTTCTCCAAAACACGTTGACCATAATTATTGGCACCCTTTTATTAAATACTTTTTGCAGCCTCCTTTTGCCAAGATAACAGCTGAGTCTTCTTCTAATGCCTAATGAGTTTGGAGAACACCTGACAAGAGATCAGAGATCATTCCTCCGTACAGAATCTCTCCAGATCCTTCAGATTCCCAGATCCATGTTGGTGCGTCTTCTCTTCAGTTCACCCCACTCATTTTCTGTATGGTTCATGTCAGAGAACTTGAATGGTCATGGCAGAAGCTTCATTTTGTGCTCAGTGACACATTTTTGTGTTGATTTTGATGTTTGTTTTGGATCGTGATGGAAGATCCAACCACGGCCCATTGTAAGATTTCTAGCAGAGGTCATCAGGTTTTGATTTTTATCTGTTGGTATTTGCTAAAATCCATGATACCAGGTATCTGAACAAGATGTCCAGGGCCTCCAACAAAAAAATAGGCCCACAACATTAAAGATCAAGTGGTATTTTTGTAACCGTGGGCATGTGGTACTTTTTTTCCCTGTTTGCACCAAACCCATCTGGTGGGTTTGCTGCCAAAAAGCTCTTTTTATAGTTTCATCTGACCACAGAACCAGGTCCCTTTTGAATTTCCAGTCATGTCTGACAGCTGAATATGCTGGAGTTTGTTTCTGGATGAGCAAGAAGGATTTTCTTAAACCCTCCCAAACAACATGTGGTGATGTAAGGGTTGTTTGATTTTTTTTTAAAGGCTTTCTGACCCCAAGACTCAACTAATCTCTGCAATTCTCCATCTGTGAGCCTCTCCTCCTCACCGTGCATTGAGACAATATAGACACACATCCACTTCCAGGCAGATTCGTAACATCTTTAGTTGATTGGAACTTCTTAATTATTGCCCTGATGGTGGAAATGGGGATTTTCAATGCTTTAGATATTTTCCTACAGCCACTTTCTATTTTGTGAAGCTCAACAATCTTTTGCTGCACGTCAGAACTATACTCTTTGGTTTTACACATTGTAATGAATGATTAAGGGAATTTGGCCTTTGTGTTTTCTCATATTTATACTCTTGTGAAACAAGACGTCATAGCTAGACAATTTCATGTTCCTAGTCACCCTTGCGTGCTAAAAAATGTAAATATTAATGGGAATATACTTCAGAGATATTTTACTCAAAGAAAAATTCTAGGGGTGCCAATAATTATAGGCAACGTGTTTTGGAGAAAAACATTCATTTCATAATGTTATTTCCCCACTTTCAATTGTTTTACTTCAATAAAAGGTTAGAATTTTGCTATTTTTTTAATGGAAGATCAAAAGGATAAACAATGCAGATTTATTTTTACAGCCATCTTTGATCATATTTGCCAGGGGTGCCAATAATTCTGACCACAACTGTATATTGCGACATAAATGGAAGAAAAACTTTTCTTATTTTTTTATGAAAATAAATCATAAAAAACAAGACAACTTGCCCCGAGTTAGTGCCCCCATGAAAATGAAAACACAGTTGAAAAATTCAGTTCAGATTCACATGAATCTACACTATCATTCAAAAGTTGTATTACTCAATGATGTGTTTATTTGGTCAAAAATACAGATAAAAAGAGCAATATTGTGAAATATTATTACAAATGGCAATAACTGTTTCCTATTTTAAAATATTTTAAAATTGTATTTATTCCTGTGATGGCAAAGTTGAATTTTCAGCAGCCATTACTCCAGTTTGCAGTGTCACATGATCATCCAGAAATCATTCTAATATGCTGATTTAGTCCTCAAGAAACAGTTCTTATTATAATCAATGTTGAAAACAGTTGCTTAATATTTTTCAGGATTCTTTGGTTAATAGAATGTCCAAAAGAACAGTGTTTATTTGAAAAATACATTTATTTTTTTCAAGAAATGTTATGCTAGCCCAGAATTTATTGTATGATATTGTAATTTCAATGGTAAAATTCATAAAACATACACAACAACTAGTACATGAAACACACATTTTTGAAATTGGACTTTTGCTTCAAGCCATATATTAATATGGATTGAGATATACCTCTTGCACTATACTTTCCTGTAAGATACTTCACAATTTCACTTTTAACTTGCATTGGAACAGTGCGTATTTTAGTTTTACAAAATAAATGTGTATTGAATCGAATTGCAGTGTCCATAAACCATTGGCATTACTGTTTTTCAATAGCAGATTTTTATTGTAAAGCCACAGTACCTTTCTGTAAGGGCCTGTGTACTTTCAGAATGAAAAGACAAAGCAAGAAGCAGCAATTGGGGGGTGTAGGGGTGCTGGGGAACGAGAGGAAGAGACAGATGAAGGTTTCGGTGCCGGTGTGAGCCGGTGCCCTCTGTGTGTGTGGGAATGCCATTCAGGGTGATAACTCAACCCTGACAGCCCATGATGGAATTCATGATTGATGGGGCTCAATAGCTGCCAGTTCAATTTTCTCCTGTAATGAAAACAAGATTCACCTTTTTCTCTTTCTCTGCCTGCTAAAATCTATGTGAGAAACATGCCCGCCCGACTCTTACGAGAGCCCAGTGTGGTCTGCTAATGTATTTTTCTATCTGTTTGTCTTTGTCTGTCTCCCTCTCTCCATCCATTGGGCAGGAGGTAATGAATAGCTTGCTTGCGGCAGACGTGAAGACGGATTGTGGGAGTGAGTTGTTACTACTCTTTGATTGTTATCGTAACATGGCGCAGAGCCTTAAGGAATGTTCTGCAAATGTTCACGCCATATCTCAGTTTAACTCTCTACTTTCTCGACTCAATGTAATATACAAGCGCCGAGCTGTACCTCCTCCTCGCTTGTTTGATTGAATAAGTGTAAATAAACATTTCTCAGACATATTGAGCCCCTCTGCGTGGTTTTACATCCTCCTCCAGATGTAAAAAAGTCGAGAAGGAGCTCCTGGAAGCATACCAGAAAACGTCTGCAGAATTAACGATCGCTTTGGATTTTGCTTCCATGTTTTACCTTAGTGAAACGTTAATATCGGCCTCTTAGCGTTCGATGAAATACATATTCTTTCTTAATATAGAGAGACATCTATTTTCCAATTTACAAACCTTATTTATGACTGGAAGGAAAGAAACACTGTGAATCATGTAACTCCAAGGCTCTTCGTGTTAAAAACGACACATTCCACCCAACAGGGTGGACCTTGTGCATGAACGATCTGCGGTCTGGACTAGCTCAGTTGTTAAGTTGCCATGCCGAGACTTTACTGCCATATTTTCTGAGAGATCTTTAATTTGGACTAATATTGCCTGACTCTCTACACCTTGTTAAAGCTTTGTTAAAGAGGAAAAACATAAGCAGAACTATGAAAGGTTTAAGAGCATTTTTTCCTCGATAACGTTAAAACTAAACGTTTTTTTCTCTCTCTGTGGATTGAAACTGTGACCGGCAGATGTATATGAGATATATTGGCGCCTGGGAGCAGTGAAATGGTAGACATTTTACATAAAATGTTGGTTATAAGGGAGGCTGATTTATTGAAAACGACCAGAGGAATATTGCATTTTATGCCAGATATAATGACGGAGAATAAAATGGCACCGCAGCGGCAAAGCAAACTTTTTTGGGTACATTTTTTAAATGTCTATAATCCAGAAAACACAATCAGATTATGCAATAATTTGTAATGCACCTTGTACGCTAGTCCAAAACTGGCAAAGAAAATTCCTCCAGAGTCTCATATTGATCCAAACATAACTTTGGCAGGACCTGCAATGATGGAGGGTGAAAAAAAGAGAGAGAAATGATGGATGGCTACGACAGAGGTAATTTTAAACTTATATAATTGAAAATAATACGTTGCAGTAAGTCAATGTAGGAAAGGCAGTTTGAATGTTTCACAAAAGACGTCTTGTAACCCTGCAAACACGGAGCCAAATAAGAAATGCTTGTATTTCAGACTGTGACCTTGACCTCAGAGTCTCTCAGGAAGACCTTAAACGTGTAAACACCAAACAGATGTGGCTGGATGACAGGTCTCTGAAAAATGCCCAGCGATCTTTGTGCGATGGCAGAGATCAGATCATTTTTAGCTCGCTGTGATAGAATACGATGGACTGTGGCAAAGTGGAAAGGGCTGCTATTGATCGGAGAGAGAGAGCGAGAAGAAAAAGAGAGATTTCATGGAGCAGTAGATGAAGGGGAAAGATAGAGTTTGAGTGAAGGTAAATCTGCTCTTGTCTTCTAGTGCTGTATCTCTGTATCACAGCCCATGCTCACCTCCATTGCTACTTGTCACTTCCATTTGTCATGGCATTGCGTTGCGCATTTTTCTCTGTCAGTGTGAATTACGCTCTTCAAAACTGTGCTGTAAGCACATTAACCGGCGTGCACAGTCATTTTACAAAGCTGGTATGCATTAGTGGAAATATTTCAAGCTCTTCAACACTCATTTACACAGATTTAATAATTTCTTAATCAGTATTTTGTGGGACAGTTTCCATTAAATGCCATTTCAGGCTCTATAGCACTCATATATATGTAAAACCCTCACCTATGTGTGTGTTTGTTCAAAACACAATTACCCGTCCCTCTCCTAGCAACCAAAATGAAAGCTCACTGAAGCTCATTGAGTTTTTTTTTTTGCGGAGTCTACTTGACCTGAACCCCAGTGACCCCCTCCTTCACCCGCCAACCGCAGCCGTGTGTCAGTCGGGTTTAACTTTTCTCATTATCATCTAGAATTATCATTCCTTCGGTCTCCTGAGTATCCACAGCCCTTCTTTTTTTCCTTATGAAGACTAACGACAAGCAGTCCTTTACTGTGGTGATCAACTTCAGTTTACAATAAAATTGTTGTACAGTTATTATTATTGCTGGGTGAGTGTAAGGGGCGTTTTACATAGGATACACTTAGTAGTATGGATGCATTGGTTATCTGCTGTTTATTATTATTATTACATTTTTAATATTTTCTTTTTTATATTTTTAAATTGAATATTGTGCATATCAATTTCCCCTGTTTTTGCCATTTTGCCATTATGTAACTTAGTTGATTCTAAAAAATAAAAATAAATGTATTACACTATTAAATGTATTCTTCAGAAAATCTCAAATTGAAAATACATCTTTCATACTGTATATATAATTCACCTTTAGCATTTAAAATGATAGATTTGTAGTATTTAAAATATTTTTAATTGAGGCTAAATAGTATACAATTCTATGCTATTTATTGTTTATCGGCCTTAACATGAAAATAATTATCAATTTATTATAACATTCAGTATTTTAATATTGGTACATGTCTTGGCTTAAAGGGATAGTTCACCCAAAAACTAAATTTTTCTGCTTACCCCCAAGGCATCCAAGATGCAGGTGTCTTTGTTTCTTCAGTAGAACACAAATGAAGATTTTTAACTCCAGCCGTTGCCATCTGTCAGCCGTATAATGCATGTGAATGGGGTCCAATTCTATTAGAGTAAAAAAAACATGCACAGACAACTTCAAATTAAACCCTCGTGACGACACATTGATGTCTTAAGACATAAAACGATATTTTTCTGCGAGAAACCGAACGGTATTTATGCTATTATTTCTCCTCATATCAGACGAATGTCATCAGCTCTCCAGACCGCCATAACTTCCTGTAAGTAAGGTCAAAATATCGACATTCGTCTGATATGAGGTGAAATAATAGCATAAATACCTTCGTTTCTCGCAGAAACCGATTGTTTCGTGTCTTAAGACATCAATGTGTCGTCACGAGCCGCAGGGTTTAATTTGAAGTTGTCTGTGCATGTTTTTTTTTTACTCTAATAGAATTAGACCCCATTCACATGCATTATACGGCTGACAGACGGCAACGGTTGGAGTTAAAAATCTTAATGTGTGTTCTACTGAAGAAACAAAGACACCTGCATCTTGGATGCCTTGGGGGTAAGCAGAAAAAACATCAAATTTTCGTTTTTGGGTGAACTATCCCTTTAAAATATGGTACACATGGCATAAGACGCTACATTTAGTCATTTAGCAAGACATCAGGCACTTTCACACATACCGCATTTTTCGTTAACTTTTAACAGCATTTTTCCATTTTGTGTCAAGAGGACCTGTTGTGAAAGTTCCAACAAATCAAGCACTCCTTGTCTGATCTACGTTATGTTTAGTGTGTGTTGCGTCTGCCTGTCAAGGGAATCTTATTATTAAAACCTGTTGTTGAATGTAGTGATGCAAAGTCTGATTCATTTCTGTGAACGGTTCTTTTCGGACAGTTCGGCTCAATGAACCGGTTCAAAAAGCTGATTCAGAGGTTCCTGACGTCATCATGCAATGATGCCACTATGCATGTATTTTATGCTTTTTTTATGCATTTCTCAGTGTCATGGTATATCAAGGAAACATTCAAATAAAGTAATCTGTGTCAATGCATATTGCAACAATTGAATAAAGTTATTTGTGTGAGTGCATTTTTCTGATTATTGGCTTTCGTTCACTTAAGCTAATGGTGTTTGTGTTCACAGTTAATTAATTTATCCTTCACATTGGATTCGACTGAAAATTGCCCAACTACAGCACACATTAGGCTACAGGCACTGATCAACAAACGCGGATATGTTCTTTATGTCTAAAGTATACTAGAACGAGTAAACCAAACTTATCAACTCTTTGTTCATCGTCCTTATAAACTCCTTGATTTAAAATATAATCTGCATGTGCAAAACCATTTTTTTTCCATGTGACTGGCCAATTTTGAGTAGCCCACATCTTAGATTCCTTAAAGTTTTGCACATACAGCACACATTACAGACTTGCATAAACGTGTCCAAAGTAGCCTATAGAAAGAATAAACGTCTTATAAATGTATCAATTTCGCTTAACAACTTAAAATGCATTCTGCGTGCACAATAAACTACAGTAAAATCTCTCGACAGAAAGGTTTTTGCAGGTTTTAATAAAATGTTATTTAATAACAGTAGTCATAATAAGCATATTTCCAGTAGCTTACGTGCCTCAGACTTGCGTCGCCAACTTAATCATCAGACTCCTTGGCAAACTTCGACAGCTGGTTGAACCGGCTCGTTCGGTTTCTTTTGAGTACACGGTAATCCTCGGCAAACTTCGACAGATGTATGAACCAGCTCTTTCGGTTCTTTTTTAGTCGGACGTGCTACTTTGGCTTTTGCATCTTGCGTCAATGAACCGGCTCAACCGGTTACTTGCGAAGAACCGGCTCAAATGAACGATTTGTTCAAGAGCCGAACATCACTAGCTGAATGTCATTCTTAGTCTTCGTCTGTCTTACGAGACAAGAAACGTAAAAAAAAAAAAAAAAAAAATGATTTGACATTTTTGACATACAAACAAGACTGAATGTGTGCATATTTTTAAATAAAATATTATTTGCAAAGAGTTTAAACGGATTACTTAACAAATGTAGGCCTATAGGCTATAATTAGACCAGACACTTATTTTACCATTCTTATTTCTTTATTCTCTTAAATCCCTTTTAATCCTCTAATTACTTAATTTACTTAAATAAAAAGACCTGGGGGCCTCATTTATAAAACTTTGCGTAGGATTTGCGTCAGAAGTGGCGTACGGATGAAACATAGGACGTGCGTACGCACAGAAATATTCGGATTTATAAAACCGTGCGCACGCACATCCTACGCAGTTTTCCCTTAATAAATCACAATCAATTCTAAATGTAGCGTAGCTTTCGGCTTCATAGCGTAGCTTTGCGGCTTCATGTCACGCCCATAGTTGCCTATAAATAGTCCGCGAAACGCCCCCAAGTTAATATTCATCGATTGCGAAATCATGGCAAACACAGAGATGAAATCAAAAAAACGTAACCTCACTCAATGTGAAGTAGAAGTTATCGTTGGCGGGGTGGAAAAGATGAGAAAAATTTTGTTTTGGAGGGCACAGTAATTGGCAATTACTAATGCCAAAAAGGCACTTGAGTGGCAAAATGTTGCAGACGCCGTAAATGCTGTAGCCCTTACAACCTTGGACCGTGGCCGAAATAAAAAAGAAATGGTCGGACATCAAAGTCGAGGCAAAAAAGCGTCTAGTGCACCATCGCCTGAGTGTGTCCTCGTTTGCCAGCAAGTCTTCTTGCTGTCTGAAGATGCGTTCACTCTGACTCCTTCCATTTGCCACATCTTCTAAGAGCGCAATATCAGCCATTGTGCGTCATTACGCATTGTGATGGGGCATTTTATTTCCATCCATTTAATTGCATCTGACAAGCTACAGATGTCGGTTATAATCTACGTGGAAATGGGAAATAGGCTAGTTCAGTGCAAATGGAAAGTCTTGCAGCTTTCTGAATGGTTGAGACATACGTTATACGTTATTTTATCAAAAATAAAACAAACTAAAGGCATATGCATGAATACCATGATTCCGTAGCTGATGAAGAAATTTTTACTATGAAAACAACTTTCCCCAGTGGACAATGACTAGCCTACATCAATCTATCTATTTATCTATATATCTCCCTAATTATCTATCTATCTATCTGTCTGTCTTCCTATTTGAATCTATATCTGCTCCGCCAGACGGACACATTGACGAGAATAGCCTATCAGTTTTGCACATTATTTCGTTCTGTTTACCATATTATTTATGAGGATGAATTGCATAACATGCCAATATTATTGCAGAACATATTTCACTTTTCTTTTTGCAAATATGTGTTAATTTGCATTTCTGTTGTAATTTTCGTTTGGTTTTGTTTGTTTTACACTGCAGATCGATCAAACGGGTGTTCGTGTAGGCTGTTAATTGTAAGACTTGCTTTGTGAAGTCTTCATGTTATTTATGAGAGGCAGTATTGCCATTTCTTTTACACAACGGTCTACAGTTTCACACACTTTCACGTGTTTCTTCCATCTGCCGACGGTGTCGCCATTTCTCATTTCACCCGTTTTTGTGCGTACGCCTGGGTCAGAGCTTGCGTGAAGGACTGCACATTTTCCCTTCAAGTTTGCTTTTTATAAATACCAATTATTGCGTAGAGAGCGGCGTACGCCTTCTTTTGTGCGTACGCAACGTTTATAAATGAGGCCCCTGGTCCCCCCTAATGTTCAAGACATGGTTACAGCCTTGTGCTTTGTGTGAACAACATCAAGTGTGATTAATGGTTTGAATTCATATGAGGTTAGTTTAACTGCAAGCAGGGTGTTTGGCTGTAAGCCTGTGATGCTCATGATGAAACTCATGATTATGACATTTTGGAAAGAAATATTGCCAATTCGGACGCTGAAATAAAAGAGCTTCTTTCCATCCAAGAAGTTGAAGAAATTAGTCAACAGATTACAGATTACTGGAGCACTAAAGGATTCTTTCACTATTTTACTATATTTCCAGCGCAGCTGTCACAAGGTAATTTCCGGCAATTGACATCACAGAGTTTTAATGGCGTTTTGGTGCTGATGTGTGAATGGTAGCAATATGAATAAAAGACGGAAAGCAGTTGCATGTGTGAATAGCAGATGTGGTGCATTTAGGGGAAAAGTTACACGTCAATTTTACAGCAATTTAACAGGTTTAATGTGTGAAAGTGACAACAGGAAGAAATGCAAGACATTTCACAAAAACGTTCATTGCTTGGACCAACAATTAAAAATAGCGCACACAAAAACGTGTCCTGTGTGAATAGTAAATATAATGCTTTGGTGGTAAATATGCATACATTCGAAATATTATTTAAAATCCAGTCTTGTGGGAGGTTTTACTGTAAAGTTATTAAAGTTCTTTCCAGTCTCATTTGTGCAGCCTTGCCGGATGTAGACTGCAGTAAATGCTGTTGTTTTCAAATGTTTTGTTTTAATATAAATCTCCTAATCCTGTTATTCTGAAATATATCACATTCTCCCCCGGTTTCACATACGGCTTAAGCTGTCAGACTAAAAGGCATGCTTGAGCTGTTTTAACTGAAAGCAACTTGCACTGGCATATCTTAAAATATGCCAGTGGCATTGTTTTGTCTCAAGATGCACATCAGTAATGTTTTTTTCTAAGGCACATTTATAAAAGCTAAATGTCCTACACTGTGAATACGCTGGCAAAACCAAAACAAAAAAATAAGTTAAGATATTTAAAGTTTAAGTAAGCAGAAATTGCAGAATCATCTCTGAACTTGAAATACTGTATTTGAGTAAGCTAATAAATAATTAAGTTAAAAGACAGAAACTCCTCTAAACTAGCATAACAAAACATTAATCACGACTAAATCTCCCACTTACCATTAATCTTGCACAAAAAAAAATTTATATAACACTTACATTTGGCATTTACTGTCGGCAGCATTTCGGTTAAATTTAAGTTAGTCTAAATGAAAAGAAACAAGTTCACAAAACTCAAAACAATGAAACAATTTAGATTACTTAAAATGTGTCAGTTTTGTGAACTCAAAAGAAATAGAAAGTTCTAAATACTCATAAAAGTTCATTTGTTTAAACTGATTTGTTTAATTTGAATTGGCTCTACTCAAACTAATTAATTATTTTTGAGCGTATGGGTTTACAGTGGAATTGAACCAAAGCCTAATCGTGGTTTAATCTAAGCCCTGTTTGTGAAACCTGCTCGGGTTATGTATATAACCCTTGTTCCCTGAGAAGGGGAACGAGCACTGCATCGAGACGACACTTTGGGGATGCTCCCTTAGCATCAGAGAATCTGAAACCAGAATGCCAACTAGGCCAATCCGATTGGCGTGCGTGATGACGTAACCGTGACGGCATACCCGGAAGTATAAAAGGGGAGCTGGAACGTAATGTCGGCAGTAATTGCTCTGAAGCATGCGCTCCAGGCGCGCCGAGGTGTGGCGTCGGGATGCAGTGCTCATTCCCCTTCTCAGGGAATAAGGGTTATATACATAACCCGAGCAGTTCCCTTTCGAGGGAACTCGCACTGCATCGAGACGACACTTTGGGGAACGAATCCCAACTAGGCCACACCGAAGGGTAGCGCCTGCCCTAGTGTGAAGCCGGAGACCGGGCACAGCTAGGACTGGAGCACCCTAGCACCAGGCGTTGTAGGGAGATCCAGGCTATAGAACAGGGGTGGGCAACAGTTTTAGTCTGAGGGCCACAGTTACTTTGGCAAAGTAAACGGAGGGCCACACTTTGGACAATTGCAATTAAACATAGTTACATGATTAAATCGTACTTAATTAAATGCAGTACTTAATTAAATGCTTAATTAAATGCAGATATGTATAAGGCTACAGTTACTTTGACTTTTGCCAGCCTATTTCAAGGCCTAATATATATATATATTTGTGCGGCCTGTCTGACATAGGCTACTCTAAGGTTACAATAACTGGATTTACTTTCAAGGATTCATTTACTACACTACCCTGCATATTGTTCAACTGTCATTCATGCCAGCTGTAGCTATTCAATATCGAAAACTATTAACAAAACTGCAAATGTATGTGTGCAGGTTACATTAACATACAGACTTCAGGCAATCTGGCTTGGAATTATAAAATTGAATTGGGGATACCTTCATCACTAAATGAAAAACATATTCAGCTTATTTCACTTGTTATTATTGATTTTTTTGTAATTTCTTTTTTAACATATGTTGTTTAAATCTTTTATAAAATAGAACAATTTAAGTGCAGATCAACTTCATCACACGTATGTTTGCTTGAAAGATAAAGAACAACATGGAATAGTCCAATGCGTCTCACAGAATTTAAATTTAGCTGTATCATCATCACCATCTACAGGACATGCATGCAGTATGAAATGCAGTATGAAATGGGGCACGTGAAATTGTTAAGGGGGCTTAACGTTATACCATCAATGATCAATACACACTGATAACTAGCTTAATAAAAAGATAAGCCAGCGTCATTTATTATGCATATATTAACCCTTGTTTCACGCTTAATTTTAATATTCTAACTGACTCCCCAGTGAGTTTTTTCAAGGCGATTCCTATTTTAGATTGTTCCCCCTTAATGTTTCCATGGCGATGCGTCATATTTGTCACGTGACACCGCACCCACAATAACACTGCATTACAGATGCATCGCTTTTATTCCCAGAGAATCAGGGTCATCAGTTTCTCCCGAAATACGTGCAAGAAAGTGGCCGGTGAACTGTGACAAGAATAGAGTAAACTTAATAGTTACTTCTACTATGTTTGTCTGGTATAGCCTAATATACTTCGGAAAAATTATATTTGAATATATTGTTATTGCTGCTTCCACAGCCATCAGTGTGTATTTTACAAACTCCCAATGTATTGTTTTACTCGTGCTTATGTGTATTGAAATGTCTGAAACCTAAAATAAACATTATGAGGTTGAACAAAAACTGCATAGTTGTGATATATGACAGCGCTGAGGCTGAGCTCGTCCGTCTCTGGCTCAGCGCCAACCAACGCGCAACAGCACAGTTTCAATCCGGCAGTCATGCGACGTCACTGAACATCCTAAATACCATGTGGGACCGAACTCTCAGGGGCACAGAAGTAAAAATCCCATATATGCGACCATAACGATCAAAAGCTTAAACATTTCAATTGTAATCCTGAATACAAAAATTCAACTTTCATCCAAATTGCCAGCACATCGAGCGCATCGCGGGGGCCGGATTGAAGCACTATGCGGGCCGGATCCGGCCCCCGGGCCGTATATTGCCCATGTATGCTATAGAACCTGATAAATGTGTGTGGGGTAGCCCACCCGGCCGCCTCGCAGATATCCTGCAAGGGGACCCCAGAAAGAAGGGCAACCGAAGAGGCCATGCCTCTGGTGGAATGAGCCCTCACGGCCACAGGTGAAGGCAAACTGCGCACCTGGTAGGCCATGGTAATTGCCTGGACAATCCAATTACTGATTGTCTGAGTAGACGCAGGCAATCCCTTCTTAGGTGAGCCAAAACACACCAACAGTTGTTGCGATCTCCTCCACTGTGCAGACTTCGCCAGATAAACTCTAAGAGCCCTAACCGAGCAGAGTAGGTGAAGCCTCCCCTCTTCCGCCGTCACGCGAGGCGGAGGATGGAATGCCTGCAGAACCAATGACCTGACCACCCTTGATGGCACCTTAGGCACGTAGCCCGGCCTAGGGTGTAAGATGGCCTTCACTCCTCCCGGGGCAAACTCCAGGCAGGTTGGCGTTACCAGGTTGGAGGAATTGTACAACCAGCTGGTGCCTACCCATAGGAGTGTGGAAAGCCGCAATGGCAGCCACGTACAAGGTGTGGACGGGGTAAGCCCTTCAGAGAAGCGATCTTGGAGGAACTCCAGCACTGAAGCCACTGGGCAGTTAACTGGGTCCACCTCACGCTCCCTGCACCAAGTGGAAAATACATTCCACTTGAGGCTGTACAGTCTCCTCGTAGACGGAGCCCTAGAACTGAGCAAGGTCTCTATCACCTCTGCCGATAGGCCAGCCTCTATGTACCTGGCCCCCTCAGGGGCCAGACCCACAGGTTCCAAATCTCCGGGCGGGGGTAAAATATCGTACCCGCCGCCTGAGACAGGAGATCCCTCCTCAGAGGAATCTCCCACGGCTGACCTACTAGCAGAGCTATGATATCCGAGAACCAAACTCGAGTCGGCCAACGGGGTGCTACCAGAAGTAGGCTGACCCCCTGTCGCCGGACCTTCTCTAGGACTCCCGGGAGCAGAGCAATCGGGGGAAATGCGTACAGACGCAGCCTCGGCCACGTCTGAACCATGGCATCCAGCCCCAGTGTTTGGACCCGGTGCGAGAGGAACCGGTCATCCAGCCTACTGGGTGGCTGGATTTCCAGAGCCTCTTGTGGCCAATTGATGTTTAATTTAGCCACCGCCCGGGTCAACACCTCGACCAGCTCCTCTTGGGCGGGTGGATGAAGCGATGAAACAATTCCTGCTTCATCCCCCGCCTCGGTGCCCATTTCCTCCGGCTCCTCGGAACCGGAGAGAACGAGCACCGGACCTCCCACCCCGGGGGAAGAAGCTGCAGAGCGGGCTTCCACACGGGGAGGAAGATCCTCGGAACTGTCAGAGGAGGATCGAGAAAGTGCCGCAGCAGTCCCGAAACCCTCTGACAAGTCCCGCTGTGAACCCCATGATCTGCGACGCCGAGCCGCCTCAGCGACCGCGGGTCCAGAACCATGGGGCTCACGAGGCTGGCCGGCCTCATCAAACATGGCCAGCCGAGAGCGGAGCACCCTGAGCATCAGCTTCTCACAATGCTCACAAGCGGCTCCCTCGAGAGCCGCTCGAGCATGCTGGACGCCCAGGCAGTGCACACACAGCAGGTGTGTATCCGAGCCCGACATGTAGCGAGGGCAAGGATGCACACACTGCTTAAACTCTCTCAATTTTTCACACTCCATACTTTCACACACTTTCACTGACGTACAACAATAAATAGACAGACAGTTTTGACACAGAGCGCTATGCTGAAGAGCATTAACTGCCAACATTACGTTCCAGCTCCCCTTTTATACTTCCGGGTATGCCGTCACGGTTACGTCATCACGCACGCCAATCAAATTGGCCTAGTTGGCATTCTGGTTTCAGATTCGCTGATGCTAAGGGAGCATCCCCAAAGTGTCGTCTCGATGCAGTGCGAGTTCCCTCGAAAGGGAACAGGCCTCTGATTTATAATGTGGAATCAAGACAGATAAAATTAGAGCGGGACAGCACAAAAAAGTAGACACCTCATAAAGCTGCTGCAAGAAACGAATGTAACTGTGCCATTATTTTTCAGTGCCATCAACAAAACAATTTAGTAGCCTAGTTATAGACCTTATGTAGCCCCGCCCATTTCAGCTCTGTGCTCGTTGTGTTCAGTCTTCTGTTTGGTATTTCCACAGCATGAAGGTAAGATCGTTTTAAAATCCTCCCGGTCTCCTGACAAACATTAGCTATAATGCTCACAATAAGTAAATCTATTTCATGAGCTAATTTCTCTTCGACGGTGATGCCATAGAAATATACAGAGCGTTTAAAGACAAAATTCTAAAGATGGTTGCGTGCTCATTTCTCTGGTGCATAAGGTCTATAAAAGCGCATTTATGATGCAGATTAAAGAGAAAAATGATGTGTTGATCTGTCAAAACAGTAGTGTGGCTATGGGCAGACATGGTGAAACCGAGGCAAAACAACTGCACTTAGGAGTGAAACTCAAACCTCTCTGGCTAACCTACCCGCATGCCTCTGTGTGCCAGTGGCTTTCTATGAAATCTCAGGCCCCCCTTTTCTTCCCAAACAAAGCCAGCACTTGTTCATCTGCTTCATCAGTGGGGTAAAGTAGCGGGCCAGCTACACGTTTCAACACTAGGACCTGCAGGCATCCTGGAGATTGGGTTTCATTGCCATTGTTCCTTATTGCCATCGCAGGCTGTGAGCACACTGGAATGAAAAGCAGGGGTATGCTCAATTAATTTGTTTCTGAGCAAAAAATTTCGCTCTCATTCCTCAACGCTTGGCTGGTAAATGACCTGAGAACTTCCACCAAGCTGTAGGATGTTGTCGTCTTAATTACCTATCTCATTAGTTCAGACTTTTTAGAAGTAAAAAGAAATGCGGATTATTAACTTCCTGGTGCTTAAAGGGATAGTTGTTTACTCACTCTTTCCTCATTTCAAACTCATTTGACTTTCTTCCAAGGAACACAAAAGATTAATTTTTAAAGAATATTCTGGCTGTGGCTGTCAAGCTTCAAAAAGCACCATCAAAGCATCACAATATTAATCAGTATTACTCATGCGGTATATTCCAAAACGTCTGTATCAAGTCATTATGCACTGAACAATTTGAAAATAACACAGTGATGAGAGACGTAGCAATGTCTAATTTGTAAGCACTTTTTTCCCCCAATTAATCTTTGATTCAGTTCACAAAAATGGTCTAAATGACTTGATCCAGTCACAACAGCTATATATAAATGTCTATGTATACAATAATAATATTAATCAAGTAATTTATTGTTTGTTTGTGACACATTTCTGCTTGTTCTCCACACAGTTTCAGAAAATTCATACTAACTTTTATGTTGTTTTTATGGTGCTTTTTGAATCTTAAAAGCCCTGCTTGCATGAAACTACATTTCTCAGTTTTCCATACAGGTCCCGAAAGACATGAGGGTCAGTAAATGATGATTACATTTTTCTTTTTGGGTGAACTATACGAGATGCAAACTTTCCCTTTTTCACTAAATGCTTTCAGACATGGGTTAGAGTTCGCTAGAGTGACGCGCTCGCTATTCTCCGTACGGCATCAGACCACAATATTTGTTCTCTGAGGCATGAAATCTCGGTGCTAAGTGCTTTATGGCTGACACCTAGAAACCGAGCATGGTTCAGCGCAAACGATGTGGATTTCCACTTCAGCATGTGCACAGGAACACGGCTGGAAGTGGAGGCTCAGAGCAGGTGCTGGGGCTCTGTGAAGATCACGGCTGTGGGCATATGCCTGTAACAAGACCTCCTCTCGGGGAGCAATAGAAGCCCACCGGGGAGTCTGTGATGGAAGAGATGTATATTTTTTCAAGTCGAGCTACAGAGAGGCAGTAAACAAAGCCAGGGATTTGGGGAGATCCGACAGAGGTTTCCCTCTCCTGCTTGAATTGGATCCCATTCCACATGAGCACTTTCCATTTCGCTTTCTTTCTCTATCTCTCTCTGTTCCTATCCGGTCCCCGAAGGAATTCGCTCCGGTATTTATTTACCTCTGTGATGAATGGAGAGAAAGGTGGAGCCATGCTCACATATTCAGGATTTCTTTAGCTTCATT
The DNA here is from genome assembly GCF_949357685.1 of Gobio gobio. Taxonomy (NCBI): domain Eukaryota; kingdom Metazoa; phylum Chordata; class Actinopteri; order Cypriniformes; family Gobionidae; genus Gobio; species Gobio gobio. The sequence continues at coordinate 43,813,074 of NC_137102.1, forward strand.
CTGGGCTGAAAGAGTCACTGTTTGGTGGGATGCTGGTACGCATCGATGGGACTGTAGTGTGCATTAGTACATGTCCCCAATTTACCACAGCTGTGTCATTTCAAGCAAAACTGTTTACTCCTAATTATACACACACCACACATGAATTGAGAGATATTCACTCAGGCAGTTGGTAAGTAGAAGGGTTTGATGTTGGGCCACAGCTGACTCTGTCATCCATCTCATAGTGGGATCAGTGGTGGTGAAGAGCCAGTGTGAAACAGAGAGAAACTCCTCCTCACACCTGCCAGTGAGCTGTAAACACAGACTGAATGTGTGAATGTTTCTTCAGCTACAGCTGATATACTGTTACCTCACTGTTGTTCTTCTTCCTTCTCGTCTCGTCTGAAATGCAGCTTTTAAGGGAATTATTATGTTTTATTGATGCCTGTTTTAGATTTGTAATATATACAATATCTTTGTAACAGATTGATATTGACAAAAAACCCTACTGTTCAAAAGTTTGGGGTATGTAAGCTTTTTAATGTTTTTGTAAAGAAGAATTTATGTTCACCAAAGCTGCGTATTTCATAATATTATAAATGTGACCCTGGACCACAAAACCAGTCATAAGTCGCACTGGTATATTTGTGGCAATAGCCAACAATACATTGTATGGGTCAAAATTATTGATTTTTCTTTTATGCCCAAAATCATTAGGATATAAAGTAAAGATCATGTTCCATGAAGATATTTTGTAAATTTCCTACCATAAATATATATACAAAAATATTATTAGTAGTAATACGGACATGAATGCAATCAAATATTAATGTCACTGTCACTTGATGGTGGATCTGGTGAAGAAGCTGTCAGTGATCAAAATATTGATTTTGAAGTTAAATGATCGTTTTGAGAATATGTTTGAGATCGCAAATATGAGCCAGATGCTAAATGCAGGGCGGCGAACAACCTAACGCTTTTAGACTTTCTCAGTTTGTGTAAATCCACTTGTGGTTCAGAGTATTTATTTTTTCCCTCAAATCAATTTCCCACATGTCTAGTACAATTATGTGGTTTTGTTTCATTAATACAGTGTATACTTTTTTCTTGATTTACCCCGAAATAATGGAAGTGAAATGTGACAACATGCCCCATAGGTGGGTTTCATTGTAACATGACCAAATGACAGCTTAAAATGTTACCTGATAAAATAAAACATATATCCGAGAGAAACAAAACTATTTTGTCAATAAAATACAATTATTAACTTTTTAAAATAAAATAATGGCATTTTTTAATCATTAAAAATATAAAAATATTTGAGTTGACAACAAACACATTGCTAAATACAGCTTTACAACATAGTTAAAAACATAATAATAATGAATATTTTCTGAACATTGACACTCAGTCTTCATCCTTTTCATCCTTTTCTCATGGTTTCTCAATATAATTCCTAAAAGTATAGAATATAATAGCATATTTCTAATAGGGGCTCATTGTGACACAGTGTGACAACCTGCCCCACCTGTGTAACTGGGATTTAAACCGCGGCTCGTGTCTTCTGCTGGTTAGACCAGCAAGTAAAGAACTATCTCAACTGTTAAATAACAGATATAAGATTAAAATAATATCAGATTTTCTCTTATTTTAAATAAACACAAAAAACAGAGATGAAAAATAAACTTAAGTAAGAAATGTACTTTTGCTATGGTTAAAGTCGCTGTCCGTAACTTTTTTTGTGTTCAAGATTTACAAAAATTATATAATGAGAATGTACAACATGAATCCATTTTCCAAACCGTGTTTTTGTCTTACCCTGAATCATTATGGTACACTTATAATAAGTGTTTATATTGGGACTATTTCAGACCGGACTGTAGGAACCGCGGCGGAGGAGCACAGTCCCTGCGTGACTCGCCATAGACATAAACAGAGAGAAGTAGCTCCGGCTGCAGTGTTCCTCCGCAAGACACATGCAGTTCTGTTTATTAACCGCTAGAGCGCAAAAAGTTAGCAGCTTTAAATAAATGTTCAGTAATTTTAAGTTTTCCGCAATTTTTTCTCAATATAATGTTGATATGGCAACTAGTAAATACACTAAGTTTCGTCTTCCTGGCATGTGTAGAAAGTTTTAAACCGTGCGTGTTACAACTAACCCCGCATTAGGTTTTGCCCTGCACTTTACTGGGAATTTAGCTCTGACAGGGACAGTGATGATGGTATAAAATATCTGCTCAAACTGAACCCTTCCAAGCTCAAAAAGGTAACGAAATATGCTTTATTGTATCCTTCTGTCATTGTTTTTCTAATATCAGGAGAGTTTTTTATTATCGCGGCAGGTAGAGATCCATCCATGTTAGATATAGATCCGGGTCACTAAAGACCCGAATATGTAAGAACGATTGGTGAAACAGTCATGCCTTTAAGGGTTCAAATAATTTTCCTGTGATAGCAAAGCTGAATTTTCACCAGCCATTATTCTAGTCTTCAGTGTCACATGATCATCCAGAAATCATTCTAATATGCTGATTTGCTGCCCAAGAGACATTTCTTGTTATTATCACTGTTTAAACCAGTTGTGCTCATTCATCTTGCCTCATTTCATTCAGTCTCTTCTATAACTTCTCTATCATGTCTATTCTCTTCTCATTTCTCCACTCCTCCTTGTGTTATGACCTTTATTTTCACACCCTTTTGGTTATCTTCTTGTTTTCTTTGCCTCCTCTTGTCTCGTCTCATTTCCTGTCTCTTCTCTTCTCTGACTCCTCTCCTTGTTTCCCCCCTGTTGTCTTTATCTCATTTATCCACATCTCTCCTTTACTTACCTGAATTTGTTTTTATTCTCGTCTCATCTCATGTGATCATAAGTCTCCATGTCTCATCTTTTCGCTTCATCTCTTCATCCACTTGTAAAACACTCCAGTTCGTCTCCACATTCCTTCTGTTTGCATGTTCGGAATATTCATCTCATTACACCATCTATCCATTACCGTGTTGGAGAACCTGCTCTAGTTTATGAGGACATTCATCTAAATGTAATTCTGAAATGCACTTTTTATAGAGAAGTACGCCATCTCAAGGACACCACCTGTCATTCGTCTGACTGATGTGCCTTTCGAAATCAGCTTTACAAGAGAAAGCAAAGAAAATGAAAAGAAAAGTTGTCTGGCAGCTTGGTAATCTTTCTCCCTCAGTGTCTCTACTTAAGACAGGTCACAGACCTTTACAGCACATATCTAATTTGGAGATTTGGGAGTTTCTGAAGTGGTGCACTGAAGGAATGTTTCAGCGGTTTGAGAACTCTATTAGAATTCTGCAAATGAACAGTCTGCAGGGATGTTTTCAAGGACTCTGCGAGCATCAAAGCATTTAGAGAGAGATAGAGAGAGAATGCATTAAGGTAGGAAGGGTAAGAGGAGAATTCAGGAGTCACCGATAAAAATTTGTCGTCTGCACTTCAGCACTGGAGCAAGACATGCTTGAAGATCAAACCCAGCTGTCAGGCTGACGAGACTTATTTACACTCTTAGACACTAGTGTGAGTTCACCTGCACATTGTGTGCATGGACTTCACTGTTGTTTCAAATATTGACATGAAATATTGATTTGATTGTAAAGGAATATTCTGGGTTCGATACAACTTAAGCTCAATCCGCCAGTATTTGTGGCATAATGTTGATCGGCAAAAACAATAATTTTGACCTGTCTCTCATGATTTGAAAATGCTTGCATTTATTTCATATACATACACCGATCAGGCATAACATTATGACAGGTGAAGTGAGTAACTGTTAGGTTGGGATATATTAGGCAGCAAAGTTGATGTGTTAGAAGCAGGAAATATGGGCAAGCATAAGGATTTGAGCGAGTTTGAGAAGGGCCAAATTGTGATGGCTAGACAACGGGGTCAGAGCATCTCCAAAACTGCAGCTCTTGTGGGGTAATCCCTGTCTGCAGTGGTCAGTATCTATCAAAAGTGGTCCAAGGAAGGAACGGTGGTGAACCGGCGACAGGGTCATGGGCGGCCGAGGCTCATTGATGCACATGGGGAGTGTTGCTTTGACATGGCAATGATGTTACACAGAAGAAGTTTTACACAGAATCTTTTCTAAACACATCTTGTGGCTGTCCTATTGAAACAGCGAATGTTCTAATGTTTACGGATTGGCCGCATTCACTTCCATTAAGTTGTTCATTGTGACACAATGTTTTTCATTCATTCATTCATTCATTCATTTTTGTGGAAACTGTCACAATTGTTTAAGTTTAACTTGTACTGAGCCAAAAATATTCCTTACATGACTTCATTATTTCACTTGTAGATTAATGCTGAGTTAAATATTCCATTACAATGTAGAAAACATCTGGCCTAGATGAATACTGCAACCATAGATTTAATTCATTATTAATCTGCAATCTAAATGAGTTTTTCCATGGACCACCTAGCTTATGTCTTCCTCCATTTTAGGTTCTTTTACCAGTTACTTTTGCTCAATGGCACAACTGTCCAATCAGAATTTAGAACTATTCCAGAGAGCAGCGTAACAGGCACACATACATATGTCCTATAGAGGGCGGCATAAACATTTTTGTTTCTTTCCAGGTTTCCTTCCCTGAAGGTGTTCTTTTTTTTTCTTCCTGTGGATGTTTCGTTCTTTGCTTTTTGTTTTTCTTTATCCATTTTCTGGCATGAGCCTCTGTGTTCATAGAAAGGAGTGCGCTTATCCAGCGGAAAGTTGGGTGGGAAACAATCAGACAATTGTGTTCCTGAGATTATGGGACGGAAGAGAAAGATCCATGAGCTCTGTATATGGTTATCATACATTAGAGAAAAGCACAAGTGACAAGGAATTTTTTTAAGCCAGCAAATTATACGTCATACTATTCTAAGTCTGTACTAAGAACCCTAAGAGATTTGTTTCCATTGCGAGGTTTGGGAGAAAGAAAGCCAGGTTGAAAAAAAAAGCGAGACGGAGGGATGGTTGGTGAAAAATAATACTTTTTTTTTTTTTTTGCCAGAGCAATCGGAAGGATATAGGAATTCTGTGCCAATGGTTAAGGTCAGGTCTGCTTATTCTCAGGATAAAGCACCACTGCAGGCTCTTGGCTGTCAGACAGACAACGGCCTTTTCTCTTTCTCTAAGATTCATGTGACTGGAGGAAAGAGAACCGCAAGGCTGTCAGCTGGTTTTAGCTGCACAGATCTGAAAAGTCTGTTTTTAAGAACATATATTTTATGAACAACGATAAAACATGCTGAACGGTCCTCTTTTCTCATATAAGCTCTACACAAACACTAAAACAAAAGCTGCAACACTATCAAAAATTAAAAAGCATATAACATTCAGATTACAGAGCAGGGATAATAGTAATGCTCACATATATATATTAGCATTTCAAATTTATATTTCTCATTCCAATGCTGCATGCTTTTTTGGGCCTAATTTACATTTCAAAATGTAAATCAGTTTAAAGACTAACATTAACGTGTCTATCATGAATAAAGATTAACCTTAATGTGTCTGTCTAAAAGGATTATTTAATAAACTGCTTTTTTTTGTCATGTATTCTCCATTTCACTAAGTGTTTTGCTTGCTATGTGTTTACATGTAGTCTGGTATCACTATTAAATCCCATGCTTCATAATATGAGCATGTGTTGTGCGTTGACACATTCATATTTAATAGATTTAAAAAAATCACAATTCACATTATAGAGCTTTTTATTTCTGTTATAATTATCATATACCTCTGTCACAATTAGCATGGTTGTTATGAATGTGGCACTGACCTCTTACACTGCTAATGACTGCTGCAATGTCAAAGATGTTTTCAGCCAAATTAAAAAAATCAACAAAATATTTTCTGATTAACCTCACAATTATCTTCGCTCTTCACTAATGTGAGTAACATTGAGGAAGAGACGTGTGGGACTAGTGAAAAGCAGGCAATAATGGTCTAATAATCAGCTGTGTGAACGGCAGGCAGACACCAGAGCGTGTGTGTTTACATAGCCTGAGTCACATGACAGGTCCCTGCATATGTGGCTAGTAGATTATGCTGCCGGGTGTCTGGGTAAAGATGGTTTCCTGTAGCCTGCGCTCCACTCACTTGTCTGGCGACAGTTCAGTGTGCCTGTCTGTCGTCAAACGCTCACCATGTTTATTTTCCCTCCTATGGAATGACATGTTTTCCTCTTTGCCGAACAGCAGCCGGGTTGGTCCTAACCGTACGTGACTCGCACACATAGCCCATATGCGTTCCTTCATCTTTATCAATGCCTGCCTGACTGGAGGACTCTCAGAGCCAGGCCGCTAATAAACCAGACCCTCCAGATCATAGCACGTTCATGCTTTCCACCCACTCCCATCCTCTTTTCTCGTATCTTCCCAGCTAAAGTGATGTGACCATTGGGTGTTGTTGGCCCAAACTAGCCTGGCTTTAAGTCTTGGTCTGGTTAGTGGCTGGGAGGTGGGCTTCGGTTGTAAAAATAGGGAAAGAAAAACAGACCAAGAACAATGAGAGCTGTAAAAACGCAGTTTCGCCATGATGTGCTAGCCAGAGGCGCCTCCGCCCTGCGGTGACCGGACCCGACCCATATTTCTGGTTCTGTCCCTCGCTGACATTTCCTTACAGAGGTCTTTAGTGGATTCAGACAAGCTTCGCCAACTTCCTTTCAGCTTTTCCCAACTTGTACATCAGCAGATACAAATAAAGTACAGCACATTCATTTTTTTGCGTCCATGTGGACATTGATTTAGCAGTCGTTGAGAATATAATCTCTCTCTTTTTAAAAAAACATGGATATTCAAAAGGATATTCACTTGATTATGCTGTAGAGCTCGGGAAAATTAGGAAATGGCCCGTCTTGAATGAAAGGAAAACAATGAATGTAAAACACATTACATAATTAAAAAAAAAGCTCCATGCTCCAACCTCTTTCACTACAACTCGCGTCCAATCTTTTCATTGCTGTGCTAAAAATCCTTGTGTTGTGGATTTGTAAAAATAACAGCTTTCCCTTTTCCCTTCATTCTTATTTATTTATTTATTTGCTGACATTTTTTTTTTGAAAAAAGTATATAAATATATTTAAATCAGCTATATTTTATTAGATTTTATTTTAATATAATTTGAAAATAAATTATACATTAATAAATTATTAAATAATAGTTATTATTATATTATCAACATTATAAATAGATAAAGACAATGCACAAAATTAAATTAAATTAAAAAAATTATGTTAAACACAAATGGCTGGATAGGTGTGGAATACTGTATATCACATTAATTGCATGTCTTTTATGTTTATTTATGTTTTTTACACCCCTTTTTGGTCACTATGAACTGTTATTTCTTCGTATCAAGAGCTGAATAGTAAAAAAAAACTGCTTTGAGGTTCGGACAAAAATAACAGCACAACTATTTCATCGAGCTGGGATAGAAGAAAGTATTTTAACATAAAAAATACCCACTTCTCCTTTAAAGGAACTAAACTGAAATTCCTTGAGATCTTGAAAACACTTTTGCTTTTTATCACAAGCGTCTATCTGTGAGGTCTCTAAAGAGGTAACCAAAGAAGGTGGCGCTGTAAACTGACTCAAGCATTCCAGAATGGAAACAGCCTGTTTTTGAGCACCAGTAAGAACTATTGCTCTTTAACGTTTGTGTCCACAGGCCGTGAAACAAACTAATGTTCTCGCACCCCTTTAAAAGAGTCACAGGCTGCCTTTAATGTCTTCGCAAACATTCACACACGTCTCTACGGTGCTTTTACACTCCGGATCCCCACATACGGTCATTCCGTTTCCCCAGTAACAGAGTGTTTGTGTCCATAAATAAAGAGGCTATTAACTGTCCAGGTTTATGGTTGGTACCCCTCTCTGTCTATGTACTTTTCCCTTCTGGCAGGTTTAACACTCACCTGAGGGCTCCTGGATCTATTTCACACCCCACTAGGTCTTTGGGAAGGGGTTTGGTTGAGGGGAAGGAAGTTTACAGCATCTCCACTACCATCAGGAGATCTCAAGTGTCTCTCCGAACCATTTGGGAAGAGAGTCTGACTGGAAATACTTTGTGAGGAAGCCTCACCTGTGCATACACATACGCTTACACACATGCTGACAAGATAAGAGTGAAACTGTTACATTTGTCCTGCTGAATCCCTCCATGTGTCAGTGTGGAAGGCTGTGATCCTTTGATGATGATCAAAGCCGAGGCAAAGTGTGCCCGTAATTCCCCTGCTTTGGCCAATCTCCTTCTGTCTCTATATCCTTTCTCCCTTTCTCTTTCCTTCATCCCTTCTCCATCCCTTAACTCTTTTTTCTATTCTTTATTTATAGTTTTTTTCGACCGAGAGGGTATAGTATATAGAAAATTATATAGAAAATGAAGACAACGAATAGCTTTAGAAACACCAAATAAAAGGAATTAAAATTATTTAAACTGCAAAATAATAATTGCATTTTATTTATCTGATGTTATTTATTTAGTTATTTATTGATTCATGCAGTATCAGTCCATTTTAGATTAATGCAGCACACACACACACTATCTAGTAAGTAAGTAAGTAAGTAAATTTATTTATAAAGCACATTTAAATTCAGCTTACACTGACCAAAGTGCTGTACAACACAATCATAAAATACAATAAAGATAAAATAAAAATAATAATAAAATTAACAGTCAAAATTAGAGTAAGAAAAAACAAGAAAACATTCACACCCCACTAGGTCTTTGGGAAGGGGTTTGGTTGAGGGGAAGGAAGTTTACAGCATCTCCACTACCATCAGGAGATCTCAAGTGTCTCTCCGAACCATTTGGGAAGAGAGTCTGACTGGAATCTAAGTGACGACATATCATTGGAGTAATGGGTTTTATACTGTACAAACTGTACATTCTATCCCCCTACAATACCCCGCATTTTTTAATTTTTAATAAAACATTGTTTTTTGTTTTAAAAGCTATTTTAAATATGAGGACATATGAAATATCCTCATATTTCATGTTTACGCCGTAATACCAGTGTAATACCCGTGTCATTATACAAATTTGTGTCCTCATAAATCACAAAAACAAACAAACAAAGACACACACACACACACACACACACACACACACACACACACACACACACACACACACACACACACACACACACACACACACACACACACACACACACACACACACACACACACACACACACACACACACACACACACACACACACACACACACACACACACACACACACACACACACACACACACACACACACACACACACACACACACACACATATAATTTATTTATTTTCAGTATTTGATTGTGCATGCTTAATTCCCTTACTTTTACATTTAGATTACTGTTGCCGTTATCTAATACTTACAGTTCATCTTTGAAATCATGTAATAAATCTTAAAGTTAAATACATTTCAAAATGAAAATAAATTTTCATACAGTGATTATAATGTTCAGACACCTAAATGTACTTGTAGCACTTAAAATAATTTTAAGCTTGGGGGTGAAAACTTTTGAACAGGATAAATATTACCAATATGTAATTTTTTTGTATATATATATATATATATATATATATATATATATATATATATATATATATATATATATATATATATATATATATATATATATATATATATATATAAATTAATATAGTACTGCCCTTCGGAAACAACAGAAGATATTTATGTTTCCTGGAAGACAAATTAAGTACAATTTACCTTGATTTCCGTGAACCTTTTTTAATAGTTGTGTTTGAGTCCCTCTATTGTCCTCAGTGTGAAAAGATGGATCTCAAAATAATACAGTCACTGCTGGAAAGGGCTCAAACATGCTGGAAAACCGAAGAATTTGCAGGACCTGGAGGATTTTTCTGAAGAACATTGGGCAGTTGAACTGCTCAGGACAAACAAAGGAACAACCATCACAAAAAACAGCAACAAAAAAAAAAAAACAACAAAAAAAAAACAGCCGTGGATCATGCAGGTAACAAAACAGTATTAAGGGTGCATAAACTTTTGAACGGTGCCATTTTTATAAATTCAGCTATTTTAGTCTTATGGACTATATGTAAACATCTTTTATGTAATTTATCTTATTCACAACAGTACTAAATGAAACTAATTTTATTATTTAGTTTAAAGGTGTCCTGAACTGGCTTTTTTTTATATATGCTGTTGTCTGAGGTCAACTAATGACGTTTGCATGGTTTTTACATTCAGAAACATCATAATGAATAGGTAATAGGCTATTTTCTGCACTGGTTTTGAGGCTCTCTGAAAAACGATCGGTTTTGATGGGCGTGCCGCACTGAAGACTTGGAAGTAAACGCCCACGGCTATGATTGGATAAGATTTGCATATTTAATGAGCTTCAGCTCCCCTCAGTACATGTGGGGATTGTTTTGAAAGCGTCTGGAGAAACACTCACAGGACTCTCATCTCTTATCCACCTGCGATTGATTGGGATTTTATTTCTGTATCATTCCGCACAATCATCAGTGAATATAACCGTGAACCGTACACACACACACACATGCGCGCACGCGCAAGAAAGGTGATAGCACTAGGGTTGCCACCTTCAGTGTGGCAAAATAAGGGACACCCATGCACGTGTCCTAAAAAAACTAAAAAACAATTGCATAAAACGACACAAATAAAGAATAAAACTGATTATTTCAAGTTTTCAACATTGACAACTTGACAGCTCAACAATAAACCATAAGAAAACATGAGATCAAGTGTGAACTTGCAACAGAACACATTTTATTTCACATTTGATTATTTTTTTTATTTCTAAAGAACGCTTTAATAGCCTATTGGTGCAATTTAAAGGGATAGTTCACCCAAAAATGAAAATTCTGTCATCATTTACTCACCCTCATGATGTTTCAAACCTGTATGAGTTTATTTGTTCTGCTGAACACAAGATAGGATATTTTGAAGAAAGTTTGTAACCAGGCTGGGGGCACCATTGACTTAGTAGGAATGAATCTTCCAATGTGTTAAACAGAACAAAGAAATGTATACAGGTTTGGAACAACTTGAGGGTGAGTAAATGATGACAGAATTATCATTTATGGGTGAACTGTCCCTTTAAGCAGTCACTCTGAACCAGTAGGCCTAATCACTTTTTTGAATTTCGAAAATGTTTTATTTTTTATTAATTTACTTAAATTATGACGGTATTATTATGTAATTATTTGTCCCATTTGTATCTAAATATTTTTTTAAATGTCATAAACTTTATATGACAGGATTATTTATTAGGCTATAGTATATCTGAATTATAACTTAATAATAACATTAATTAAGCTATAATCTATTAATTAACCTGTCTAAAAAATAATAATTCTGTCTGCCAAGCTCTGATAATGTATGGAATATTATTTTCATATATTATCCATAAAAAAAAAACAAAAAAAACAATAGACCTATACCTTTAGAAGCATGGATGTGTCTGTCACCGCAGGCTGCTTTAAGTCAGACAGTTTGATGGGGGCAGTCGTGGCCTAATGGTTAGAGTCGGACTTGTAACCCAAAGGTCTCTGAAGGTCTCTGGGTTCGATTCTCAGGTCCGGCAGGAATTGTCGGTGGGGGGAGTGAATAACCAGCGCCCTCCTCCACCCTCAATACCATGACTGAGGTGAGACCCTTGAGCAAGGCACCGAACCCCCAACTGCTCCCCGGGCGCCGCAGCAATATGGCTGCCCACTGCTCTGGGTGTGTGTTCACTACTGTGTGTGTGCACTTGGATGGGTTAAATGCAAAGCACAAAGTTGCTAAAACGCAACCAAGCACAAATGAGCTCCTGTACTACTTATTGTGAAAATTATTTCTTTATATTTGCTATTAGTATTCTCCACACTGCAAAATCCGTATGTGTTTATTGAACTATGTGTGGACCTATGTAAAATACGGGACAAATCGCGTCCTGTATTGGTTTGATAAGGGACGCGTCATTTTGTTTGTAAATATGTGACAATTCCGTATTTTACGGGACGGGTGGCAACCCTAGATAGCAGGTCTGAAAAACACATAGCCCCGGGACTTTGGGCTTTGCGCGCTGGTGTTACAAGTCCGAGTCTGATCACAATGAAACCAATAACACCTTCTCCAGCCTGTGACAGCTAAGGTATGTAATCAATAGATATCAAACAATCTGTAACAATGCAATACTAACACATATAAAAAAAACATGTTTTACTCACATAAGTGTGTTGCACCGTTCCTGTCGGATCCAATATAGAAGGCACAGCATTGTGTTTTAATCATAATATGTCTGCAAACCCAACCTGTATCCAGAGGTGGGCACAAATACATCAAAAACTATTTTGTTACAAACTACAAATACTGGCTCATGAAATGTAACAAAATAAAATACAAAATACTGATGTGAAAAATGTATTTAAATAAAATACGAGTAATTCGTATTTTGAAAATACAAAAATGCTCCCACAATAATCTTAAGTCTTTTTTTTTTATTACTGGAAGGACAATAACACAAATAGTAGCAATAACACAAATATGAGAAATGTGTAAATTTAAAATGGCGAAGTAGCTAAATAAAAAAGCATGGTACACATTAATCATAATATGTGTGAGTTTGTTTTACACACGAGACTCTAACTGCCCCGACCGCGTATGCCTTTTCCATATAGAATCGTGCTGCGTGCGCAATTATTGAAAAACAATAGGATTGATGATTATTTTATACAAAATCCGATGGAATATCAATATTTCTCATATGTAATACGTTTAAAAACGTGTAAAAACTGCAGATGGACTTTATATTGTGAACGCTTGCTTAGCATGGAGATTTCAGTGGAGTTACGAGCTTACGACAGACGTGCTGTTTCATAATAGATATGATGTCCTTTTATGAATGACAACACATTGCATTGATCTCATAAGGCACAATTTTCTCTATAATGCCGTTCAGTAAGGTAAAGGGTTTTGTGAAAAATATACAGTCTACACACATATTGCATTATGTGTGTAGACTGTATATTTTTCACAAAACCCTTTACCTTAAAGGATTAGTTAACTTTTAAATAAACTTTTGCTGATAATTTACTTACCCCCATGTCATCCAAGATGTCAATGTCTTTCTTTCTGCAGTCAAAAGAAATTAAGGTTTTTGATGAAAATATTCCAGGATATTTCTCCATATAATGGACTTCAATGGGCTCCAAACGGTTCAAGGTCCAAATGACAGTTTCAGTGCAGCTTCAAAGGGCTTTAAATGACACCAGACGAACGTGATCATCTCTGAGCTCTGCCATAACTTCCGCTAAGTGAGGTCAAATACGAGCATGGTCATAGATGTAGCCATAGATGCCTCATTAGCGCCTGCCCGGATCAGTAGAATGAGGCATCTACGATCTATATATCTATGACCACCCTCGTATTTGACCTCACTTAGCGGAAGTTATGGCGGAGCTCAGAGATTATCACCTTCGTCTGATAAGAGGTCAAATAATAGCATAAATACTGCTCGGTTTCTCACAGAAACTGATCGTTTCGCTAGATAAGACCCTTATTTATCGTCTGGTATCGTTTGGTATCATTTAAAGCCCTTTGAAGCTGCACTGAAACTGTCATTTGGACCTTGAACCTTTTGGAGCCCATTGAAGTCCATTATATGGAGAAATATCCTGGAATATTTTCATCAAAAACCTTAATTTCTTTTTGACTGCAGAAAGAAAGACATTGACATCTTGGATGACATGGGGGTGAGTAAATTATCAGCAAAAGTTTATTTAAAAGTGAACTAATCCTTTAGTGACGTTTTTAAGAGGAGCAGCGCCACTTCTTCTCCTGTGTTCAAAACTCGTTCACTTCTTGGAGGGAGCCCAGTCCAGAGCTGTTAAGGGTGTCACGTGATTTTCGTGCATCTAACCTGGACATTGCCATTGCCAACATCAAACCGAAAATATGGCAAAATCATTTACTATGGTGATAAGCATATGGTGATTTTTCTTAAGTATTTAAGTATTTGAAATACTCTAAATACACTCCCTCAAAATATTTTGTTACAAACTACATTTTATTTTTTCCACACCTGCAAAATACAAATTACAAAATACACTAAAGTAATTAAATACGTATTTAAAATACATTTAATTGAAATGCTGCCCATGTCTGCCTGTATCTCGTTTACAATCGATTCCCCGGTGAAATGAAGCGAACAAACGCAATGTCTTACGCACGTGAGCTGGAACCGTCATGTTTATTGCTCGACCCGTTTAGCTCCACGAGTCGGTGGGCGGGCTTGAGGCGGTGCTTCTGCGTCCTACTATGTCAGTTGTTGACATATTGTGAGAGCTCTTATTTTCTGGGCCTGGTGTCAATAAAAGCTTTTCTTTGACTAACAAGGACGTTTTCAGCTCTGAAACTTACAGGATATTCTTATATCATGATGAAATTTTATATACCAAAGGCTCAAAGGAAAGTTGATTTCTCAATTCATCACCCCTTTAAATTATTCACATTTTCCTAGATTCTGCAAGGGGTGTGTAAACTTTTGAGCAAAACTGTATATATCAGCCATTTATTGATAATTTAGCCATAATAGGAAAATATGTATCAGCTTATCAGTATCGAACATAATTGGTGCATCCCTAATTTTCGAAATGACGTAATAATTTCACATTGAAGAAAATTCGGCAAAAAAGTCTGGTAAGAGCATCTGGGTTTGTCTATGGGAAAAGTAAGTTATAGCTGTTCAAAGTTTCTACTTTACTCTTACCTGTCTGTTTATCCTTTATCTCTTTTCTTCCTCTGCCACCTCACTCTCCCTCCATGTCTTTCCCTTCCCCCTTCTCTCTCTCTTTCTGTCTACTTCTCTTTGTATTCTTATCTGTCACTGCTTCTTCCTGTCTCATGTTTCCACACATATGCACACTGTCAACACTCAACAACATCTTTCAGTAGAGTAAACCTTCTATAGTAGCGTGTTTCTCTCTCCCAAAAACTTGTTCTCGCTCTCATTTTGTTTTTGGCAGTTTTATGAGAATCGTGTGAAAAATGAGCAAAAGTATTCCTCTGTGCGTTTGCCAGTCTGCTTAGCGTCACGCCACAAGTAGAATGTGCTCCCTTGCCGCTGTTGGTGCTTGGTCTCAGAGATGGTGGCGTTTTTGTGATGGATCCCTCTCCACGGACGGCATCACTCTCACACCGACAATTTCCAGTGTCTATTTCGCCGTTTCGTGGGTGATGGCTGACCTCTGACCTTTGTATTGAGGCCATCCTATGCAGACAGGTGATGACAGCCATCAGAGAAAGACAGACACCATTTGTGCTTGTCAGGCTTTGAAATGCATCACATTAAAGACCCAACACAGAAACGCTGTCCTGAGTGGTGGTCTGATGCGTCTGATTGCTTTTGTTCTGACATGTTGGAGCTTTTGTGAGACTGTTTGGAAAGCCTTCATGCTTGAATTCTGTCCTGTTGTTCACTCGAAAAGCTAGTTAGAAATTCAAAGCCATACATTCGACACTAAAATTGTCAATTAAACATCAAGAATTTTATTTATTCTTTCATTCATGCATCTCTTTCACATTTTTCCTTCCCTTTCCCAGAGAACAACATAGTGTCGGCCCAGATCCGGGCCACATTTGGTACATGTGGATTTAACAAGTTCCAGATGTGGGCCAGATCTGTTGCTGTCTGGTCAAATCTCATATTTTATCCAAATTTCTCCACAAAGGCTAAATATATCTCACCCACATTTTGTAAATCACAGTCCTTTTTAATGCTGCGTTTCATTTAAAGGTGCACTGTGTACATTTTAGTGGCATCTAACGATGAGGTTGCGAATTGCAATCTCCCACCACTCACCCCTCCCTTTCGAAGCATGTAAAGAAGCTACGGTGGCCAACACAGGACAAAGATGTTGTCATCTGAGACTGCAGAGAGTAGCTATCGCTCTGTAGAGCAGTTTGTCTGTTTAGCGCTAATGTAGAAAAATGGCGGAGCAAAATGGCGACTTCACTGTAAGTGTATGGAGATAGAAACGGCTCATTCTAAGGTAATACAAACATAACGGTTCATTATGTAAGGTCTTTATACACCACTGAAAACATGGTTATGTATATTATATTGAATTTCTGTCCATAGATCCTCATAAATATTACACACTGCACATTAAAAGGCAAATTCCTACCATATAAATCTCATACTTTCGAAGTAAACATGTTAAATTTTATGATGTTTGGACGATTTCATAAAATACCGTTTAAACTTTTGGGGATAGCAAGAAGAAATTAATACTTTAACTCAACAAAGACATATTAAATTAATCAAAAGTGACAGTAAAGGATTTGAATAGTCGTCATCAAAAATCCTACAAAAAGTATCATGATTTTCACAAAAATGCTAAGCAGAACATTAGTTGTAAAAATAAATGTTTATATTCAGCAGCACATCAGCATATTAGAATTATTTCTGAAATGTCATGTGACACTAAAGACTGGAGTAATGATCAAACCTGTCAAGTTTTGCATTTGAAAATAAGGGAAATTTTTCGGCGCCCACCGCAAGCAGTCCCACCACCCCAACCAAGCTCCATATCCCTTACATTTTAAGACAGGTGTTATAGCCCAAATGAAAACACAAAAGGGTATATATGATGAGCATTTATTTAAAAGGCTTATTTGCATATTTTCTGTTCATTTAACATTGCTTGTCTTTCCATTTTATTTTCATTCCACATATTCTTTTCATTTCATATTGCTTTTCTTTTACAGTTTTTCTTTTAATTTCACATAACTTTTCTTTACTCTTTTAGTGAGTTATTGTACACATTTGTTGCAGACTTTGCATTCTTTAAGACTGTTTTGGAAAGAGTGTATTTGTGGGCTGGGCCAGAGTGGTTCATTTTACATGAGAGTAGACCACAAACAGTTCTGTTGTCTAATGTCATTCTATTCTCTGTAACAATCTTCCGTACCATGCTAAATACTCTTTCTGAACTTGCATTGCTATGGGCAGGGCTCGACATGAACGCTTGTCCGGGACAAGTGGATTTTTTGAAGGGGCAAGTGAAAAATAATTTTACTTGCCCAACGGACAAGTATCCTGAGTAAAATGTCAAAACAAAAAATAACTAGGGAATCAACAAAGTGCAATAATGATTCTGCATTCAGTTAGTGTAAGTGGCGATCGATAGTGGATAATAATATAAAACGAACTGACGTTAATAAGGTTGAGCTGTTGAGGCTTGTGCAGACTCTCGAGGAGAAACTCGAAAACAAATGAGCGCCACTCACACACAGAAACTCAGTTAACATACAAAGTTAAAATTGTGTCGTTTTTATATTTATAACATATGATACAGTTAAGCAACATCACACTAAAAAGAGTGTTGTTTTCCTGAATACCATCACGACTGGAAATGACACTGATTTCATACGCCAGTTCCATAAACAATTAATTAACATTAAGTCACTTACATTTTATAATTAAATTCGCTGTCCCATTGATCATGGTGTTTACACGAGGGTTTTTTTTTTTTTGGCAGGAGTGCCTTAATCCGTCTCTATCGTTACGTCCATCATCCGTCTCTGTTTTGTTTTTTTCCCGCGTTGTCACCATAGACTGTTGTCACTCGTCATCTGACCTCACACACTAACCTCGCGACAACTGACAACAATTATTGTTTTTAATAACGCAGTTTAAAATACGGGAGATTTACAGGAAAATACTAATACGGGAGGACGGCGGGAAAGAAGGGTAAAATACGGGACTTTCCCGGCCAAAACGGGATACTTGACAGGTATGGTAATGATGCTGAAAATTCAACTTTAAAGAGCACCTATTATGGCATTTAAAATGTTCCAAATATTGTCTTAGAAGTCCCCAACAACAGTTTTGCATGCATGCAATGACAAAAAAGACTTTAGTTTTCTTATAATATGCATTTATTTTTACCTGTTTTGACAGCGATTCTCAAATGATTCCTTTAGTGATTCACTTTTCAAAACCCCGCCTTTACGTAACGCTAATCTGCGGTGATTGGTCCGATGACCCAGTCAGTTGTGATTGGTATAGTCTGTGCAGATATTTTTGGAAACGGAACGCCCATCAAAGTCTTATAGTGACAGTAATTTGTTAATATGTGTCAGGAGTTATGAATATGAAAACCGCGTCGGTACCGTTTGATTGTAATATGAGCCTCAGCTGATCTCATTCATAAAAAAACTCCTCTATTTTCCTCACGAAGACTCGCAACAAATCAACATCCCTCAGGGCTTTTAGTTCAAAAGTGTGCAGATGAGGAGACATATTGATAGATTCTCATATGTCTGTGCCAAATTTCTAAACAGAGGAGTATTTTTTATTCAATACTTCCTCAAAATGCGCAGATGTAGCCTAATCATGAGCGATTGAGTCTCTTATGTGTTGTTTTCAATTCATACTGGCAGCCGGATGGCGCTCTGTGCACATGTAGTCCATATGGTACAGACAGACGAAGAACAACCATGTGCCATAATAGAAGTCCATAATAAAAGCTTCCTGAGATCGTGAAACATGCAAATAGAGACATTTGAAGACTAATAAACACACAATTGCGACGATGTACGGTTTGTCTTCAAGCCACTTAGTCTTCAAATGCTCATCCTTGGGCAGATGAAAATGTTTTGCTTTTGAGTCGCACTTCAGAACACAGTGTCTCGTCGCCATGATGTTTTCTAGTTTTCACTGGCGTCTTGGAGCGCAATAAGTGGGCGTATCATATTCAAATAACTTGACAAGTTGACGTCATCTAGTCAGAGAAAAAGCTTCGGTCTTCTAACGATTCTTAAAAATGACTCAGAGTCGACTCTTACTTTTGAAAGAAAATAACTATATATACGGTGCACTGTCATATTTCAAACTTTGCAGGATGTTTTTGTTCACTTAGATCTATGTTACACACTACATGAAAGGTAAATTTCAAAATTCCATGATAGGTGCTCTTTAAGAAGCTTGTCTGCAGGAATCTGTGTGATCACATGTGACAAATTGTGTGATACTGCATGACAAAATGTGCATTCTTAAAGGCCACACCAACCAAATTGCCAAGGACAAATTATCCAATGCTAGCATTTGCTCAGCAAGTGTACGATTATCAACATACTTTGTTTTACCGTCTTGCAGACTGCTCTGTTTATTGATAGGATAAAATATTTTAAATGTTACATTTTTAGGCTGGTTTGCCTCAGTGATCTAACAGTTCTCGTCACTGTCAGAATGAGTGAGATGGCCAATCAAATCAAAGAAGGCGGGGCTTATTGTTAGTGTGAATTCCTATGCAACGCTTTAGTTATAGCAATGAAAGAATGCATTGTAAAATGTAGGCTAAGAAACGTTCAGCGACGGTAATATCCAGTGAAGCAACCCATCAACATATTTATGAAATTTCACCGTTTTGAATTGAGAATATGGCATAATTTTAGTCTTTTTGAAAAAATTAATAGTGATTATTCGCATCCAAAAGTTTGTGTTTACATAATATATGTGTGTGTACTGTGTATAATTATTATGTATATATAAATAAACACATATGCATGTATATATTTAAGAAATATTTGCATGTATATACTGTATATATAATTTATCTTATATATAAATATAATTTTTTAAATAAAAATATAACATATTTTTACTACGTAAATATATATGCATGTGTGTGTATTTATATACCCATGATAATTATACACAGTACACACACTTATATTATGTAAACACAAACTTTTATTTTGGATGCGATTAATCACAATTAATTTTCCCCCAGCCCTACATTATTTACGATTCGTAACTAAATTTAACATTACTTTTTTTTTTTTTTTTTTTTTAGATATTAGACATACAAAGAGTGAATGTGTGCATATATTCTATATTTGTAAATAGTTTACTTCATAACTACAACGTAGACCTGGAACTTTTACCATTCTAACTTCTTTAAGGATGTTTGTGTGAACAAGCTTAAGATGATCAAGAGGGGCTGCTGGGAACTGTAGTCTTCCCATTTGCCTTGCAAAGGAGCCATGTGAGGTCAGGGGTGCGGTGTATGCAGTGATGGTGGCTAATTGGGCAGCTCTACCATTAAGAGCGGTGAACCCAGTGGCCCCGGCCCTGTGTAGAGCTGAGAGAGACACTCATTAGTATAGCTCCACTCAGGCCTGCCCTCACAGCTCACCTGTCAGTGAGGCAGATGGACAGTAATGGCTTGTGTTTGTAGCTGTGGAAGCAAGTGTGGGTGTAAATGTATGTGTGTATATGCGTGTCTATAGGTGTATGTCTGTGTGGCGGTTCTTCCTCTCTGTTTCCCCTTCAGCTGTCTCTCTTAGAAAGGTGGGAAAGGAGCAGTGGAGCATGACGTCTCTGCTCTGCTGCATGCAGGTAAATGGACAGAGATGTCTGCTGTGAGGGAACAGTCTGCATATAGTACACATGAGACCTCACCTCGATCCAGTATATTATTATTGCTACTGTTTTCTATTTCAAATAGCTTTATTGGCATGACTTTATGTAATATAGCCTACTCTATTTTAATCCTAAGGATTATGAGGAACACCTGTTCAATTTCTCATTAATGCAATTATCTAATCAACCAATCATGGCAGTTGCTTCAATGCATTTAGGGGTGTGGTCCTGGTCAAGACAATCTCCTGAACTCCAAACTGAATGTCAGAATGGGAAAGAAAGGTGATTTAAGCAATTTTGAGCATGGCATGGTTGTTGGTGCCAGACGGGCCGGTCTGAGTATTTCACAATCTGCTCAGTTACTGGGATTTTCACGCACAACCATTTCTAGGGTTTACAAAGAATGGTGTGAAAAGGGAAAAACATCCAGTATGCGGCAGTCCTGTGGGCGAAAA
This sequence comes from Gobio gobio, assembly GCF_949357685.1. Classification (NCBI taxonomy): domain Eukaryota; kingdom Metazoa; phylum Chordata; class Actinopteri; order Cypriniformes; family Gobionidae; genus Gobio; species Gobio gobio. The sequence goes on from NC_137102.1 coordinate 43,833,952, forward strand.
TGCCTTGTTGATGCTAGAGGTCAGAGGAGAATGGGCCGACTGATTCAAGCTGATAGAAGAGCAACTCTGACTGAAATAACCACTCGTTACAACCGAGATATGCAGCAAAGCATTTGTGAAGCCACAACACTTACAACCTTGAGGCGGATGGGCTACAACAGCAGAAGACCCCACCGGGTACCACTCATCTCCACTACAAATAGGAAAAAGAGGCTACAATTTGCACAAGCTCACCAAAATTGGACAGTTGAAGACTGGAAAAATGTTGCCTGGTCTGATGAGTCTTGATTTCTGTTGAGACATTCAGATGGTAGAGTCAGAATTTGGCGTAAACAGAATGAGAACATGGATCCATCATGCCCTGTTACCACTGTGCAGGCTGGTGGTGGTGGTGTAATGGTGTGGGGGATGTTTTCTTGGCACACTTTAGGCCCCTTAGTGCCAATTGGGCATTGTTTAAATGCCACGGCCTACCTGAGCATTGTTTCTGACCATGTCCATCCCTTTATGACCACCATGTACCCATCCTCTGATGGCTACTTCCAGCAGGATAATGCACCATGTCACAAAGCTCGAATCATTTCAAATTGGTTTCTTGAACATGACAATGAGTTCACTGTACTAAAATGGACCCCACAGTCACCAGATCTCAACCCAATAGAGCATCTTTGGGATGTGGTGGAACGGGAGCTTTGTGCCCTGGATGTGCATCCCACAAAATCTCCATCAACTGCAAGATGCTATCCTATCAATATGGGCCAACATTTCTGAAGAATGCTTTCAGCACCTTGTTGAATCAATGCCACATAGAATTAAGGAAGTTCTGAAGGCGAAATGGGGTCAAACACAGTATTAGTATGGTGTTCCTAATAATCCTTTAGGTGAGTGTACATTGTCTATTACGGTTTCATCATTAATGAAAAAAAAAATGGTTATTGAAAAAATACAAAATCCCTGTAAAATGTACGCAAAAAAAACAGCAGCTGTGGTTGCCAACTTTACAGTAAAAAAATATGGTAGCATGATTTTAGGTTTTACAGATTTAAGTTAAATTGACAGTAAATAACCGTATTTCATAAACTGAAATAATGTTAAATTACCAACCTATTGAAATTGGCCTACTAATATCTGTTAAGTACCTTTGATATATACTGACAACCACCAATCACAGTGGTGATGAGAGTCACATGATGAATCAAAGCTCATCACAAGCAGCTTTTAAGAGGACATTACTAATATATAGAAGGTGCACAGTGTCATTCACACAAACACTAAACACCATCATAGTAACACACATGAAATTTTAAAAATACAATAAACATTAATTTAACAACATTAAATGTGACATAACACCCTAATGTACATAACTGATTAGAGAAAAACTAAGAAGAATCTTAGTTTTAAGGAAAATACATCAAATGTGAAGTGCACGCAGGGAATTCTGGGAATGTCAATGTACGTTTTTTCACTGTAAATTACACAACGACTTGTTTTTCACTTCCAAAAACTGTAAATTGAACAGTATTTTACTGTATTGTAAATGTAAGGTTAGATTACAGTTATTCAGTGTATATAGTACGGAAACTTTCTGTCAACCAGTTAACTCTTTTTAACCGAAGCATTTTTACAGTCTTTTACCGTTAAAATCACTGTCATTTTATTACCTTTCTCTTCTACTTATCCATCCAGGGGGGTCTAGTGAATCAGACAGTGAGAGGTCAAACTGTGGGAGTGTGTCCTCCTCCCCCTAATTCTGACAATAATCTGTACCCGATTCCCCCCCACTCTCAGCTCTTCTTTATCCAGCTGGACTTCTCCTACACACTAGCAATCGCTCCACTTCCTTTTCCAATTACTCCTAAAACAGGCTGCAATTAAAGAGTATTAGTTTTCCTAAGGGAAGAAACTCTATGTGTGTGTGTGACTGTCATGTCCAGTAGCTCAGCAGTGGGTGGCCTTTAGTGGGAGGAATGGAGACCAGCCATGAGAGATTAAACACCCTTGGAGACGCGTCCACTGAAGCTCTGTTTTCCAGAACGTTCTTTTTCCCATTTTGCTCGCTGTGCTTTTACTGTAGCCAGTTTGGAAGATAATACTGCACAGGCTTGCCTGAATGAGGGAGAAAATAAAGAGAGAATTGAAAAATGTAAATGTAGTTAAGTGTTTTTTATTGTAACGTCAGCTGTCCATTCAGCAGCGAGGTGGTAACTGGCATGGAGGATGGCAGGATGGTGCAGCGTGCTTTTTCCCTGTCTAATTTATTTGATGCGGCGGTGATCCAATCCAAGATTTGAGACTAGTGTGGGCAGCCTGGACTGTTCTCCACACTTGCATTCAGTGAAGAACGCTAATGAGGGATGTTGATCAAAGAGCCTTGGTCCCCTCGGTCCACCTCTTCTGACTCTCTCTCGCTCTCTTTCTTTTCTCCTTTTTCTAACTCTTTCTGTATGATCAAGCAGACTTTTGAGAGAGCAAGCTTGCTTAGAGCACCAAGCAAGTATAAAAGCCATTAATAAACCACTATGGACACTCTAGGCATTTAATCATTGCTCTCTCTTTCTCTCTCTCCTTTCCAGCTCTATCTCCTCTAGGCTAGCTTTTGTGCTGGTCAGACAGCCTCTTGAGCTATAGGGAGCATTAAACGCATTATAATGCGGGGTTAGGGGGCGAACCACCATTAGGCTGGGACTTGTCAGGAGGACGTCTGCGTTAGAAACAGAGCTGTTGTGTTCGCCACCAAATTACGCTATTTTGGACATGGAGCATTTCCAGACGATTGCAAAGTCACAGTCATGGGAGAAGTCTGGTGGCCAAATGTGCTCACACCTGTTCTTTGTGGCATTTGCTTAAGAGCGTGTTTCTGTTCCAGTACAGCTCCATCCTCAATATCACATTACTGGATTTATTTCAAGACTTTTTTTTTTTTTTTTTGCAAATCATAGATGTGTGGACTGAAAGAAGTGCCTGAATTAAACACGACATGAGAGCACACAAAATCCAAGAACAACATTTAGCAAACGCTGCTCTTTTACAGTTCATTTTCTTGGGGGAAAAAATAAATAAAACATTACTTATTTAGTATTTTGTCTTATTTAAATATCTTTAACATAAATGTACTTGGGCAGCACGATTTTTCATACCCCTTATCCATCCATCCATCCATCCATCCATCCATCCATCCATCCATGGAGTAAGAAAAATAATTTCAAGATAAATAAAACAAAACATGTTTTGATTTCCATAGTATTTTTTCCATACTATGGAAGTCAATGGGGCACATGAACTATTGTTACCCATAATACCTTCTTTTGTGTTCAGCAGAAGAAATAAATTCATAAGGTTCGGAACAACTTGAGGGTGAGTAAATTATGACAGAATTTTCATTTTTGTGTGAACTATCCCTTTAAGAAAGCATTTTTTATTTGCAGTAAGAAGACTAATATGACTCTTCAGTTATGTTTCTAAGAATTGCTTTTGTCTAATAAGTTTATCCCCAAAAAACAAGACATAAATAGAAACAAATGAGGCATGTTGGATGATAGACAAAATACAACTATTGTAGACAAAATATGAGAATTTGTAAATAGAATTTGATGGGAAATTAGTGAGTTTTCATTGAAAATCGTGTACTTTTGATTGCAGATTTTGTTATCTTGAGAAATCTGAGTAGAGACATCTGTTGAGATCTCTTCTAAAACTTTCTGTCTAGGATCATTATTCATAGGAGAAAAATCCCCAAAATAGACGCTTTTGCTCTCCATGTAATCCCAATAGCCTATTGTCTAGAAACAACTGAGATATTGACTTATACTAATGTACACTGATCAGGCATAACATTATGAAGTGAATAACACTGATTATCTCTTCATCAAGACACCTGTTAGAGGGATATATTAGGCATCCAGTCAAGCATCTGTGTGATGTGCTGAACAAACAAGTCCGATCCATGGAGGCCCCACCTCACAACTTACAGGACTTAAAGCATCTGCTGCTAACTAGGGCTGTAATCAACCAAAGAAAATCTTGGTCGACTGAAGTCCTGAAATTTTCGACTAAAAATCGACTAAAATAACGTTAGGAAAAAAAAAACTTAAATGAATAAGCTGCACACTGTGCGCAGTACTTGGTAGCCTTGTTGTCTCCCTAAATTAATTATAAATAAACATAAAAAACTAGTAGGCTATTTGCTGTATATTAAATAGTTTTTGAGCTGATTATTTTGCACTGAAATGAGTCTGACACACGAGTCTGTCGGCTCTGACAGCGTCGCATCCCATGCACCTGCGCAATATCATAGACTATGACTTCCGAAAATATGGCACTATGTGTTGTCAACTAGATATCATCACAAGAACTTTTGAGGAATATGCAACATAATTTAGACAATTGTTTTTGTCATATGTATTATAATAACTGACAGACACTCTGTGCAGCTCAAACATATGAGCTCAGCTTCGCGGCTGAGACACGAATAGACTATTAACTTAAAGCTTTTACTCTTAAACACAAAAGGCACGTCCTCTTTAATAAAAAAGGAATATTTATTAAACAAGCCAGATCAAGAGCAGAAAAAACGCTCTCACAATTAAATAAATAATATACAAGAAAACTAGCCTTCTTCAATCTGTCTCTCTCGCCAGCGGGTTGGGCTAATCCAAAATAAGTGAAACAATGGGGGTGTTCTGAAGGCAGACTGTTACCTGTGAAACAGGGGTGCTCTGAAAACACCCCCATTAGCAATTAGTGCTTTCCACCTGATGAAATGAACGCGGCGCGGCAAAACTAATGAAATTAACGTGGCTCGGCAAAACTGATGAAATGAACGCGGCAAAACTGACAGTACAGATCCACTAATAGCGCGGTGTTGTGACGCTTCCCCTCATGTGTATGTTGATGGGCGTTCCTCAAGTTTACCACTTTGGGTGTACGTTTGAGCCAGCGGGGAATGAAACACAAAGGACCGGTGAGAGACTTCTCTTCGCCAGTGGGTTGGGCTAATCCAAAAGAAGTGAAAACAATGGGGGTGTTCTGAAGGCAGACTGTTACCTGTGAAACAGGGGTGCTCTCAAAACACCCCCATTAGCAATTAGTGCTTTCCACCTGACGAAATGAACGCGGCGCGGCAAAACTGATTAAATGAACGCAGCAAAACTGATTAAATGAACGCGGCAAAAAATCGACCAATCAGAATTTTGGTCGAGCCAGAACGTATCGACCAATAATCGACTAATCGACTGGGAGTTTACAGCCCTACTGCTAACATCTTGGTGCCAGATACCACAGCACACCTTCAGGGGTCTAGTGGAGTCCATGCCTCGATGGGTCAGGGCTGTTTTGGCAGCAAAAGCAAATTTTTTTGGTCATAATGTTATGCCTGATCGGTGTATAATCTTCCATGTAAATTTACGAGAAAAATACACTCCCTTGAACAGCCCAAATCTCTCAAAGTACTTTTTTTAAAAGTACATTACATAAAAGCTGTTGTCTCTGGGGTCAGGGAATGTTCAGTCACACAGAGCTTTTCATCACTAACACCATCCTCTCTCCCGTCTGTTCTTCTGCTGCATTCAAGGCTTTACTGCACTGCGTTTAGTGAGCCGAGGGCTGTGGAGAGCAGGGCCTTTATTCAGAGCTGTCTGCCTGAAATGGTGGGGCATTAGCTCACATGAAGGGCCTTTGTGTTTTTGAAGGACACTGTCATTATAAACATCCAGCATTGCGACCCCTCACTCATTCACTCGAGAGAGAGGGTGAGAGGAAGAGAGTAAAAAAGGACAGAGGGTTGGAAAGAGACAGTGAGAAAAAAGAAAGAAGCTTTTTGGCAGACAGAGACAAGTGGTGCTCATCTCTTTCATGTGTTTGGCGGTACAGTCGAGAGGAGGGACAAACTGAAATCCCCCCCCCCCCCCCTTTAAGACACTAAGGTAGACTGAGTGGACTGTTCCTTTGCAGTTCTCACGAGCACTGCGGGATTTACACTGAAGTGGATACATCAATAGCACAATCTTTCTCGACACACTCTCTTTAAAATACACACACACACGTCTGGTTCGCTATCTTTGTCAGGACTCTCCATGGATGTAATGGTTTTTATACTGCACAAACTGTATTTTCTATCCCTGTACATTACCCCTACCCCTAAATCTACCCATCACAGAACACTTTCTGCATTTTTACATTTAAAAAAAAAAAACTCATTCTGTATGATTTATAAGCTTGTTTCCTCATGGGGACCTCAATTTAGGTCTCCAAGGTGACACGAGTCCCCATGAGTGTGCATTCAGTTTAAAGTCCCCACCAAGCCTTAAAGGGTTAGTTCACCCAAAAATGAAAAATATGTCATTAATTACTCACCATCATGTCGTTCGACACCCGTAAGACCTCCGTTCATCTTCAGAACACAAATGAAGATATTTTTGTTGAAAGCTGATGGCTGAGAAAGGCCTCAGATAGGCCTCTATTGGCATTCAGTACATTCACACTCACTAGACCCATAAAAGTCACTAAAAACGTAGTTACAAAGTCCATCTCACTACAGTGGCTCTACAATATTTTTACGAAGCAACGATAATATTTTTTGTGTGCAAAAAAACTCAAAATAACGACTTTATTCAACACATCTTTGTTTTCCGTTTTGGCCTCTGCCATGAACTCACGAAGCACCATGACGCATGCGCGAGAATATGATGTAGCGCCGGCTTTTATTCAGCAATGATGCATTGAATTGATCAAACTTTCTATTCATCAAATATATTTATATATATATATATATATATATATATATATATATATATATATATATATATATATATATATATATATATATATATATATATATATATATATATATATATATATATTTCATATCACGGTTTCCATAAAATATTAAGCAGCACAAATGTTTTCAACATTAAGCACCAAATCAGCATATTAGAATGATTTCCAAACGATCATGTGACACTGAAGACTGGAGGAATAATGCGGAAAATTCAGTGTTGCATCACTAGAATATTATTAATATTAATGTTAAAACAGTTATTTAAAATTGTAATAACACTTCACAGTATTGCTGTTTTTACTTTATTTTTAGTCAAATAAATAAAGCCTTGGTGAGCATAAGAGACTTCTTTCAAAAACAACTTACTGACTCAAACTTTTGAATGGTAGCGTATTATTTCATAGGAAAAGTTCCCCACAATAAATCAAATATGAATACCTGAATGGATTTTGCTGTTTTCTTTGATCTACAGTAGCCTACTTGTTTTTGAATCAGTGCACCCAACAATAATGTATATATTGTGGCCTGGTAAAAACTACAGAAATGCATAACCTCTAATGGCTTGTGCTTTTTTGATGGTACTGTATGTCTTCTTCTAAGCTTAGCATGCTTATTGCTAAGAAAGCATCGCTACACAAGGGCATTCACACTTCAGCTAAAATTTAGAACCTTAGGGCCTGTTTACATCTGGTCACTAAATGCGTTTTCTCTGATCTGATATCTATTCGATCGCGAAAAGACCAGGTGTAAATGCCCTCCAAAACGCATTTGAGACAGATTTAAATCCGATCGCTCAAACCACTTCAGGAGGTGGTCTGGGCCGCATTCCAGACAAAATTGGGCAAGTCTAAATTAATCTGGTTGTTGAAACCACATGTGAATTTTACTCCTCGCAAAAATGCTAAAAAATAAACGTGTGAGAGCTACAGTTACAGGCTAAATAACATGTTAAAGCCAGTTATGACAGCACTGCTGCCATGCATTGCCGCAGATGAGCAGCTGAGTATCTCTTCAGCAAGCCAACACGCAAACTGCGGCAAATTAAACTGAAAGCAAGTCGCAGACGCTCAATATACAATCATCTTCATTAAAGTAATGAGAAATGATCTTACCAGTGCAGTTGCCGTGCTTTCTCCTATTGCGGTCTTTAATTTTGAAATTAGCTGTCGATCAATAAAATGCATCTCATTTAACGTGAACTCCATTAAATCTGAATATAACGCGGGAATTAAAGATCAGATTTATATCAATTTTGCGGAGACAAATTAAAGATCGGATATTTATCTGTTTTGCGGAGACACATTTATGTGACCAAGTGTAAATGTAATCATTTTGACAAATCGGATCGATCAGTAAAAACACATGAAGTGACCATGTGTAAACAGGTGCTTACAATGTACAGTAAAGCATATCTACAACATTTGGGGGGGGGGGGGGGGGTTGAAACACTCAGTTTCAGTCAATCTAATGTCAATCTTGAGTACCTATAGAGTAGTATTGCATCCTTCATATCTCCCAAAAATCTTTAGTTTTATTATATTTATAAAAGAAAGATAGGCTGTACCGAGTCTTTCCAAAAAAAAAAACAGAGCGGCTGGAGGCGTGTCGTGTGGGGCGGGCGGAGCTAAAGAATGACGAGAATGACGTGCGCAGCTATTGCGTTGAGAGTGTCTGGAAGCTCTGACATCATTAAACGTGGAGAAAAAAACGTTATCCTAAATAAAACATTGAGATCAATCAGATTTAGCCATACATATATGATCCAGAATCAGATCTAGAGGCTGAAATTGAACAGGAGAAGCAGCAACGACGACTACAGCAGGACGTCTCAATGGTATGTACTGTAACTTATATATGCTTAGCGGCTTGTCATGCTTGCGAGTTTTACAACATTTGTGTGTGTTTACTCTTGGTTTATGAGGACATAATTTGGTTTATCGACTGTATGCGATTTAATGTTAGCAGTAGCAAGCGGAAAGGTTTTGCACGTCAGACTAGTGAGTGTTTACATAGAAAAATAATGGAAAGTAGCGCATTTGAATGAACGAATCAATAGCGTACAACACAAAGACATTTGAAGCAGTTTTACTCACCGCCTGCTTCCAACATACGACCGTGAACCTTAATCGCTGGGACTGCTCCATCTTTCAGCATTAGACAAGCTACAAATCCGGAAGTTGAACTGGGCCTTGTTTATAAACCATCGTCGCCAAAATGCAGGGAACAGACAAAAATATTTGCACAACTCCGTTGCTGCTCCGGAAAAATAAACTGCATCCACTGTTCCATTTACGCTGGGTTCTTTGGGAAGCTGTGCAGGGTTTTCTTGCCCTGACAACCAAAAACACACATCTTTGTTGACATTGTTGATTTTGTGAAGTCCTGTGACTGCAGCGCAGCCTGCTTCCCTAAAGCGTTTGCTCTCTCGCTCTAGTCGTGCACGTGCGCCCTTCCGGGAGAAGAGCCCGTACGGCCCGTACAAGGACATTCCGCCCTATCTGACGTCAGATATACCCATACTCTAAAAAAAACTTTCCGAAACTTATGAGAAACTGGAAGGAGTATTTTTGGCACAGAAATACTCCATCAAACGTCCAACTTTTTTTTTTGAAACTGTCCATGTTTAGGATGGGAATCCAAGTCTTTAACAGTGTAAAAAGCTCAATATACATCAAACTAAATGTGTAAAGGGACATGGTGAGAAAAAAAAAGAGATGGCAGGAAAAAAATATTTAGCAATGCTTTTGCGTTCTCTCTCAAATGTTTTGCGCTCCCCGAGAAACTTTGCGTTCACTCTCAAAAAACCCAAAAGTTTGCGAGGGAACATGACTTTTGACTTTGACTCATTGACTTATTGTTCCCATCTCGTATTTTTTTCCTCCACCATGTCATAGAGGCTTTGTACGTTTCAGCATACAAATAACATTTTTGTGCTAACATTTTGAGAACATTATTAAAGACCATAACTCATAGTCATAACAAACGTGCTATAAGTAAATGGAGGAAAGTTTGTTCATAATTATAAGAGAACCTTACCAAAACCTTATCCAAAGTTCTGAGAATGTTCCCTGTTAGCTAATTCCCTGACTGTACTGTAAATTGCGTTGGATAAATGTGTCTGGCAAATGCATAAATGTAACCGTGCTTCACCTATAATATAAAATCCAACAATAATATTGGGCAATATGATCGCAATATATCATGTGTCCTGGCTAATTGCCACAGCTTACAGTTCTTTCTCTCTGCATCCATCAGGATCTTCAATGCGACCCCAACAGCCATAATCGCACACCAGCCTGATTAGCTGCATTTATCTGCAGAGGACACAGCAATGGAGGCGATGATCTTTGAACCTTCGTTGTGGCAGGAGCCTCTGGGGAACATCAGGATCAATCTCAGCTGGACATGAGATGAAGGTACAGCCCCCGCTCGCCTAACCGCTTTCCCATTCCCGATCTTATCACACGCCGCTGTGGCTTCCTCCAGCTCTGCTCCCAGATCTGGAGCTAATCCCAGTCCTTGTTTTTCCTCCCGGAAAATAAATCTCACTTTTCAGGTGATGCTGTCCTGGCCTGCGCTGTGCTGATGGGAGAAAAGCTTCCCCTCAGGGCCTTCCTGGTTTACAGTGGCCGTTCGGCGGAGCAGAGCCAACACATCGATCTCTCGCCTACGGATTATTTACAAAGGCACCAATCAGTGCGGAATGTGGAATGTTGAACAGGAAAATATGCTCCTTTTCCGCACTCTTTTACAATCTCTGTTCGCTCTCTACTCCATGTGGCTTCATTAAGCTGGTCAGAGTGCATTTCCACTCATTTTCTGAAGCACTACTCCTTGTGTGAGTGGAACTGGCTATGACAATGACACATAAAACATTAGCTGCACCTGTGAGGGTGCAGGGCATTGTGTGATAAAGCACCATAATCTCCACAAGGACAGCACTGATATTTGGGGCACATAAGCATGATAATGGGATGCATAAATGTCATAAGGTGACCTCTTCAAACCGAGGGCCGATTATCCTTCTGGATGTGTCATATTGTTCTGGTGCTCTTAGATATGTTGCTCTCCTGTGGGCTGTTCGGCTTTTCGTGTCCTTTTCACATGATAAAGGAATGTGCTTAAAACAAACGCTCATTCAGGCTACACTGGTGGACTCCGAATAAATTTAGAGAGGAAGAGAGAGAGAGAGAACTGGGAAGAGAGACGTGGTCGAAAGCTAGATAGTCGTTATTTACCTGTATGTTTTATTTATTTTTTCTTGTAAAGTAAGTACAGATGGAAAGTTACCAATCATGGTTCAGATTTTTCCTCTTTATGGTTCATAGCGCATTAACAATTCAATCACATTTAGTAATTACAATTTTTATTTATAAAAAATAAATGCAATTACATAGCCAAATCATTTTCGATTATTAACCCATTACAATGTAATCATTGTTTCGCCAATCATTATGACATATTCGGGTCTTTAGAGACTCGGATCTATATCTAACACGGATGGATCTCTACCTGTCGTGATAATATAAAACTCTCTGGACATTAGAATAATAATTACAGAAGAAAAAAATAAAGCATATTTTGTTACCTTTTGGAGCTTGGGAGGGTTCAGTTTGAGCAGATGTTTTATACCATCATCACTGTCCTCGTCAGAGCTCATTTCCCAGTGCATTCAGCATCTGGCTCATTTTCACCACCTCAAAAACCTTCAAAATCAATATTTTGATCGCTGACAGCCTCTTCACAAGATCCACCATCAAGTGACAGCGACACTAATATTTGATTGCTTTCAGTACTTGCTCTGCAGTAAATCACAGAGCCATTTCAAGTTGTGCTGATGATACTTCCTATTCTTATGTTTTCTGCCTGCGGTAACCATGAGTGAATCACTTCATCATTGTGTATCAGACATTGCCACCTTGTGGAATAAAGGTGAATTGCACTTATTCAGTCATTAAAGATTCAATTATTGTTGTGATGAAAAAACATACTTACACTCTTACACACCTCGGGTCATTAGCGACCCTATACAAATTTTACAAAACTGAATGTGGAAAAAGGCATTCTTTTATGATTGTATTATGTTTTTTCTTGTTATATTGTTTATAATTAATTGAATTAGGAATACTAATAAGGTCCATGTCTAACTTTAAAAAAAAAATGAGGAGGAGGGTAGTGGATGACATCCCGGGTCACCAAAGACCTGAGGTATGTGTTTAAGGGTAAAAAAAAAAAAAAAAAAAAAAAAAAAAAACAACTCTTGCAAAAGGTCTATTTAGCCAGACTTTAGAATAACAATGAAACAATATATACAACAATATAAATATATACATTTTTAAATATCTCATTCAATATACTGACAAAATGCATAATTTAGGCTACATCTTTAATTACACAATTGTCATATGAACAACTAGATTGAAACTACACTCTCACAATTTTGTTGTAAGCTGTATGTGTTGGATTGAGTTTCAGAATCGGATTTCACTAGTTGCACTGCATTTTTTTGTTTAATTGAAAACAGACATCTCATGAGAGTCATAGACTTGCCACACTGTATTTATTTATTAATTTTGATGAGTTATTCATTCACAAATTGTTTGTACTGTGTCTTTTTTATGCTGTCTGTCAGTATCAGTGTTGCGTCACTGCTGAATAAGTGCTGCATCCGAAAGATGATTGATTTCATCAGATGATTCAATTTTTGAAGGCAGCATAAATGTATCCTTCGCTGCCTAAGACTCTCCTTTGCATCTTATTCAGTGATAGTTGAGCTAACAAAATGGCATCTGAAATTTGTGGTATTTACACACAGTTTGTGTGTAAATACATGATTTTTGAACAACTTTTTTCATTTAGATTTTTTTAAAAATTGATAATCTGAAAGCTAAATAAATAGGCTTTCCATTGATGTATGGTTTGTTAGGATAGGATTTGAAGATCTGGAATCTGGAATCCGCCTGTTCAAAACAAAGGTGTAGCTCGATGATGCCACGTTTGAGCGCAGACTCTTGGGACATGTGGTCTTCACCTCTCAGCCGGTGGAAAAGAATCGGGATAGGGCTCGGAAATGAAATCATGTTCATGGATGCGATTATTAACGTTACTGTAGTATGAAGCAGAGCAGGACCGAGTGTTGTGGGAGCTGAGCAAGGCCACTGGAGCGATTGTTAATAAGATGGACGCAACACACGAGCAGCGGGACTTTTATTATGACACAGTCGCCAGCGCCACTTCCGCTTTTCCAGTCATGAGTATGAGGTAAGCTCTGTTTATCATATTAGATACATTTGAGTGTGTTAAAATGAAGGTATGACGTTACTCTGTGCATTTGCTCAGCGGCTGATATGAAACTTGTTGCACACTGCAATAAAGTGTAAAGTTTACTGCAAGAGTAAAGCGTTTTTGCAAAATAAAACCGGAAACTGAGGGGAACGCAGATATGACGCCATTGACAGGTGACTCCCTCACACGTCCCGGTTCCTTGGTTAAAATAGCAATTTCTCACGATTTACAAATAGTTGGAAACATTTGGGATATTGTAAGTACTCAACTGAAAAAAATATATAACACTGGCCGAGTGGTTTTTGGATATTTTACTGCAACAATGTTACATAGTGCACCTTTAATATCAGGGACAATGCTATCTCATGACCAATTCGTATGTATTTGTACGAGGTGGTTAATTCGTATGAATTTATACGACCTCACTCGTATGAATTCGTATGATTTGTCTATACTGCAGTTATGGGTAAGTTTTAGGGGCATGCTCAGGTCAAGGTCAAGGTCAAGGTCAATTTATTTATATAGTACATTTAAAAACACCTAGTGTATGCCAAAGTGCTGTACATCCACACACATGCACACACACACACACACACACACACACAAACATTCAACACATAAACCATTCTAACACAATAAAACACACTAAGATACATTTCATTCAAAAGCCAAGGAATACAGATAAGTCTTCAGGCGGGATTTAAAAACAGGAAGGGTAGGTGCAGATCTAATGTCCTGAGATATGCTATTCCATAATCTATGACCGGCTACAGAAAAAGCCCGATCCCCCTTAAATTTCAAGTGAGAGTGAGGTATATGCAGGAAAAGTTTGTCAGAAGATCTGAGAGAGCGGGAGGATTGCTGATAACTGAAAAGTTCAGACAGGTATGATGGGGCTAGGCAATTTAACGCTTTATACACATTCTGTATAATAAAACCTTAAAATGGATCCTATGATGCACCGGTAACCAATGAAGAGATGCTAGGACTGGAGTGATGCTTTCTCTCCTCTTAGTACCATTCAGCAGCTCTACGGTCATTCGTACGAAATCATATGAATTGACAAACTCGTCAAATACATACGAATTGGCAAAAATCGTACGAATGAGGTCGTACAAATTTGTACTAATTAGCCATTTCATAAAATAGATACGAATTGCCATGAGATGGGGTAATATCCTAATGATTTTTGACAATATAAGAAACATTTTGACCCATACAATGTATTGTAGGCTCTTGGTTTTGTGGTCCAGGGTCATAATTGTGCTGCCTGTCGGAAGTTGCTGCCTGTGAAGGCAAACATAATGCCTTCTGCTTTGTAGCAGCACATGACTGGAACATACTACAAAATACTCTGAAACTTACGTCTCTGATTCCAACCTCCACCTTAAAACGGAACCTCCAAAACACCATAGTAGACTCTTGTTCCTGCTGATAATCCTGAACCATATTTATACACGCTTACTTAAGCACTTTATTCTTCTATATGTCATGTGTATGACTATGTACAGGTGTACAGTATTTTTCTAATTTATTTCTGTAGCCTCTTGGCCAGGTCACGTTTGTAAATGAGAAGTGGTTCTCAAACAGTTTACCTGGATAAATAAAGACAAAAACAAAACAAAACAAAAAACAAATCAACTGCCAATACAACATCAACAGAATTATGCACAGAGTAATGCATGTGCATTATTCTGACAAAACTGTTCTGTGAGAACGGTTTCTCGTTACCCAACCCAACTGATAAGCTTTGTAATTTTGTCCATGGAGGGATGCGTTGCCAAACTTTGTTTATACTTAGTTCTCATAAAATTGGGGAAAATATGAACCTGAGAGTTCAATGTTAAGTGTATTTTCCAGTCTATTAAAATGGGGTCTCTGAATCCCTAAACAGAGCAAGCAGGGAAAGATAGAAATGAAAACCTGGAATCTGGCTATTGAGATCAGACGAGAAAGAGAGAGTATTCATTCTCTGTGTTCTAGGGAGTTTTCGGGCAGGGTCCCAAGACTGGAAAAGCCCCCCCCTGCCATTAATCTAAATTACATGAGCTCATTGGTCTTTACTGGGGAGGGAGATAACATCACTGCCAACCTGCTCCGCTCACACTCAAATATCAGCAGATCAGTTCTCCCCCAGTTCTCCACCACAGTAAAGCACGGAGGAGCTCAAGGTCAGCCTAAGAAAGAAACATAGACAGAACATTGTTTTTATGTGACGAAAATCATCATGTTATCCTTGGCTAAGTCAGCTAACTGATATCAGAATGATTCACTTTGAAGTCTGCAAAGGATTACAACACTGATGAGAGTTATGGGACGGCAAAAAATAGTGTGATAGGATCTGGTACACTTTAAGGTTCTATATGATAATGCAATAACTAGTATGAAATAGCCATGAAGAATAATTTTACAACATTTATTAATCTCTGTTTATGTCTACATACTAATGCATTTTTTTAACTTTAATGTATTATGAAATAATTTATTTTTTTAAATGTATACTACTGTAGTTTAAAAAAAAAATACTGTCAAAAAGCCATTTGTTAGTTCATAATGTCTAATGCATTTACAAATGTTAACAAATTACTTTTTAAAGTGATTAATTTATACATTATTACAAAACAATATCACAACTAAGCCCGAAATCTCAAAGCAAATCAAATGCTTTAAATATTTGATTCTGTTTCCCTCAGTTCCTCCCAGCTTAGCTTCATAAAACCATCTGTACAGTTTTAAATAATTAGAGGCCTGAAACTCATTCTCTCTTGTTTCCAAAATAGTGTAAAACTTTTCAGACACCGATGGCATTAAAATGCATACTCCAGCATGGGGTTATTGTCAAAGCTCTCTCTGACTCTGCAAAATATGTAGTTATTAATTCACAGACCGTATCGGTTTCAGGACTCAAAAATTGATATGCGGCTGGTCTCCTCGATTTGGATTAGATAATGATCTAGCCCTCTGCCCCTAGGGGACATCACAATAGAAAAGGATTATGCTTCATATTCCAGGGCCCTACTTTGTTGGATTGAGTTCCCTCACAGTATGTCATGCTCATGGAAATGCGGATGACTCAATCTTCTGAAGAGCTGATTGGTCAATTTGTTTTTTCTTTAAAACTGCTCTTTGAAAAGGATACGGGCCTTGCACACAGTGTCTGAGACCATGTGTGTGTTTAAGTGAGCGTGTTCGTGTATATCTGAGCAAGTGTATTATGTGTAGATGAATAGATGTCTGTGTTTAACGGTATGTTGAGATTCGCCGTGTTCTCGTCAGTCGCTGTGTCACTTCATTAACGCTAACAAACGTGCGGCCGCAACAACCCAGGTGTGTGTGCGCCAGTTCTTGCGGTTGGCTTTTAATAGGATTATTTGTGCGGTAATGACCCTTTGACTGCTGATTTATTTTGGTGGCCCTCTCATGACCCACTTCGGGGCCCCGTCATCTCCAAGCGCTCAGCCCGGTTCTCGCTCACCTCAACAGCTGTGTGGTCAATGGCTTCCAGATTTCCATAATTTTCGCAGACCTGCCCGATGACAGATGAACTTTTAATGTCTGTGAGTCTTGACGGTGCAATCACTCACCGGTATTGTTTTTGTCGGTAACCCCAATGTCGAGCACTTCAATGGCTTTTTTCTCTTGCTTTTTTTTCCAGCAGTAAGCATCCAGATGTGTGTAGCAATTGGCACTTTCCACGAATAGGGTTTATTAACTGTGAAACTGAAACTATTAGTTTTCTAGGAGGTTTGTAGTTTGTGTTTTTAAATAGTTTGTTTTCAGGGTTTGTATAAAATGTGATTATATTATATTATGTTAATATACTTATTTATTATCGCCATGCAATATGGGACAAGTGATGTTATATTTTGAGTGCCACAATTTTAAGGATTTATACATTTCTAATTGGGGGAAATCATGCGATAGGGCGGTGTGCACAGGGACAAAGTTAACCCTTGAATGCATATCTTGGGTCTTTAGTGTCACAGGACGTCATTCACTACCCTCCTCCTCATAATTAAAAAAAGAAGTTAGACATTAACCTTCTTTGTATTCCTCAATCAATTCCTTATAAACAATATTTTAAAAAAATATTGTAAAAGATTGCCTGTTTTCCCATTCATTTTTTGTAAAAATTGTGTAGGGTCGCCCGAGGTGTGTAACAGTCTAAGTATATGTGCCTATATGTCTAAGTGGCAATGATGAAGTGAATACACAATGATGAAGTGACGTTTTACTCATAGTTACCATAAGCAGAAAACAAAAGAATAGGAAGTGTCATCAGCAAAACTTGAAATGGCTCAGTGATTTACTGCAGAACAAGCACTGAACAAAATCAAATATTAGTGTCACTAGCTATGTTTCCATCCACCTATTTTTATGCTCATTTTGGGATATCTCATCAAAAAATGCTGAATGGGAACGTCAAGATGCGCATAAATTCAAAAAATGTGCATAAAAAAAACGTATGTGCTCGTTTGAGTTGGATAGATTTTCTATCCAATACGAAAACATGCGCATAAACTACGTCAGCGATATTGATTTTGAAGATGTTGAAAATGATAGTTTTGAGAATATGTTTGAGATTGCGAATATGAGCCAGATGCTGAATGTATTGGGAAATTAGCTCTGACAGGGACAGTGATCATGGTATAAAACATCTGCTCAAACTGAACCCTTCCAAGCTCCAAAAGGTAACAAAATATGCTTTATTTTATTCTTGTGTCATTGTTACTCTAACAT
Organism: Gobio gobio; assembly: GCF_949357685.1. NCBI lineage: Eukaryota > Metazoa > Chordata > Actinopteri > Cypriniformes > Gobionidae > Gobio > Gobio gobio. The sequence goes on from NC_137102.1 coordinate 43,851,755, forward strand.
CTGGAGAGTTTTATATTATCGCGACAGGTAGAGATCCATCCGTGTTAGATGTAGATCCGGGTCACTAAAGACCCGAATATGTAATAATGATTGGCGTAACATTTACCTGTTAAATAGTGTTAAAGTGTTAAATAGCAAATAGTTCTTAGAAACAAACAAATTATGTTTTATTGACAAAGTTCGGGAGGAACACGTTCAAATTGCCTATTCAAACAGCACAAGAGGAGGCCTATATACTGTATATACACCTACTCATCTATGTTCCTCAACAGTTTTCTGCATCCCTCCACCTCCCCGTCTCCTCACATTCGCCTGGTTACTATCCTAACCAGAGATACGGGGGAAGTACTCTGGATTCGGGCCAAAATACAGAGTTCGGAGCCCTCTCCTCAGACAGCACGCCAAATACGTATACGCTTTGTAAGTGTGAACTTGTGAAACAAAAACACAGGATTAGTGCTTCAAATGCTTTTTTAAAAAAGTAATAGGACACCAATTTATACCCTATTCAAAGAATGTGCCTATTGTTTTATTGTATTTGTGCTCTGCAAACCTACGCTGTATTATTATTGAGTTGTTTGACCAGTTTTACCAGGCATAGTAACCATTAAAACATCCAAACATTTAGAAATGTCTGTGTTCTCCCCACCCACCCAACTTTTGGGTAAAATGAAAAGGCATGCTTTAGTGTGTCTCTACCACTTTTCAAATCGTTCCTACACTCATGAGTTTTTATGACTTTGCACGTGGTTGTTGTTAAGCGTATTAACATAATTCGGCATTTGGCAACAAGTCATTTGGTCCTGGAAACAACTAGCATCACGATGTTCCCTGACAGTGACTGTTGCTGCTCAGTATCTTGTTTCATAACAATCCAGCAAATCTCCTCAGACAGATGAGCTAATTCACATCGGTTTTGTTTATGGAATCACATACTGCACATGAAAGGCATATCATACTCATTATTTCTGGATTTTCCAGAATATCCTTCCGCACGCAATTTATTCAGCCTTTAGCGAAAAGATGACATGCATGTAAGACTTGTGCAAACTAAACCACACCATCACAAGCATTTTGCCTTTGAAAATCAACACAGGCCTTTGAACATTCTTCATATTTCTATACGCAAAAACGTCATAGACAAAAACCGCTCTGTCAGCGGCCACAGTAGCCGTGGAGCCAGAGGATCACAGCGATGGGCCGATAGCAGGGCTGGTGCGATGACGACACTGTCTACAGGGTTACTGGTGCGTGGAGAGCCTAAAGAGAAAGCAAAGATCTGGCACTGTGAACTGGGTAAACATGATCCACACACATCAGCGACAATCTAATGTGCCACGCAGTCTTCCCTACAAAATCCGTGGAAGATAAATGGAAACGACTTGAAGGGAGGACCGATAAAAACATCATCTTTTTATCTAAGGAAGTCTGCCGTTTCTCCACCCAAAAAGCAAAGGATATATGCTTAGAATACAGAGCCAAACACACACATACACACTTAAATATACTCAAATGCACTCACACTTGTGATGGTAAATGCATCAGATGCATTTTTGGATGAATGCCTCTGGCGATTGGGTTTATAGCTAATTGCTCATTTAAGTAATGTTACATTTACTATCTCACTTTTAAGTTTCCCCTTCATTTCGCTCTCTCTCTCTATCATCAGCAAACGCAGTGGGAGGTAGTTTCGCCCTCTTTCAATATAAAGGCACAAACCAGTCGCCGCTGGCAGAGCTCCACATCAGTGCAAAATGAGGTGGTTTTTGATGATCATTAACAAAATATGTTTTTGCTATATATATATATATATATATATATATATATATATATATATATATATATATATATATATATATATATATATATATATATATATATATATATATATATATATTATATATGACTGCTGAATGATGTGCATTTAGTGTGTTATAATTAATGGGATAGTTCGCCAGAAATTAAAATTCTGACATCATTTACTAACCCTCTTGTCATTCCAAATCTGTATGATTTTCTTTCTTCCATGGAACACCAAAGGAGAAATTCATGAGGTCTGAGCTGTTGGTTTCGATCAATATTTTGGAATATTTTTCAGTGTGACACACTGTAAACCCTAACCCTCAAAATAATACATTGGTTTGATTAGAGCCAACTCATATTAAACAAATGAGTTCAATCAAATGAACTTTTATGAGTATTTAGAATTTTCTTTTTCTTTTGAGTTCACAAAACTGACACATTTTAACTTAAATCTTCAAGTTCTGCTTACTTGAAAAACTTAAATTAAACTTAAAGTTTAATTAAACTTCAAATTTGATTGCCCCAACTTATTCGGGTTTACAGTGTACATATGGCAACAGTTCTATATTTTTCTTTTCTTTTCACAATTCTGGTAACACTTTACAATAAGGTTTAATGTGGTTACATGCTAATCAACATTTACTAATGTATTTTTAAGATCAAAAGTTGTAATGCACCATGAACTAACAAGAATATAAACATTTTCATTAACCAACATTAAGGTTAATAAATGTTGTAAAATATATAATTGCTTATTTTTAGTTCAAGTTAGTTAACAAATGAGACCATGTTGTTATCTCTGGGCTTTTGGTTTGTCCATACAATACAATACAAGTAAATGTCGTAAGTCCTAAGTTGTTTGGATCCTGACTTTCAAAAAAAAATTTGAAACGAAGAGGATGAGTAAACAATATTTTTTGTGTGAAACGTCCTTTTAAAATATTGCCCTGAAAATGACTTCAACTGTATGGAAAAGATAAGCTTGGATATTTTGTTGAACTTCTCTTTTTGAGTTCGACGGAAGAAAAGAAGAAGGTCACATGGGTTTTGAAAGCATGAGGGTGAGTAGGGATGAATTTTAAGTTTAAAAGCGAATTTAATAAGGTATACCCTAACCGCATCACATGGATGTGATTATTACTGTATATTCTTACACACACGCACACATTCAGGCGTTCCAAAATAAGTGTGAAACTCGCCCTTGTCAGACAGACTGGGGGTGCTAATGATGCGTGGGACTCGTAATTACTCACTTCCTCTCACACAGACCCCGACTCGTCAAAAACAGCCCCCCTAACATTAGTCCCCACCATATTTTCCTGGCAGGTCTGTGCCGGCTTCAGCAGATGCTTAGTTGCACAGGAAGCTTCCTAACCACTGATGATTGCACGTCCTCCAGGGATCTGAAATCCAGGCAGCACACAGGAGCCAGCGAGCCGTCAGGAACCGCTCCACAATGTCCCCACAGCAGGCACATCCACCATGCGTTTGGCACACAAACACACACACACACACACTAAGTTGGCACACACCAGTCCCCTGGTTGGATGAGACTGGTGCGGTTTAGCTGCACCTGTTGGGGAATAAAAGAGAGCTCTGCAGCGCGATTAAACGCCACGGTCTGGAACGCTACATTGCTGAGGATGACTCGCGAGTGTTTGTTGTGGGCCTTGCGGTAGTTTGAGCTGTGGGAATTGAAGGCTGTGCATTCCTGCATGGGGGTTTTATATGTTTAAAGACTATTGCTGTGTTAAATAGCACCGCGCATTTCCCCAGTGGGAGGATTAGAGTGTTTTGCATCTCGCAAGCTGTTGCTCTCCCACCAAGCAGAAATTATATGCTGGTTCTTGTTGGTTTGATGATTGTGATAGCTTGTTCAAAATGAAGGAAAACCCCCATGTCACTACCCCTCTTATTCACTAACATTTTTATAAAATATTTCCTCAGAATATAATTTTCTCTATGCCATTCTTCTATGGCATACTAAACCCCTATTGTGCAACCTATATTTTCAATACAGCGTAGTTTAACGGTCACCGTGATTTTGCCAAGTAAGACATGTTCATGGGTCAACATAGTTTGTTGATCTTGGAACAATATTCATGTCTGAAAATTTAGTCCGAACAATATCCCTTCCTCAAAACATAACCCTACCCATAATTTATCCCTAAAATCAGAGATAAGGGATAGGTGAATAACACTGATGTAGAAGCACTTAACCAAGGTTGTAAGCCTAAACTTGACCTAAACTGTAAACTTGTAATATTTCAAATTAGTAACCAAATCTGGCATGAACTGTCCAAATAGTGTTCAAATAGCTTTAAAAAGCATATATTTGAGGTTGGCCCGGTGAATTCCAAAATGCACGTCTTGTCTTCTGACTTGTCCAATTGTCCAATTGTACATACCATCTTGGTATATATACTGTATTGTCTTTAATCATAATAGCAAAAAAAAATCTTGGCCTTTTTGGATGATCATTTGGCTAGGCTGTGTCCGAAATCGCACTCTACATATTAAATAGGGCACTATTTGAAGGGACAATCCATTTGTAGTGTTGTCCTAAACCATTGTGGACGTTATCGAGCACACTCATTCAATCCAATAATGCACCACAACAACGAGTATACAACTAATGTACAATCAATGACTAGAGAATACCCATAATGCACTTGTGTGAGGGTCGTGCCGAATGAGTTCCTGGCTCGCCAGAAGATGGTGCCCATATCTATCCATCCATTTTCCAAACCGCTGGTCCAATGTGGGTACAGCCTAATATTATACAGGTATACATTTCTTTTTAATCGATTATTAAATTGTTTTATTAAGATTCCATGACAGAGCTCAATATAAATATTTTCATTTCTCCTGGAGCTGCGAGTTTGCTAAGTTTCATTTGAGTATTAAACAGCAAGCACAAACTATGCAAAAGTGGCAGCCCTTCTGGCGCACTCACTATCTGAATTTGCTCACTCGTTTTCATTCACTTCTTCAAGTGGACTATATTAGTGAGTAATGTAGAGAAAAGTGAAAGCGATTTCAAACACAGCTTTAGACTTTATACTGACATCTATTGGTGTGTAGGTACATACATAAGCAAACGGTTTTGGATAGGCCTACCGATTTCACTGCCGAAATATTTTGCAGTTTTATTCACCAGTGATTTAGTCCGCAACTAAAACGTATTATAAAGGATATGAAGTGAGTAGTATTTGACAGGTCATGTAATCTTGGGGTAGTATAAAACTGTTTTTTATATGACTGGAACGTCTCATGTAAGTGTACTTTATATTATTTTAAAGATTTGTCAATTTATTTTTTAAGGATAAAACTCTTTTACTTAGCGCACTTTTAATATTTAAACACTTTTTATGACCGGCAGACCTGTGCACATGATTTCAGAGATTCACAGAGATTAAAACATTATCCGTGTTATGCTTGGCATTAGTCTAAGACCTTGAATAAGCCCCCTGCATCCTGTTAGTATCTGGGTTTTAAAACCCAGCCTGTAAGCGATGTTTAGTAATCTTCGAGAGCAAATGTGAGTCATATGTGACAGTAGTTTTGGTACATATGCACCATGTTGTGAGTGTCTCTCTACACTTCTATCTGTGTTTCTGTTATAGCTCATATATGTTTCTGTCCTGGTGTGGTATATTGTGTCATACCTGTGGTCTATGTGCTATCCTCTTACAGAGATTAACGTTCTCATCTCTGTCATTTGCTATTCCTGAATGCTGTAATTTACCTTGCCACACTGTGTTTCTCATCTCGCAAAACACATGTACACACATCATGTGTTCCCAGTCACATCCCCCCTTGAGCTCTCTGGGAAACAGAAACATGGAAAAGCAGGAGACATATGCCTGACACTTTAACTTGGAGAGTTGGTGTCAAAAACAGAAACACCACCCATTAGGTTCTTTGAAGACTGATCTATCCACATATGGAATCCATCAAACAGTATTGTGCCATAGTTCAAACCTCAATATTAAACTAAATTTGACAAAATCAATGTTTAGGCACAGTGGCACTTATGAACAAAGCATCATGCAATGAATTACTAACAAAGGCTGTATTTATTTGATGAAAAAATACAGTAAAAGATTGATATTGTTTAATATTACAGTACATATTATAAGATTAATATTGAATATATATATATATATATATATATATATATATATATATATATATATATATATATATATATATATATATATATATATATATATATATATATATATATATATATATATAATTACAATTTAAAGTAAAGTTGTCTATTTTATTATATTTTAAAATGTAATTTACTCTTGTGATGGCAAAGCTGAATTTTCAGCATCATTACTCCAGTCTTCAATGTCACATGATCCTTCAGAAATTATAATTGTTATATATATAATATTATAAATTTCATAAATTTAAATTGAATGTATTTTAAATGTGATTGTGATTTGTGAATTACATATACAATTTAAAAAGTTAAATTTAATAAATGTAATGTGTCCTTGATGAATAAAAGACATGTTGCAGACACAGGGATCGACTATTTTATCAATTTCAACAACTTTATGTCTAATTTACACTCATGGAGAGATGGAGAGGTGATGAAGTTACCTTACATTCTCTATAAACACCAGGTTGGCAGGATTCAGAGGTAAAAAAAAGTCCAAAGTCACAGACAGCAGCACTCAAAAATGTATTCTACACACACACACACACACACACACACACACACACACACACACACACACACACACACACACACACACACACACACACACACACACACACACACACACACACACACACACACACACACACACACACACACACACACACACACACACACACACACACACACACACACACACACACACACACACACACACACACACACACACACACACACACACACACACACACACACACACACACACACACACACACACACACACACACACACACACACACACACACACACACACACACAGTCAAGCAACTTTATGCACAGGTCAAAGGGATTGTCGACTTGAGGTCAGCAAAGTTCAAATGTCCTGTGATAAGTATAAATCAAACAAACTTAGTCCTTGTCCTTGGGCGGCAAAAGTAAGAGACGAGGGAGAGGGAGAGGGAGAAAAAGAGAGAAATGGTGTGGCTTTGACTAACAGCCTCACTCTGTTTTCAATTTGTCCTGTCAGTGTTTTTGTGGAGCGGTGTGTGATGGAAGTATGAGAGAGGGTGAAGGAGGGGTTCTAACTGTTCTCACTAATCACATTAGGTCTTACTCAGCCTCTGGCAGCTTTCAGTAGGACGTCCCATTTGAAAATATTGATTCTCTATGGAGAGGTATGATCCAAAATATTTTTCTTGCGAGGAAACGTTATACCCGTTTCTTCAACCGAAAGAGAAAATAAACTGCAGAGGTAGATGTGACACAAACCCCAACAACAAACCCCTACCATGACACAAAATATCTGTCTTTTATCTTTGGGGAACAGGGACTTTTTGTTCAAAGAGCTTGACCTAGATAGAGGAGCTAAACTACTACAATACCAGTCAAAAGTTGGGACACATTTGAGAATAATAATAAAGTCATCAAAACTATCAAATAACGCAAATTAAAGTGCAGGGATTATGTATTGACCTAAAAATGTTAAATAAAAAACTAAGCATTTCTGCTTATTCCATTCTTGGCCTAAATTAAAGCTCTGCACATGCTTAACCAATTTCATGAAGTGCATCCCGAGATGCTTTTTAAACAGTATTGTTGGCCACAGGCCACCTGTATGCTATGTTCCCAATAGCTGCTTTTATTTCATTATGTGGCCCAATTCAGCTATAAAAAAAATTCTATTAAGTTTATTTCAAGCATTTAAATCAAGTATGTCTAAACTTTGGACTGTGCTTTAAAGATAAAGAAGTGAGTTAATTCCTGCACCACCACTGGCAGCAACTTGGTCTTTTTTTCTAAAGTAAAGGGTTACATTTATGTACATTTATTATAAAAGTATATTATATGCAACAAATAGTTTTGCAAACCCATCTAAACCTAAGTTATAATTTTCTTCTTTTACGCAGTCTATATTTGCACATGTAAGTGGTCTTGTCCCGGTTTCAATGGCCATAAGGTGCATTCCAGAGGAAACAGTAGACATGCTCATTTGACCTCAGGTCTCACCTGGTTGCCAGGCAACAGTGAGGTCTGTCTGTCCCCCTGCAGTGTGCTGTGTCTGAGTCATAATCACAATCACACCAGGGTTAGATTGTCATCATGCACGCGCACGCGCACACACACACACACACACACACACACACACACACTAACACACGGTTTCGCTATCCTTGTGGGGACCCTCCATAGGCGTAATAATTTTTATACTGTACAAACTGTATATTCTATCCCCTTACACATACCCATCACAGAAAACTTTCTGCATTTTTACTTTTTCAAAAAATATGTTTATTTATCCATTTCGGTTTCCCTGGCTGGTCCCCACAATGTAGGTGATCTAAGGTTTTACTATCCTCGCATGGACATTTGGACACACACACACACACACACACACACAGAGAGAGAGAGAGAGAGAGAGAGAGAGAGAGAGAGAGAGAGAGAGAGAGAGAGAGAGAGAGAGAGAGAGAGAGAGAGAGAGAGAGAGAGAGAGAGAGAGAGAGAGAGAGAGAGAGAGAGAGAGAGAGAGAGAAAGAGATAGAGACACAGACAGAAAGACAGACAGACAGACAGACAGACAGACAGTGTGAGGGATGTCAGTGAATCCACATGACAAGAAGTTATATTTTGCATGATAGGTATTTACTTATTCATATCTCATTATACTTTAATTTATATTTAGATCAGAAAGCATTCTGTAGTCTGTAGATAAGTATAATTATCATTTATTATGATTTTATAATAAAGTTATTCATTTTTAACAACCAGTATTTTGTCTCGTTTTTAATATATACACACACTGTAAAAAGTGGCAACCTGCGATTGTTATGCTGCATTCCAGGCAGGTTTTTGAGCCCGTAAGTTATGACTTTAAATCACGACTCATGACTTTGTAGCGTTCCAGGCAAAGTTACGCCAAACTGCCACAGCGCAAGGAATTGTGATGTAAACAAAGCATGGCGGACTGTACGGGGCTTATACTCATTTACAATCATTTCTATCGCCAAAGGTGCTTACTCTTTGCTTATTTGAGGGAAACGGAGGAGAAAAAAATACGCATAAGGCAAGAGAAGCTGCTATACCTTTTATTTTACGTTATTTGAATATTCCCACCGCATCCGTAGGGGCTGCCATCGTTGTTCCGTGGACTGTGGGACATCAGAGCGCGTAACTGGGAGTACATCAATCTAGTATGAGTTCACGGGTGGGATTCACGGGTTTGACTGCCGTTCCAGTGCACTTTTACGGGTAGAAAAACAGGTTACGAGTTGCCTGGAACGCAGCATTAGAGTGCGATTTCTACCTGTTTTAACCCATAAAATTTAGTTTTGTTGGTCTAAATTGTTGGCCACCACGCGCTCAGCTCCTGCATACTTCGACTCAATTCTACAAATTCCCACCCCCACCAGAAGCCTTTGCTCAGCGAAGGAGCGACGGCTTGAGGTACCATCACTGAGAGGCATAAAATCCCTTTCCAGAACATTTTCATTCAACGTTCCCAGCTGGTGGAACAATCTTCCCACCACCATCCGAAACACAGAATTATTGACAACATTCAAAAGTCAACTAAAATCTCAACTCTTCCGTGACCACTTAACCTCATAAAAAAAACTAAAAACTTTCTTTTCCTCTTTCTTCCCCTTTTTTCCCCTCCCTACTCTAGCCTGTGCTACACTGAGCAATGTACACGGTCACAGTATTTCAGGAACTTGTTGCGCTTACTCGACTCTTCATGACCAATCGCTTCCTGTACTCCCAAGTTGTAAGTCGCTTTGGATAAAAGCGTCTGCTAAATGCATAAATGTAAATAAATGTAAATGTAAGTGTAAAAAAGAGACATTTATTTCCAATTGGCTAGGAAATATTACAATTTAAATGAATTCAAATCATATATAAATGTTTTTAAATACAATTTGAAACACAAGATATATATTTTTAAAACAAATTCATTTCCGACAGTTTTACAGATAAATTCAACTTTAAAGTCAAAATTGAATTTCTTTTTAAATTTTAGTATTAATATGTTAACCTTACTGTTATCTATAAGCGTGCTCCAAAACTCCCACTCGCCAATATGGATCAATGATTTTGATGACACCACGCTGCACTTCAGCTTCTCATCAGATTTTCCGTCCAATCAAATGCTCTCTAAAATCTGAAGCGTCCCGTCCCCTACATTATAAATAGATGCTGAAGCTGCGGCTGAAATCTGTCATTTATTCACACATTTACTGTTTTCTACATGGCAAATGGCACATGGTGCAGGGGATAGGGAGTGCACTATATAAGGGACAGAGAACAATTCAGGCAGTGTAAATTCCATTGGGGTGAGTGAAGTCTGGTTTTGGGTTAGTGTCACGTGAACCGCCACAGATCCGGTCCAGAGACACGATAACACAGAGTGGATCGTATGCACAAGTCGGCGCAGACCACAAAACATACCGAATTCATTTGAATTCTGCACAGAATGCTATATTTTAAAGCGATATGGAGAATATTAGGAGGAAACTGAGGCCGAGCTGTGATATAAACAAAACGCTATTGGCTATTTAAAAAAAAGGGAGGAGCTGTTCAATAAGTCCCACCCTCTCTTCCTGTTTCAGTGTCAACGTATTGAATAATGCTACACGTTTCAAGGCACTTCAGTGGGCCTTTAAGGATAGAATAAAAACAACAACATAAAACTAACAAAAAAATTGTAGTTGAAGTTATTATGACACTATTTTCACAGCTTAATGTAATGTCAACTTATTTTTGTTGTATTTGACTGTTGTGGTCAGAATGATTTCATTTTCAATTGGGGAGAACGTCTAGGAACATCCAGTGACAGTTCTGGAAGACTGAACTACAAAGACACTCCCACCCATGGAAAATCAAAATAAAATAAACCTAAAAAATGAATTTCCCGAGTTGTACTGCATATTAAATAAATAAAGCCCAGACTTTGAAAAGTCCTTTATACTGTGACAAGCTTTTTCCCTCGCAGGCATCAAAACCCAATGCACCAAACCGTATCATGTCTAATAGCTTGTTTGCTGTGCCGCCACGCTTGGTTGTAGTCCAAGAACAGATGGCAGGAAAGTCACCGCACTTTGCGTTTTCAGGTTGAGTGTGTGCCCGGGATGGACGTGTTTATCAGAACGCTGGGTCACTCTCTGCACGTCTGGGTCTCTAAGGCCACCGTGGCATCTCTCCCCACTGCTTTTTACTGCCTGCCTTAAATTCAGCCGTTTAGGAACGACAGATGTGAGGAGAGAGCGAAAGGGAAGGTTAAAGAGCAAAGAACTTAATTTGCTTGGCTGGCTGAGGTCTGTCCAACAGAAACTCGATAGTGGATGCTGGAGAGGGCCAGGGCAGGAAAGAACGCCGCCGAGCTTTGATGTGCCTCCAACAAATGTTGCTTTCCCATTTAGATTTTATCTATGCATAGGCAAAACAGATTTAAGTATTGATAAGCATAATTGTGACAGGATCCCTCATGACGATCGCAAGTAGACAATGCTAATTCCAGATAACCTTCAATAAACTAATCCAAATGAAATATAACCGTCACCCACCTGTTCCAAAACCCCATTTTAATAACCTCATGTGCACTATGAGATGATAAAGGGTCTGATAATAAGATTGGGGATCCAACAGTTCGCTTGCGGGACAGAGGTCAGAGGTCACATGCTCAGTGTGGATGAAGTTTGTGTTGGCAGAGTGAGTGCGACAAAGCACTAGATGGTGCCTGCCGTTGGCGAGTTTAATAAGGATGCCGTCTAGCTGATCAAAGGTAATGTTGTTTTGCAGGTGTTGTTGACTGGATAAAAATGTGCGTCTATGCTTCAGTGGGTGTATCATGTGATGGTTGTTTACACACATGGGACACGGGTGGCAGGTCTGCAAACATTCTGTTTGAGCAAATACAAACAAGTTTTTTTTTGTTTTTCTGTGTGTCCTTTGAGTTCGAGAACAAAAGTGAGGAGTTAAAAAAAGAGAAGAAAAGAGCAAAGAAAGGATGATCAAAGCCAGAAAGACGCTTTTGAACTGCTGTGGGGAGGGGAAAATACGCCTGTCTGCCTCATGTAGGTGGACACTGCAGAAAACCTTCCCAACATGCAGTGCGCTACCCGCCGAACACTTTCACAAGCTCATCTGTATTATGTACTACAGGTTTGTGTTCGTATTTGAATAGAAACCTGCATTTTGGTGTCATGGGATGTCAGAATTACTCATGTAGACATGGCCTTACAAACAGCTATAGTTAAGCAGGTATATATTTTGAGCATGGTTGCTATGGTTACCTCGCCAAATGGGGTAACTGTAGCAACAGTACACTGCTTTCGAGCTTTCCATTGCATCAAGATTGAGGTAGTAACATTGATAAAGCATGACAAACCCTGTGATTATTAGGGCCTGAGTACCGATGGTGTGAGGACCCTATTGGAATTGCTCTGCCTATTATTATTCTCCCAAATAAAATCACATTGAGGGCCTAAACATGCTCGAAAACTCATGAAACTTTGCACGCGTCAAGAGTTGAAAATTTTTATCCAAGATGGGTTTCAGAATTAGGTGTGGTAAAATGGCTCGATAGCGCCACCTACAAAATTTCAATTAAGTGCCGTTTAAGCTACATTTCACATAAGAGTATGAAATTCAGTAGACACATGTAAAATCCCAATACCTACACAAAAAAAAAGACCCTAGGTGCAAAATCTGAAAACCCTACAGGAAGTGAGATATTTTGAATTTTCTCTGCAAAATTAGCAGTTTTTGCCATTTCCAGACGTTGTACTTTAACGATCTCCTCCTAGAGATTTAATCAGATCAACATCATATTTGCACAGTCTAATCTAAAGGCCTTGGTGATGTTAAATTGCGAAGATCTTGAGTTTTCCCTGAAGGGTGTGTCAGTGGCAACCTCGCAAAGTTCAATGGTTCGCCATGAAACAGGAAGCTGTTGTAAGTCAGGCATACAATGTCCGATCTGCCCCAAACTTCAGATGTTTGATAAGAGTCCTTGCCTGAAGAGATCTACATATGAGTTTAATTAGGCATGGCAAAATGGCTCGATAGCACCACCTACAAATTTGATACCATTACGAACAGGATCCCAGGTAAGCAACTGGAACTTGGCAAATAGATTAGGTTTGGGCAGAAACTTGGCTTGTTTAGGTCAAGTGCAACCTTGAAGCAAAAAACAAAAGGGAACTGATTTAGTAGTGTGGCCCAATAAATTAAACTGAGAACAGTCATGGAAGGAAGATCAATACCAAAGAGACAGTTGAGTTAAGTTTATTCAAACTACTAAAGTCACATGACCAGGGTAACTTCTCCACTAGACACCACAGTTTGCCCACTAGAGATGGTCTTGACGTCAGCATCTCTTCCTGCAAAAGGTAGAATTGTTAGGCATTTAAAAAAAAAAAAAATGCTCATGGTTCCTGAAGTCAGTTTACAACAAGCACTCACTTTTCCTAGTGCAGCTTTGCTCACAGGAGCCAGAAGAGGGATGGCACACTGCTGTACTACAGTGGATGAAGATCTAACAGAGGGGGACAGGGTTAAGCCACAGAGAAAAATAAAATAAAGTAAGGATTCAGGTAAGGCTGCAGAGCGTACGGTTTCCTGTAGAGGAGCCAGTGATGCTGGATCCACAAAAGTGAACATCTTCACAACAAAGCGCTTGTAGTGGGTTGGGAACTGAAGACCAGAAGATCCAGCCACCGGAACCAATGTGGTCAGGTAACGGTCATCCTGGTAAGGGCATCTGAAAGGTAAAGAGGCAGTCAGAAATGTATTACAGCACAATAGATGGATAACGACTGGTCTTACTCACCCATCGACCAGAAGGTCCCACTGGGGTAGACTGAGTGGACTGGGGGTTGATGTTGCCCAGCAATTTCCCAGCATTAGGACAATGTTGGGGTCGGTCCTCTCCAAAATGCGCACTTCAACATACACAGGCTCCCGCAGGACTTTTGTGACTGGATAATCAGAATCACCATGGTAGGATGTGTATGCCTCATCCCCTGAGGAAGAAAACCAGTGTTTAACCAGAAACTGCTGCAACCTGGAGTTTTAGAAAATACTTATGCATACTTGGACAGACTGACCTTCTGCACAGCCTTTGGTGACACATTGACCATTTGCCAGTCTAAGCTCCACCCTGAGGGGTCCATAAGCCGCTACTGGTGGAGGTGCAGGAACAGTGTTGACCTCCACAACCAGAGCTTCCACAGAAGTAGCAGAGTACCTACACTGGAAGAGAAGCCTAGACAACAAATAGTGAGCTTGTAGCCTTTGTCAAGGATTAATATTTTTTCTAAAAAAATAAAATACCTACTCAAAATGGCTGTCCCTTGTGATGGAACCAAGTGGTCCGACACCCACTTCATACGAGGAGGTCATTCGGTTTTCATAGACCACATATCCACGGTCCTCCTGCAAATAGTAACTGTTGGCATCCAGTCCATGGCAGCCATACAGAACAGAACCACAAGCAGCTACTCACCATCATGTTTGTGCCACATGCAGTGACAGGGAACTGGTATATAGCAAAGGAAGGTGTGGATCCCACAGGACTGCAAGGTGAGTCGTTTCCACCCAGGAGACTGACCGAATCCAGGCTCAAGCGAGGTAGTGTAACATCTCTTGCCACCACTACCACAAACTGACCATCTCTTATACACTGGACAGTCACTGGAACAAGGTACAAGACCAGGTTATTACTGAGGAGTGGTTTAACATGAACACCTTTAAATTGCCTCACTCTTACCTGCCTTCCCATAGAAACACTGCTGTCCATTAAAGCAGCAGTTGATAGCTTCACACTGAGCACCACTGAGACCAGGTGGGCCACATTGGATCTGCTCATAATCAGCTACAGCACATTTGTCAAGGGGTTCTGTCTGCGCCACTGGTTGTTTTGGCTGAAACTGCTGAGGAAACTGTTGACTAGCTTGTTGTTGAATCTGCTGAGGAAACTGTTGACTAGCTAGCTGTTGAATCTGCGGAGGAAACTGTTGACTAGCTAGCTGATGAACCTTCTGCGGAAACTGTTGACTAGCTTGTTGAACCTGCTGAGGAAACTGTTGACTAGCTTGTTGTTGAATCTGCTGAGGAAACTGTTGACTAGCTTGTTGTTGAATCTGCTGAGGAAACTGACTAGCTAGCTGATGAACCTTCTGAGGAAACTGTTGACTAGCTTGATGTTGAATCTTCTGAGGAAACTGTTGACTAGCTTGATGTTGAACCTTCTGAGGAAACTGTTGACTAGCTTGATGTTGAACCTTCTGAGGAAACTGTTGACTAGCTTGATGTTGAACCTTCTGAGGAAACTGTTGACTAGCTTGATGTTGAACCTTCTGAGGAAACTGTTGACTAGCTAGCTGTTGAACCTTCTGGGGAAACTGTTGACTAGCTTGTTGTTGAACCTTCTGAGGAAACTGTTGACTAGCTAGCTGTTGAAACTGCTGAAGAAACTGTTGACCAGCTTGTTGTTGAATCTTCTGAGGAAACTGTTGACTAGCATGTTGTTGAACCCTCTGACCAGTTTGCTGTAACAGAGCTTGAGGAATCTGGGGCAGATCACTCCACTGTGGAACAGCCTGACAAAAAGCACAAAACCACACACAAAGTGCTAGAGTTTGAAGAGTATACCAACTTCCTGCCATTGTTCAACAGCTAGTCACATTGTTGAGATGATGCCTTTTGGTCTTTTTGTATTCTACAGATTTTGGCTAATTAACGATAATCCCTCCCTCTTCATTAACAGTCATGATTCTCCAGACTTGCACAAATGGGAGCTTACGCTACCAGGAAATTCTCATTGGTTCTCAAAACTACACGCATGTGATGTTTCCTGACTCTAATTAGTCAGATTTGTCATATTGAATACAAATAAAAAGGTTCATGCTCAGGTTTGCTACTGGAGTTTACCCAAAGTACTTTGGGTAGATATTTGGTGCATTCCGCTTTGCTAGTAGACATGCATAAATATTAATTAGCATTACTACTTTTACAATATCTTTATATGGTAGAAATATAAAGAGCAGTTTGTTGTTCCCTCGGGTCAATCCCTGTCGCCAGTCTGAAGTGTTCCACAAGTGGACAAGAGAGGTTTATGTGGACAGACCCTCGACTCCTTGATTATGACAGAGGGGACTAGTTTACTCATATATACTTAGCAGTGTTGGGGAGTAACTAGTTACATGTAACTAGATTACGTAATTTAATTACAAAACAAATGTAACTGTAATCAGTTACATTTACTGAGAAAAGATGTGCAATTATACAGTTACTTATGAAAATGTTAATTAGGGGAGCGCGGGGCACAACCTAACGCGGGGTTAGTTTTAACATGCATGTTTTAACCCTTTCCACACATGCCAGAATGATGAAACTTAGTGTATTTACTAGTTGCCACATCAACATTATTTAGAGAAAAAAACCGCACCAAAATCTTCTCTGGAAGATATTACTGAACATGTATTTAACCATAGCAAAAGTACATTTCTTACTTAAGTTTAGTTTTCATCTCTGTTTTTTGTGTTTATTTAAAATAAGACAAATCCGATATTATTTTAATCTTATATCTGTTATTTGACAGCTGAGATCGTTCTTTAATGCTTATCTAACCAGCAGAAGACACGAGCCGCGGTTTAAATCCCAGTTGTGCAGGTGGGGTGCGTTGTAACACTGCGTTACAAAATGAGCCCCTATTAGAAATATCCCATTATATTCTATACTTTTATGAATTCTTTTGAGAAACCATGAGAAAAGGGTGAATAATGACTGAGAGTTAATGTCCAGAAATTATTAATTATTATTATGTTTTGAACTATGCTGTATAGCTTTATTTAGCGACGTGTTTGTAGTCAAACTCAAAAATGCTTATATTTTTAATGATTAAAAAATGCGATAATTTTATTTAAAAAAGTTAATCATTGTATTTTGTTGACAAAATATTGTAGTTTGTCTTGTATATTTTCTTGTATATCAGGTAACTTTTTAAGCTGTTATTTGGTCTTGTAACATTGTGCCCCACCACATGTTACAATGTATCCCACCAATGGGGCATGTTGTCACATTTCACTTTCACCATTCTTTCGGGGGAAATCAAGAAAAAAGAATACAGTGTATTAATGAAACAAAGTCACATAATTGTACTTCACATGTGTGCAATTACTGTGGGAAAAAAAAAATATATATATACTCTGAACCCGAAGTGGATTTACACAAACTGAGAAAGTCAAAAAGCGTTAGGTTGTGCCCCGCTCTCCCCTATTACAAAGGGGGTTACATCTGAATATTTTCTGTAAAAAGCTAGGATATGTTGAATAATATTAATTTGTTGCTTTGCCTGTTTTTGATGTGCAGGATGCCTCTTGCCATTTACAATGTTTTTTATTTTTGTTTTGTTTTTTTTGTTTTTTTTATATATATACAATTGCTAGGACCCATTTCTCAATACTTAGGTCACTTTTTCAAAACTCTTCACACATTTCTCCTAACAAACTTTCAGCTTGGCACAGCAGATAATTTCACATTCAAAATGCACTAAAACTACCAAAACACAATTATTTCCCCTAGCAAAGGTTTAAAGCCAACAAACACACTTTGTCAATCATAAAACGCAGACCCAAAAAACACTAATGTCAGGTTGCATTATACAATGATTTCAATGATTATATCAATGATTTTCTTTAGTAAAATTTCTTTACAAAACCAGAATGACACTCTACTGCTTATAGCCTAAAGCCTTGTTTATACTTTCGCCTGGCTCCGCAGTGCGAGCCTCCACTGACTGCGCGCGCTCCTCCCCAAATGGATGAGGCGTTTATACTCGATGCACTTGCCGTTGTACTATTCTGTGAAACGACACAGGGGGCGACTCGGAGTAATTGTTCTATAAACCACCAGGAAACAGCAGTGAGAGAAGAAGTAGAAGAATTTAGCTACCCAGGTGACAATATTTATTTTAATACACTTCACCAAAAACCACACTACAAAAGAATCGTGTAAAACTCAGTAAACCTTGATATTATTACTTGTGACATGAGAACAAAATGTATGCACACATGTATACAACTAAATTAACGATCTCTTAAATATTTCCTAATTTCACTAAACATTTTCATTTAGTTTTTCCAAGTAATTTTTTATTAAACATGGATCTTTATTTTCAATAAAAGGGCTTACTTTTGTAGGCTAATTTTGTAAATATAAGCAACTAATTTGTATGTGCAAACTGGGTGCCGGTGTGATGAGACGTCATGCTTGGCTAGATTTGCCTAGAACTCGTGCATCTTTGGATGCAGAGCTGCGCGGAAAGTTACAAAAAATGCGCTGCACACCGCCATGCGAAATGGGGCCTCGCGCACTTAGCGCGCACTACCGGCCATTCCGCGATGACGTCATTTTTGCTGCACGCTCCCTCGCGCTCGAGCGGACGCGTAATTCTTAATTCGGACGGCTTAATTCACTGCAGTTTATGTTAAATTATTCCTACTTTTTTTTTTTGGAATGGATGGTACTGTGTAGTTGTTCAGTTGTGTAGGTGTTTGGTTACATCTAGTTTCTTTGATTTTGTTCATTCAGAATATATATCAATATGGTAAAACTGTAAAAAAAAAAAAAAAATTCTTATTAGGGCCCGAGCACAGATGGTGTGTGGACCCTATTGGAATTGCTCTGTCTATTCTTCTTCTCAGAAATTAATTGCATTTTTGAGGGCCTAAACATGCTCAAAATGAAACTTTGCACACGCATCAGAAGTGGTGGACATTTTTGCAGTTTTTGCCATTTCCAGACGTGGTACTTTAACAAACTCCTCCTAGAGATTGTATTAGATCAACATCATATTTGGTCAGTCTAATCTTGTTAGATGTTAAATTGTGAAGATCTTGAGTTTTCGCTGAAGGACGTGTCTGTGGCTGGACAAAGTCTGATGTTTCGCCATGACACAGGAAACTGTTGTAAGTCAGGCATGTAATGTCCGATCTGCCCCAAACTTCACATGTATGATAAGAGTCCTGGCCTGAAGACATCTACAAGCTAATATTCAGTTGGTCATAGCGCCACCTGCTGGAAACAGGAAATGGCATGCTTTACCAAGGGCGGCAGTGGCTCAGTGGTTCATGTAGGTTGTTTACAAACTGGAAGGTTGGTGGTTCAATCCCCGGTTCCACCTGACCAAGTGTCGAGGTGTCCATGAGCTAGACACCTAACCCCAGCTGCTTCCGATGAGCTGGATAGCGCCCTGCATGGCTGACACCGCTGTCGGTGTATGAATGAGTGGGTGAATGTGAGGCAATATGTAAAGTGCTTTGGACGGCCATGGGTCTGT
Organism: Gobio gobio; assembly: GCF_949357685.1. Classification (NCBI taxonomy): domain Eukaryota; kingdom Metazoa; phylum Chordata; class Actinopteri; order Cypriniformes; family Gobionidae; genus Gobio; species Gobio gobio. Next base: position 43,871,068 of record NC_137102.1, read on the forward strand.
TGAAAGCGCTATATAAATGGAGTCCATTTACCATTTACACTGTATTCAATCCCGGAAGCACATTTAAATATGGAAATTATCTTTAAATGTATTAATTTAGTGTTGATAAATGGGCTCTAGTTTATATATATGGTCAGAAATCATGAGGGGAAAAAGTAAACACAAAGTGATTCTTTTTCAGTTAATATTTATTTTCCTTTAGTAAAAAATGTTTTTAATAAAAACAAAATATTATCCTAATGTAATGCTTAATATTTGTCTCACATAGTATAATATGGGTTTTTATATATTGTGAAATCATTACATTTGGGATCTATGGCAAAGCCCCCTGCTCTAATAAACCCATTTCTGATTTATATGTGATATCAGAGAGGAAAATCACAGCAAAATATCATGTGAGGAAATGGCAGTGTGCTTGAGCGCTCCCACAAGCACTGTTTCCCATCATAAAATGGACATTTTCTTTCCTAGAGAGTCGTTAAAGAAATCATAAACATACTAAACAAGCCTTAATTAAAGGCAGAGTGTTTTCTCGTTTTTATTTCTAATATGATTTTAGTGATTAGCAGATCTTAGGGTCAATTGCGGTTTTGGCGGGACATGGTGCCTAGATGATTTCTTTCGTACGTTACACGAATCCAGCAATGACTCGCATTCCTGGCAGCCTGCCTGCAATAACAAGTCAGCATTTTAAGCAAACCCTAAAACCGCATCTCATTTGGGTTTATAACCCAATATAAGGAAACTTGGTCTTCATCCAACATTTAATTCCTGGTTTCCGTCAGTCCGATAAGAAAGGTGATGGGAGGGAAATACCTGCACTCTGAAGTCTGACCACCATGACAAGCTGAAAGGTAGGTTATGAAATATGTTTTATAAACACTTTTTGTTATACTGGTTGAAACACTCTTCACATCTTGATAGCAATCAATAATAGAAGTGGTCTAATTACTAAAACATGTACATATATACTATATTGCCAAAAGTTTTGGGACGCCTGCCTTTACATGCACATCAACTTTAATGACATCCCATTCTTAATCTGTAAGGTTTAATAGGGAGTTAGTCCACACTTTGCAGCTATAACAGCTTCAACTCTTCTGGGAAGGCTTTCCACAAGTTTAGGAGTTTAGGAGTGTGTTTATGGGAATTTTTGACCAATAGAAGCGCATTTGTGAGGTCAGGCACTGATGTTGGACGAGAAGGCCTGGCTCGCAGTCTCCACTCTAATTCATTCCAAAGGTGTTCTATCGGGTTGAGGTCAGGACTCTGTTCAGGCCAGTCAATTTCCTCCACAACAAACTTGCTCATCCATGTCTTTATGGACCTTTCTTTGTGCACTAGTGCACAGTCATGTTGGTACAGGATGGGGCCATTCCCAAACTGTTCCCACAAAATTAGGAGCATGAAATTGTCCAAAATGTCTTGGTATGCTGAAGCATTAAGAAATCCTTTCACTGGAACTAAGGGGCCAAGCCCAACCCCTGAAAATCAACCCCATACCATAATCCCCCCTCCACCAAACTTTACTTGGCACAATGCACTCAGGCAAGTACTGTTCTCCTGGCAACCCCCAAATCCAGACTCGGCCATCGGACTGCCAGAGAGAGAAGGATGATTCGTCACTCCAGAGAACACGTCTTCACTGCTTGTCCAGTGGCGCTTTACACTGCATCCGACGCTTTGCATTGCACTTGGTGATGTAAGGATTGGATGCAGCTGCTCAGCCATGGAAACCCATTCCATGAAGCTCTCTACACACTGTTATTGAGCTAATCTGAAGGCCACACAAAGTTTGGAGGTCTGTAGCTATTGACTCTGCAGAAAGTTGCAACTTCTGCGCACTCTGTACCTCAGCATGCGCTGACCCCGCTCTGTGATTTTACATGGCCTACCACTTCGTGGCTGAGTTGCTGTTGTTCCCAAGTGCTTCCACTTTGTTATAATACCAATAACAATTCACTTCAGAATGTTTAGTAGTGAGGAAATTTCACGAATTGACTTCGAATTGCACAGGTGGCAACTTATCACAGTAACACGCTTGAATTCACTGAGCTCCTGAGAGTGACCCATTCTTTCACAAATGTTTGCAGAAGCAGTCTGCATGTCTAGGTGCTTGATTTGATACACCTTTGGACATGGAAATGATTGGAGGGGTGTCCCAGTACATTTGACAATATAGTGTATCTTCTGTGGACGTCTCAGGACCAAAACATTTTGTCCAATCATTGCATTCGGTCCGAATGCAATAATTTGATGCTTTTTTTCACTAATTTACCAGTCTGTCAACATATGTATTTCCATAACTCTGTGCACCCTGCTTCTGCAGACATCACACATCATCAGCACATTCCGTAAACACAGACAGGCACTGAGTGCAACAAACAAACAGCAACTCCCTTTTACAGTTCCTCCTGAACCAAAACAAAGAGCTTATGCTGCGTTCACGCCATATCGTAACCGTAATTACAAGATGGCAACCCATGATGTTCTACCTGGAGCTGTTCACATCCTCAGACTCAGATTTATACATTTATATGGCAACACTATCAATGCCTAAATGAATCTGCAGCAGTCAGGTGGTACAATTAAGGGCTCTGTAAGTTGTTTACGTTCATTATTATTGTAATAGTATGCTTTGAGACATGAGGTAATTTAACAGCGTCTCTTGGGATGCTTTGCAGACTCTGCTGTGTGCGTTCATGTGTTTTGAAGGAGGCGTGGCTTTGGAAACGCTCTGAAGGGAGGGTGGGAGCTTATGCTTTCAAAGCTAACTTGCTATTGCTAGCCTCTCTGAAATTGCCTACCCTAAATTGTACATTGTTAGACAGATCCCAGAATGTGAACAAACAGGGGACAGCAACTTCATTTACAGTGGTCAAGTATTTGGACACTTAAAGGGACATCATTTACTCACCCTCACATCATCCGAGATCTTATGTGGAACACAAATGATGAAATTTTGAATAGTGGAAGTGTTCTTTTTGCTCATACAATGTTGTTGTTACCCCTGTATTATTCAAAATATCTTCTTTTGTGTTTTGAAAGAAAGTTTTGGAACGTCGTAAGGGTGAGCACCAACTACCCCAAAAGTCACATTTTAATGCATGCAAAATATCAAACCAAACAAATGATGCTAGAACTTTTCACAAAAAGTTTTTAGCCAGGTGTAGTTCATCACATTAACCATGGACATGTTTCACTAATGTTTGACATCCAGAAAGTGTCCAAATGCTTTCTGTCTCAGCTTTAATACAACATATTCATTGTTTTATAATTGTAAACCTAACAAACGTCATTTTGTGAAATGTTTTGCTTGAAAAGTGTAATTGTATTCTTTCCATTTCAATAGTTTTTTAAGTGTCCAAATACTTTATGGGGTTTCTGTATATTATAAAAATCACTTTAAGTGAACAAAGCCTGCATAAAGTACAAAACTGTGGCAATCATTGTTTCTTTTTTGGGCGGTTTGCATCCGTTTGTAATCAATTGCCAATAGAGTGCTGAAATGAGAAATGAGATACAATCACCATCATAGAAATCCTCCAGATAATTATGTTTATAAGCAGTTCTAAGACCCTCCATAGTCTTCAATCAAGGTGCCTGTCGAAATGCAGAACACAGTAATCTTTGTAATCTGTCCTGCTCATGAGGACTGCCTGGAGGGATGGCAGTGTTAGTGTAAAGAGGAAAGTTAAGGGCTCTTTGGAAGGGAAATCAATTTTTTTTTTTAATGGTGAAGAGAAAATGTTGTGACAAGCTGGCGGTGTTTATCCAACGTTCAAATGCACTGCACTGCCATGTTTTCCATCCAGTTGACCCATGGCCTTTTAATTAGTGCTTTTTAAGAGGGAGGCATGTATGGGCCATACAGCAAGACAGGTGCTGACAGATTGGGAGAGGGTGTAAGGTTCCATTGATCAGCAGCAAGATGGAGGAAGGGGGTGAGAGAGGGTCCAGGGGTGTCGCGCACCAATTTTTTTGAAGGGAAACTGCATTGACAGTTCTTGTTCGCTCTGTGTTCTTTGTGAGATAAGAAATTACAAAAGGAAAATAAGGTTACACATTTTATTGTGATGCATTGTACTTATAGACAGTAGAATGTGTTGCTGGACCTGTTGGAGGAATATCAAAATAAAGTCTACTAATACTCTAATGACTAGTAGTTGACATGTTGTTGCAAAGTTACTTAGTACAATCAATGTCTAAAGTGGACCATCAAAATAATACCCCCCCCAAAAACCTTAGTAGTTTGTACAGCTTTTATTTAGCACACATTTTTTATATGTATGGTCAAATATATAATATTTTAAACCAAGAGAGCTACAGCTGAATAGATCACTTCTTCACACAAAGACTGCATTTGTATGATAAAAATACAACAAAAAACAGTAATATTATAACTAATTTACTAATTTTCAGTAGAAAACAGTTGGTGGGTTTTTTTGTGTGAAAACAGAGATAGAACGTTTTATTTTTTTTATTTGTTATATTATAAATGTATTTACTGACACTTTTGATCAATTGAATGCCTCCTTGTTGAATAAAAGTGTTATAATTATTATTATTTTAAACAAAAACCTTTTAACAATATGTTAAATGGCAAACTATCTACTTTTGCTTTGGCGTTAATTGAGCTAAATTTATACTTATTAAAGTTGCACTAAAAATCCACTTGGCTCAGACAATCTGAGGTGAAGGGTGACCAATCATGTTGCTCCATTATTTGTCTTGGATATACAGCCTGTATACTGACTAATTCAGTGTGTGCAAACTTCAGACTGTGCTGAAATCCCCCTTCTAGTAAACATACTCGAGTACACTTAAGCAGACACGCTCTCTCTTTTTAAAAAAACATACACACCAACAGGCTGACTCTATCAACATGATTGATGCCTGCTTTCTGGCTGCCTTTCCTCCAGCATGAATTGGAGTCTGCCGTGTGTGAACACACGCACACGCACACACACAGACTAACTTTGAAAGTCAGTGTTTTATAAATCAAACCGAGGGAGGCGGGCAAGGTGGAGGGGGAACATCTCACTTCGAATTCCACCCGAAACTTCTCCAAACTTTCTTCATTGACGTCTTTCTTGTTCGCTGTAAACTTCATGTCTCATTTTCTGCCGTGTCCTTTGAGTCCTCTGCTTTTCATTTAGATCTGCCAGTGGCGGAACAAACAAAAGAAAAGATTTCAGATTCAAATCCACCTATGATGCTCCACCCAACAGCAAGGTTTCATTGATCCTTGCTTTACCCCAATCACGTCAAAGAAGGACCACTGAAGGATTCGATTCTCTTTCACACCTTCTCCCAATCTCAACTCTTCCTCAGTCCTTGTTTCCTCACACTGTTCGCTCCCAAACAGAAACAGGCAACTGCAGCGCCGTAAATTTCTCTCACCACGAGATATATCCTCATTATGGAGTGCCGGCAGGGAAACGGCTGACAGCTCTTTCTCTGCACCTGTTAGTCCTGTGCCTGTTTGCGCTCATTGACTCATCTGTAAACGGCTTCAATCTCGACGTCTCTATCCGTGCCAACTAACCCGATGCTTCAAATGTTTGCTGACTCTTTGCTGGCCCGCAGACTCTATCTATAAAAGTTTCATATTTCCTACAGGCAGTCAATTATTGCGCCGGCGTATTCGGTTGCAATAAAAACATCAGTAATCGCTCTGTCTGAATTCTCCCCGCAGGTTCAGAGCTCTCTTCTGAAGAGCTGGGATATTCGGTGACAATTATGACATTTTTTCTGCTCTCTGTCTTCAGCTCCCTCATTTTTTGATGTACTTGATCTTCTGCAAATATTGTTGAAACTCATATGGCTGCGGTTCGGTGCGTAATTGTCAGCTCGGCCATTATAATGATATAATTGATTTCTTTGTTTCTGTTTAGACAGCTTTGACCTTTTAGCCAGTTTTTATTGCAGTTATGTGAATTAAAATGTGGAAATGTTCTCATTATTTTTAACGTTGCCCATTTTCAGGCCCCTTCCCTCGTTTTTACCTCAACGTCTCTCGTTTTTCTTCCATCAGGTTCTGCTGTGGAGGTGGTGGCCTGCTTCATAAGGGCTTTATAATGATATACATCAAGGATTGTGTTTTCAGGACTTTACGTGGCAAGTCCTTTGCCTGCCGGACTGTTTCCCCTCCCATTTTATGTGGCGGTTAAATATATATCAAATCCGTCTTAATACAGTGGGAATAAAAGAACAGTAATGACACACTGTAAAGTAATACATTTCAAGCTCAGTGTTACTCCCTACGGCCTGTGTATGTGTGCGTGTGTGTATGTGTGTGTGAATGAATGCAGCAGCTGGAAAAAGCATAAGGAAGCATTAACAGGTTTCTGTGAGTTGTGCTAATGTCTGTGAATCCTGCGGTGGGATTTGACTTTGACTTTAGGCAGCCACACCGCAAATGTCTGTCTTCCTCTTTCCGAGCCACACCAGCATTCTCGCACACGGAAGTCAAAGCACCTCTAGTGTCACTTTGTGTAATGATAACACTTCCCAGAGTTCTGCTGGCTTGTGTCATCACGTAGACTGAGCTCTGTTGATGCACAACCCCTAAAAAAGGGTCCGAAAGTCAGAGATCACTAATGAAAATGCTCAATTTTGCATTTATCTAAAAACTAAAAACTTTGCCCAGTGTTCATTGTCACCAATGTATTTTATGTAAATTATTTATTTTACATTTTTTTAAACTAGTGACCTAAAAACAATAAAACATAATAATGGAATATAAACTAATAATAGTAAATACTACTACTACCACTACTACTACTACTACTACTACTACTACTACTACTACTACTACTACTAATAATAATAATAATAATAATAATAATAATAAACAGAAAATACATTAAATACACATTAAATAATTAATACAAATTTTCAATAAGTTAAATAAAATAAAATCATGACAGTGAACACTGGGCAAACACAATATTATTAATTAATTTTACATCACAATACCCCCCCCCCCCAAAAAAAAGGGGGGTTTCTTCTTCTCTTATTATTATTATTTAAATCCAAATTTTGATTATATCTAACATTGGGCTAACCTTCATTAAACAGATTTCAGTGAATATTATACAATACTGTAATAATATTAGAATAGTATTAAAATATTTTTGTAAAATAGTTTAGAAGATATTATACATCAAAATTAATAAACTATTCACAATTATTATAAATACTTTAATATAAGTGCATAATAGCATGCGTTTTTTGGTATTTTAACAACCGTTCAGGAATCCCAGTGCTGCACTGACTTTGTGATTAGATTCACAGTGTGACTCTTTTTGAGATGTAAATTCTGATATGCTCTGCATGCAATATTTTCAACGTAGTCTAATTATACTTGACCATATCACTGTAGCACACATGAAAGTTCTCCATATGGCTTTGTGTCTCTCTTGTGAATTCATGATCCCAGACATTTCACTCATGCTTGTCATTCCTCGCTCATAGTCGTCGTAGTCAAAAGCTCTAGCAGGGGGCTGAAGAAAACCACCCGGATCAGGTGTCCCATAATACCCCTAAACCACTGTAACCTGCACATCAAACAGTGTGGCGGTGGGGTTAGATCATAAACCAATGACAGGACCAATGACCAGCCACGCTTTCAAAGAACAACTGCCGTTATGGTTGTGCGACTGGAGAGCCAGTTCCTTGAGTCTGTGGTTCTCACTCCTGACCACAAGAGGTGCTAAAAATAGCTTTTTTTTTCAAGTGCAGTATACATCAAGCAGGCATAACATTATGACCATTTGACCATATGACCAATATTCCTAATATTGGTTGGTCTCCAACAATGCTTAGGTAGGTGGTACGTTTTAAAGTAACATCCACATGGATGGCAGGACCCAAGGCTTCCCGGCAGAACATTGCCCAAAGCATCACACAGCCTCTGCCGGCTTGCCTTCCTCCCATAGTGCATCCTTGTGCCATGTGTTCCCCAGGTAAGCGATGCACATGCACCCAGCCATCCTTGTGATGTAAAAGAAAACGTGATTCATCAGACCAGGACACCTTCTTCCATTGCTACGTGGTCCAGTTCTGATGCTCACATGCCTACTGTTGGAGCTTTCGGCGATGGTCAGGGGTCAGCATGGGCACCCTGACTGGTCTGAGGCTATATAGCTCCATACACAACAAACTGCGATGCACTGTGTATTCTGACACCTTTCTATCAGAGCCAGCATTCATTTCTTGAGCAATTTGAGCTACAGTAGCTCATCTGTTTGATTGGACCACACGGGCCAGCCTTCGCTCCCCACGTGCATCAATGAGCCTTGGCCGCCCATGACCCTGTCGCTGGTTCACCTCTCTTCCTTCCTTGGACCTTTGATAGATACTGACCACTGCAGACTGGGATTACCCCACAAGAACTGCAGTTTTGGAGATGCTCTGACCCAGTGGTCTAGCCATCACAATTTGGCCCTTCTCAAACTCGCTCAAATCCTTACGCTTGCCCATTTTTCCTGCTTCTAAAACATTAACTTTGAGGACAAAATGTTTTCTTGCTGCCTAATATATCTCACCCACTAACAGGTGCCGTGATGAAGAGATAATCAGTGTTATTCACTTCATCTGTCAGTGGTCATAAATGTTATGCCTGATTTGTGTATCATCATCATTTATTTGGATTAATGAGTGGTTGACTAATTACAGCCTCTTTCATTTTTAGTCTACCTTTAAAGTACACGTAAGAATGCAATAAAGATATCATGGCTTACATTTTGCTTTTGTATATGGATCTGCATTTTTTTTTTTATATATATCCATGGCATGATTATAGTAATAAAATGATGTCATCATAGTCTTAATGCTTAGCTTTGTACTGTAGGTAGTAATCTTGTATTAAGCGCTTTATACAGATTGTTTCAAAAGCTGCTGCTTTACAGTGATAACAGGACAATTATGCTTTTCACCTGTTGTTTTCTGCGTTTATTTTTATTTTTTAATTATTTTTGCTTAATTCCAAATATATTTGCTGATTACAGGTAATTATAGAAAACTAATGTCACATAAGAGGCAGTTTGTGGAAAGAATTTGATCGAATTAGAACAATTAGTGCAACTTAAGTCATCGTATCTGTCAGCACAAATCATAAGTGAAGACTAAAGTGGCTGAACGCGTAATCCGTTGTGAGAGCACGTGTGTGCAGCCATATATGTTCACACGGCCTAACATGAACAAATGGAACCGGGGGTCCATCTGAAAGCGAAGGTCTGTCCCGAACTGCCCGATGAAATATGTGAGCCGTCATCATCTGCTTTGAAGAAAAACAATCAAACGCAGAGGGAGGAATTCCTGTCCTGACAGAGTGCCATCATCACAGAGGTGCTCCTCTCTTCACCTTCACGCTCTCCCCTGTTCTCTCCCTCTTTTTCATTCCCTCCGCTCAGTCTTTTCTTTCCCACTGTATGAGAGGACTATTTTCAGACCTGCTGGGGGCCGGGTCTGGGCAGCATGTGGGCGCAGGAGTGAGCGCAACAGAGGAAACCTGAGTGCGGCGGAGCCACGGTCTCTTGGTGGATTCACGTTTTGTCCGCCTTCAGAGAGCTCGTTTTCCCTTTGACACAGCTGCATAAACTAACCAATGAGAAGACCCAGAGTGAGCTCTACTACTCAGAATTATGGGTAGTATTTGCACTTCAGAATAGTAAAGAACTGTGGGAACTTGAAAGAGAAGCTGCAGTAAGAACTATGTACAACTATTACTTACATACAATGTAATAGTCCCATGCGATTCAGTGATGGTATCGAATGGTAATGCAATATTTTGATATATACCTTGGAACTTTTTACTATATTTTTATAGAGTGTTACTTCATTGATACTCTAAAGGGGCTATACATTGTTTACATTTCCTTTTAAATGGGGAAGGGTGCTATTTTAGACAAAGAGCACAACTGCAACTTATACTATATTTCCAGTAACCTTGTCTGTTTTTGTTTTATGAGCAGCACACAGTAGTGGTATTTGGTTATAGTGTTTTTGAGGAAATCGTTCACAGTGTATGAATGACAGATTGTATGTCTGGGTTCCATTCATAATACATGCATTTATAGAACATACTTTTTTAACAGTCATAAAAGTAATTATTTACTCGAAAGAAGCACCTACTCAGATGTAGCCACTCACTTGTTTTCAGTTCTAAATGAATCTGCATTTTTTAACAAATGAATCAATCAATCAATCAATCAATGACTCACTCATTAAGACTCATAAACACTACCTACTGCCATAATCCTGCATTGAGATTCATTATTTTAAATGCCATAAGTGATGTCTGAAGGGAATATTTGTTTTTAATGACCCCATGTACGATTAAGTTGGCCTATGGAAGCTTGTTTCCACCACAGATTTTTTTTTTTTTTAGATAATTGTGATAATTGTGACTTTTTATCTCACAATTCGGACTTTTTTTTCTCACAATTTCGAGTTTATATCTTGCAATTCTGAAGAAAAAAAGAACTGCACGATATAAACTCGCAATTGCGAGTTATAAAGTCAGAATTGTGAGATATAAAGTCAGAATTGCAAGAAAAAGGTCAGAATTGTGAGTTTATATCTCGCAATTTCTACTTTATAGGGTAGACTGGGGATGGTTGTAACAATTTTGACATTTCTGTCTGCATCTTGGATTTCTTTTAAGCCAGTGTGTTCAAAATGTGATTAAAACTCTTAAGTGTCAGCTATTAGATGACTAGCTGTTATCTTTGCAGCACAAACAGAAAATATATGGTTTCGATTCAGACGCAAGGAGTGAAATGTTACAATTCAACCAGGATAGTCCGGGTTAGTTGTAACAGACCCTGGGGTGAGATGTAACATTATTATATCCACTGGGGTGATATGTAACATTATGACAAAAAAGTTTTGAAAGTATTTTTACTCAACACAGGCTTTTTATCATAACTGATGTGTGTGCATGTGTGTAACAAAAATAAATAAAAATGAGCAAATGCCCATTTTACATCCCTCCATTTGTCTTTCTCTTCCAAGACCTAGGCCAGGGGTGTCCAATCCTGCTCCTGGAGGGCCACCATCCTACAGAGTTCAGCTACAACCCCAACTATACACCTGAACCAGGTAATCAATGTCTACTAGGCATACTAGACACTTCCAGGCAGGTGTGTTAACGCAAATTGGAGCCAGGACAGTGACCCTCCTCCAGGACGAGTTTAGACACCCCTGACCTAGGCATACTTAAATTAAAAAAACTAAAAAAAAAAAAAAGGTATAAATACAACTAAAAATGTACTTGGGGTATGCTGTAATGCTTCATTTATGTAACCCAGAGTCTTGTAGCCATGAACTAGCGCACCTTACAGCTAACAACAAAAACATTAGCACTAACAACTTGCATGAAAAATATCTACAGACACACAATAAACATAATTTAACTTTTATGAGCTTAACTACAAAGCAGGAATTACCATAACAAAAATAAAGGAAGTAAAAAAAGTTACTTTCTTACATCAAAATTTGTTTGTCTAAAATTTGATCTGTCTGCCACAGGGCTCAACGTTTCTCACATGTGGAATAAGGACTTAACAGAGCATGTGTGAAGTGAAACAGGTGATTTGGAACTTGTTTCTGATTGGAGAAATCGGAAGTGTTACAATTAACCAGTGTCACAACCATCCCCGGTCTACCCCTATCTCGCAATTCTGACTTTATTTCTCGCAATTGCGTGTTATAAAGTCAGAATTGCGAGATATAAACACACAATTCTGAGAAAAAAAGTCAGAATTGCAAGTTTATATCTCACAATTTCTACTTTATATCTCGCAATTCTGACTTTATATCATGCAGTTCTGGCTTTATATAATGCAGTTCTGGCTTTAAATCTCGCAATTAGATGTTGTAAAGTCAGATTCACAGGATATAAAGTAGAAATTGCAAGATAATTATGGAATTAGTTTATATCACACAATTCTGACTTCATAACTCACAATTGCAACTTTACATCATGCAATTCTGAGAAAAAGTCTGAATTGTGAGATAAAAAGTTGCAATTACCTTTTTTACTTTTTATTCTGTGGCGGAAACAAGCTTCCATAATCAAGCCATTAGAATGTGAGGAAAATATAGAGGGAAGAACAAAATCCTAAACTAAACAAAGCTATTTATCTGGCAAAATTATTTGGCAAAAAAGGCAAACTACAGCTACAGGATTTTACTATGAAAAAAAGTATTGACTATTGCCAGACTATTGCATGTCATGTATTTTCAGTCTTATTTCTACCAGTTCCAGGCAACCCGTGTTTTTCCAACCTTCTACCCGTGAAAGTGCACTGGAACGGCAGTCAAACCCATGACTTCCCACCCTTGAACTCGTACTAGATCGATGTACTCCCAGTAACGGATGCGGTGTTTATGAAACAAATATGCAAATAACTTTAAATAAAAGGTATAATAGCTTCTCTTGCTGTATGTGTCATTTTTCCCCCTCTGTTTCCCTCAAATAAGCAAGTAAGCACCTTTGGTGATATAAATTATTGTAAATTTAGCATAAGCCTTGTATGGTCCGCCATGCTTTGTTTAGGCAGTTTGGCATGACTGCCTGGAAAGCTACAAAGTCGTGAGTCGTGGTTTGAAGTTGTAACTTACGGGCTCAAAAACCTGCCTGGAACGCAGCATATATATAGGCCTATATATAGTTGTTTATGCGTCTGTAATTTATATCTCTGAATGGTATAAACTAAATATGGTAGTATATTCGACTTAAACGTAATAGATTGACAGATAGTCTCTCTGCTTTTCATCTTCCATCTTTCCCTTCTGTCTCTTCTTAATAAGTGTTTACACAGCATGTCATGTATTTTCAGTCTTATTTCTACCAGGTATTGCCTTTGGTTTTGCACAAAAGACCCACTGTTTGTGAATGAAGTGAAACATGATGTTCCATGGCACTAAATGTTTTTATCAGGTCATCTTTAGCAGACATGTCACGGACTGTTTCATAACAAAGAGAGGAAGTATTTGTAACAGCTCGTATATCAATTTTCTGAAGGAACTTCTCTTTGAAATCTGCGTGTTTAATCCTCTGCCGATAAATCACTCGCTTCGTCATTTTTCTTTTGTTTCTCCCTCCCTTGCCATACCCCTCTTCTCTCTCTCTCATTCATCTGACATATGTTTATATTGCAAGTATTTATTGTGTGTTTTCCTTTGTAAAGTGCTGGTATATATCACTGCTGCTGGCCTCTGAGCGGAGAGGGAGGGAGGCTATCAGCACGATTGATTTGTGTTGTTTTCATTCTCTGGTGGGCTTCTCTTCATGAGCAAAGCCAAAATAGCCAGAACACACAGACACACAAACTGAGCAGTGAGATGCGGAGGGTAAGAGAAACAGAAGGACGTCCTTTTCTGCTTTATTTCTGTTAGACTGCTGTGGTCTGCACTCAAAATATGGCCGAACAAATATTTAAATCCTGACGTTAAACACTGACATCTAAGCCTATTTTTCTGCCCTGTTATTCTTATCACAGGCCACTCGGCTCATATGGGACATGTCATATTTCTAAAACGCTGAGGAAACTGTAACAGAAACCCTAGATTTGGAATCACACGATCATGCAGGGAGTGTTTAGGCATCTAATTCAAATGATGGTCAGATAAGTGCGCAGCGTGTGTGAATTCAGCTGGTGCTGACTAATCTTTGTTGCCTGCTTTTTCTGATAACAATAGAACTTTTTTTCAGTTTTTTTTTTAAGTAGTTCTTTATCCAGTAGATGTAAGTTCAAATGTGTGCACCTGACATGGACTGCATTCTATTTAAAATTACTACATTGTAAATGGAGAAGATATTTATCTTGTCCTGTCCAGCACTTTAGATTCAGCAGAATTCATTAGAACCATTTTTATTTGCTCTGTTGGGTTCTGTTCAGTAGCCTATGGCTCTTTGGAGGTTAAACAAGTTCTTGATGTTGCATTATATGTAGAACAAAAAGGGATAAGGACCCCTTCATTTCCAGATTTTTTTTTTTCTGTCAGGGCAAGTACTACATGTATGCACTAAAACAAAATATTTGGGACGTATCATTAATGATGAAATGTGTGAATATATGTTCGGATCAGGTTAAGATAAACCTTTAAGAGCATACTGTACCTTTTTTTATACTGCTCCATTGTGGATACAGTATAAAAAAGTGAGCCTATGCATCAGATTGCTTCAAAAAACGGGGTGGAGCAGTGCAAGTAATCTATTTTGTATGTCAAGTGTAAAAACTTGTATGGCTTTAATGAGAAATTTGATGTATACAGTTATTTGTCAGCTGGATAATTCACAAAATGTTGTTATTATACTGTTGTCAAACCCTAGGCAAAGTGTAGTGCATATATTGGTATAATTGTCTTTTATAAATGTTTTGCATTGTATTTTGTGTTGTCTGTTATATGGACCTTGAGTTGAATTGAATTATACATTAAAGGGGTGGTTGATGATTTCACTCTTTTAACTTTAGTTAGAGTGTAATGGTGCTGTTTGAGATTAAACTACACCTGCAAAGTTACGACGCTCAAAGTTCAAACCAAAGAGAGATATTTTAATTTAAAGAAATCGCTTTTTAAGGACTAACAAACGGCTGGTAGGGACTACAGCAAGCTTATTCACGGGTTAGTGACATCACTAACTCTAAAATTTGCATAAATCCTGCCCCCGGGAACACACAACAAAGTCCATGTTGAGAAGAGGAGTGTTGTTGTATTAGAGCACATTTGGGAGACTGCTCAAGCTGTCGCATCCGTCTTTTCACATTTATTGCAATACAGCATGTTACAAAAGTGCAATAGCATGTCATAAAAGCAAGATGACAACATAAATTATAACTGTAATTAAACTAAACTGTTCTATCTTCATGCAGCATATATATTGTCTGGCTCTGTAGGCATCTTACAACAGTTCCCGCACAAGTGATTTATAGATTATCATGACAGAATATGCTAATCAGATAGTATCTCCACATCAGCTACATAAATTCATCAAATAACTATTCAGAAATACCCTGTTGCATTCTACTTGTTGTCACTTCTTCTTGAGTCTCTGCATCATTGTCCATCTCTGGTTTGGACATCAAAGGCTGAACAGTTTCTGACATTTTCAGTGCGCGTCTGTGTGAGGTAATCTGAGCTCTTGAAGCTCCTCCATCTTCTTGAAATAGGGCCGGGAGCCTGATATTATCTGCCTGCAATACTGGAGGCTACACTTTTTGGACCACCACAGTTTCAGGACTGCATTTCTAGGACCCTAGTTTTTTTTTTTGTGAGAGCTCCATCTAGCCAACTGTACTCCATCAGAAAAGACCTGATTCAAACTTTTCCCACCTTTATTTTTAACAAAAAAGGCAAGCATGGCCATTTTAAACCCATACTTAAATTAGTTTAAATATTTCAAAAGGGTTACCAATGGGTAGGTTTAGGGTTAGGGGTTGGTTAGGACAATATATCAATTAAACTTAATCAATTAAAAAACTAAATCAATGCTATGGTCCTAGAACTGCGGTCCTAGAAATGCAGTCCTGAAAATGCAAGCAGATGCTACTCCCGGGAGCAGCAGCAGCAGCTCATTTGCATTTAAAGGGACACACACAAAAATAGCACGTTTTTGCTCACCCTCAAAAAAATCACATTTTTAACATGCTATAAAAATTGTCTGTGGGGTATTTTGAGCTAAAACTTCACATACACACTCTGGGGAGATCAGAGACCTATTTTACATATTGTAAAAAGGGACTTTAACATATTCACAGTAAAATGAAATGGAAGTAAACAATGGAAGATTATTTTATACCTGCATTTCTTTCTTCCATAAAAATATTATTATTATTATTAATATAAACCAATGAGAGACAATGACATGTGTTTTGTCTAAAAACGCATTGTTTGATTTTGAGAGCTGTGGTAGAGTTTTTCATGGTAGTCCAATGAGTTCAGAATGACATGAAAATGAGTAAATTAACACAACATTTTCATGATAATGATAAACTATTCCTTTATCAGAGGAAAGTTGAAGCCCTCTGGGGTTCTTTGAAGCACCAGCACAGATGTTTTTCTAAAGAACCATGCAAATTACAAATGTTTTCCTATGGCATCATATGAACTATAAAATGGTTCTCCTATGATCTCCTATGACATTAGACTTTTTTGGATCAATGAAACGTTCTTTTTCTTTTTTTTTTTTTTAATGGTACAGGAGATGATTATGCTGTTGCCATCAATACCTTCTCTGTTTTTTTTTTTTTTCATGGTCATCTTCACTGGCTAACTCTGGAAGCCATTTGCTATTTTAGTTCCTGCCACAGGTAGAAATATCCAAAACCATATGTATAGTTAGATCCCATGGGAACGTTGAAGCTGACTCTCCTTTCCTCTGCTTACCATCAAAGCAGACAAGAATAGTTAGCAAAAATAATTCAGTTGCCCTGGTTTCTCTCCGTGTCTTGTGCGAGAGATTTTACAGGGAACAGGCTTGCAGAACTTCAACACTGAAGGTCACAAATGGCCTCCTCCTTGAAATCATGTATATTCTGGTTTAACCACATGCTGATCCACACTCAGTATCTCTGAATCAAGAATTAAGAAAGAGTCATATAAACAAGCCAGAAACAGTTTCCAGACCTCTTCCACCTGATACGTTTCAGGTTTTTCTCCTCAACGGAGCTGTTTGCTGCTGTTGGAATGATGGAAAGCTCTGCTCTTCATCTCCTGCTGTGGACTTGTGAGCAACATCTGGATCTGGCGTGTGTGAAGCCATGCAGATGTGACTGTTGAGGAATTCACTGATTCCGCGTACCGATAGTGCACAGCGTGGACCTCAACTTCAACGCTCACTGTATACATACTTAGCATATCTGCGGTATGTAAACACGGATAATATCGTGGAATCGTTTTGAATGGGGTTTCCTGTCTAAATTTTATGGGCTTCAGTAAGGAGGGAATTCACTAAGAATAAATCGATAGCGACGTTTATTTGCACTGTCTGCGTTATTTTAGCGACCAGTTCACTAGGAATTATGCAAATCAAGTAACAACACAAACACACCCACAAAAATGGTGCTTGTCTACCCCGCACATCTAGGAAAGTATTTACATTTGGCAGCTTCATGTATTTTTACTGATAGCTGTCTGATAAAATTATGCTGACCTCCAATAGCATAATGACGGGAGTGAACTCGGACGTGTTATAGTTTCATATATCTCAGAAATAGTTATTATTTTAAATCTGTTTTTCTGTGAGATACATGTGTGTGGCCTAGTTTACATGGAATGGGCTTACTCAATCAGAAAGCTATCCAGTTTAGCAAAAATCACTAAGTAATTTATATTAAGCAGCTGAAAACAATGGCAGTGATTCAACTAATTATGCTTAATGATTTGACAAAGTGTAAAACAAGTGTACATTTTTTTATTGTGGAAAGGTTTCTTGCGTTACCAGATTTTATAAGAAGTGCATGTACAGTACCTGTGTGAAAAAAATACACTTAAAGTATATTAAATTCAATAAGAGGAAAATAATATTTTTTAAAATATTATACTTAATTGCAAATTTAATGTTATCAGACATTTGATGTGTTTTTGCGATTACATGGAAATGTATTATAGTTTAAATTAATATTAAATGCAGTTAATTTCATAATTATTTTTGACTTTAAAATATGGCCAAATGTACTGACAAGCATTTATGGTAAAATAAATGTAATGTCATTTCTGTATCTGAACTGTACTGAAATATATTTGATACACATTTGCAATGATGAAGCACATTTAAATTTAGTACAATTAAATATATTATATTTTAAAATATTATATTAAAATGTATTGTTGAATACCACACTTAAGTACTTTACATGGGCTTTGTATGATAATAAACACTTTAAAATATGTTTTCTTTCATCCAAAGCATGTCAAAAGATTATGAAAACATAATTAATTGAAATATACTTTAAAGTAAAACTTTTAATTTGACCTTACTACAATGCACACTTTTTAAAAGTGTACTTAAGTACTGTACTTTCTTATATACTTAAGTGTCCTTTTATCACAATAATGTTATATTATTTGCAAGAACAATAAAAAAAAAAAAAAAAAAAAAAAAAAAAAAAAAATATATATATATATATATATATATATATATATATATATATATATATATACTTTTAAGATTTGAAGTACACTAAAGTGCATATTCAATACAATTAAGAGCACTAACGGTAAACAAAATCAATGAAATACGGTAAATTACAAAGTACATATTTTGAAAAAACTGTTTTTACACAATATCTGCTTTTGTGTTCCACAGAAGAAATTGTTTGGATATATATGATAAAATAATATGCTAATTATTTTAGGAAAACCTTTAAATAAAACACAGCACTCTTATAGTGCATTAAGTGAATAAAACACAGGCTTTTACACTAAAATACTGTGAAACACTATGCTAAAATACTAGTGAATTCAATTAATTTACTTTGGAAAATAATTATGAACTGAAAGATCTTAGGGTAAAAACAAATACATTATCAGCATCATATGGTGGAGAAGAAAAGGGATTTTATACGTCTAGTTACTTAGGATGAAGGTGCTCACAGTCATGCTCATGTACACACTCTGCTGTATCCCATTCCATGCCAGCACTTCCCACAGAAAAGAGTGAGAAGGCGGATAGAATGCGTCAATCAGACATACCCCAGGGATGATCTGATTAGGGCAGGAACAGCAAGACAAATGCACGCGCTTGTACGTTGTCCCATGGAGCTGTCATATGCATGGCTGTGTTCACAGAGCGCTCATGCTGGCTTGTGCCCCCGACGCCTGAATCCAACAACCCACCAGAGGCTCAGCCACGCTGGCAATGAGAACGCAGGAAGTGTTGGCACAATGTGTGTGTAGGAGAGTGGAACAGTGTGATATAGGTGTGTGTGTGTGTGGAGGGGGCCAATAGTGAGGGTCCACTGAGCTGACATAGTGATGTTTTCTGCTGAATTGGAATACCTGTGTAGAGGGAGTGTCGTTTCCATTCGTCCTGGCTGCCCTTCAGATGTCCTTTACTCACTGGTCTCCTCTCAATCTGCTCGCACGTCACTTTAGTCATTTAATTAGACAGCTACAAACTAACCTCTCCTATTGGCATAGCATATGTCTGTTTAGGGTTGGTTTGACTAGCAGTTCTAACCTATTTTAAAACAGATTGTATGCTTTTAAAGTTGGCATTGAATAACAATTCACCTTTTTCTAAATACATGTTATTGATCTTATTGTGAACGATTCATTCATGCATATCTTTTTATTTGTACTTCTTTTTTTGACCTCATAGTTTTGAATTAAAATATCAATGTAGTAATGATTGTTCGTGTGGGAAGAAGGAGGCAGGAACCTCCTATTTTTATTTTATAAAATAAATCAATAAAATAAAATAATCTGCGGCAGCCCCTCACGGACGACTGCCGCCTATGCACAAAACAAACATAAACAAAACACAACATAAAATTCCAGGCCTGGCCCTCTTTCGTCCTCCTTATATGTCTCCGGGCTCCCTCATGAGAGGATTCAAGACCGATGTGACTCGCAGGTGGTGCTCATTCTCAATCCCCCACCGGTCCTGCTCGCTCCTCCCCTGTCCCTCGCCAACCTCGCCACAATCACGACTCGATCTTCCGGTGAAACTTGGCTTCTCTCTGGTGACGTATGCTGGACTTCTCCAATGATTTATTCCACTTAAACCCGCCCCTTATTTACAATCAACTGCAAACTTGCATTCAGATCTGCCTCAATCCAATGTAGCCAATCACAAAGACATCTCTGTTGATCTCTTGAACGCATTGGCCAATCAAAGGTGTTTAAGAGTCTGAATCCAGAGTATTTGTTCTGTGTTGAGTTGTACATGTTCGTGAATCCTCTCATTATAATAAACAAAGTATAGACACAATATAAATAACAGATTCATTGTACAGTGTCTTTATTGCTTCATTGATTATAATGGAACTTCAGCGTTTAACGATTTTTACTTTTGCACCCATATTTAAAACTTTATAAAATAAAGCCAGACCACCTTCAGTTCCCTTTCAGTCGGTCACGTTCGACGTACGTCGGAACTGACCGACGAATTGGGATCTGATCTCAGAGACCAATCTACTTCGAGTGTATTAAAAACGAGCCAATGGAGATTGGCATGCGATCCACGCATTCCACGCACCGCCCCGCAGCGCAGGTATAAATAAGGAAGTGGAATGCTTGATCATTGCTTTCTACTTCGGAGCTGAACAGCGAATGTTTTCCTGTTTCTACGAAGAGTGTTTTCAAGACGAGTCTTGTGAGAGGATCTACTGCTTCCAGTGCGGGTGTGACGGCGCGTCAGCGAGTGCCGCTTCAGACGGAGATCAGCTGTTGGTTCGCTGGGCGTTTTCCATTCTGAGTGCACACACAGGCTTGCACCTTTGTACTGTGTGGTGCCGCGGTCATCTCCCTGAGTGCTTCAGCACATAAAAGAGCAGTTTTTCCTTTCTAAAAGAGCAACACGGTTTGACCCTGCGTCTTTTTCAAGATGTCATTCAAACCGTGTGTTTCTGGATGCGGTCGATATCTGTCCCCAGCTGACGGTCACGTTCGTTGTCTCACGTGTTTGGGCGTTCAGCACGCTGAGGCAGCGTTCGTGAATGACTCATGTTCCCACTGCGGGAACATGACCATCACAGTTTTACGGTCCAGACTCCATTACCTCGAAAGAGGCGGAGCACCATTGCGCATCCCCCGATCTAGTGGTCCTCCCGCTGCAAAGCAGAGGGCTGCAAATGCATCCGTCTCCAAGATTGGTTCGCAGCGATCGACCTGAAGGACGCGTACTTTCATGTCTCTATCCTTCCTCGACACAGACCGTTCCTACGTTTTGCGTTCGAGGGGAAGGCATATCAGTACAAAGTCTTGCCCTTCGGGCTGTCCCTGTCGCCTCGCGTCTTCACGAAAGTCACAGAGATAGCCATTGTTCCGCTCAGAGAACGCGGCGTTCGCATCCTCAACTATCTCGACGACTGGCTTATACTCGCCCAGTCTCGGGAGCAGTTGTGCGAACAAAGGGACATGGTGCTCAGTCACCTCAGCCTGTTGGGCCTTCGGGTCAACCGAGAGAAGAGCAAACTCTGTCCCACGCAGAGGATCTCTTATCTCGGTATGGAGCTGGATTCGGTCAGCCAGACTGCGCGCCTCACAGAAGAGCGGGTCCGGTCGGTGTTGAACTGCTTGAATTCGTTCAAGAGCAGGACAGCTGTCCCACTGAAATTTTTTCAGAGGCTCCTGGGGCATATGGCATCTGCAGCCACGGTAACGCCGCTCGGATTGCTTCATATGAGACCGCTTCAACACTGGCTCCATGGCCGAGTCCCGAGGTGGGCGTGGCAGAGCGGCCAGTACCGGGTCCCAGTGACTCCTTACTGCCGCCAAACTTTCAGCCCATGGTCCGACGCTTCGTTTCTCCGGGCCGGGGTGCCCTTAGAACAAGTGTCCAGGCATGCTGTGCTCTTCACGGATGCCTCCTCCACTGGCTGGGGGGCCACGTACAACGGGCATGCAGTTTCAGGTCTGTGGACGGGACCTCAATTGGATTGGCATATCAATTGCCTCGAGTTGTTAGCGGTACACTTGGTACTGTGCCGCCTCAAGGGGCCGCTACGTGGCAAGCATGTACTGGTCCGTACGGACAGCACTGCGGCCGTTGCGTACATCAACCGTCAGGGTGGTCTACGCTCCCGTTGCATGTTCCAACTCGCCCGCCATCTCCTCCTTTGGAGTCAGAAGCATCTGAGGTCGCTTCGTGCCATTCACATCCCAGGTGCGCTGAACCAGACAGCCGACGAGCTCTCTCGCCAGTCGACACCTCCGGGGGAGTGGCGACTCCATCCCCAGGCAGTCCAGCTGATATGGGACCTCTTCGGAGCCGCACAGGTAGACCTGTTTGCCTCTCCGGACTCGACCCATTGCCAGTGGTACTATTCCCGACCGGGGGCACCCTCGGCACGGATGCACTGGCGCACAGCTGGCCCCGGGACCTGCGCAAATATGCGTTTCCCCCAGTGAGCCTTCTTGCACAGACCCTGTGCAAGGTCAGGGAGGACGAGGAGCAGGTCTTGTTAGTTGCGCCCTACTGGCCCAACCGGACCTGGTTCCCAGAACTAACTCTCCTCACGACAGCCCCTCGTTGGCCGATCCCCCTGAGGAGGGACCTTCTTTCTCAGGGACGGGGCACTCTATGGCACCCGCGTCCAGACCTCTGGAAACTCCATGTCTGGTCCCTGGACGGGACGCGGAGGTTCTAGGTGGTCTACCACAGGCAGTGGTGGACACCATCCCTAACACGTTCGCTAGATTCTATAGCCTCCGTGTAGAGCCGGTATCTTCCCGCATCCTCGCCCCCAGTGGCCAGTAGCGCTAAGTGCCCGTTCTAAGTGTCGGCTTGCAACGCCACTCCCGCCCTCTGGGCCGGATACGTGCATCTATTTTTCTCCAGTTGTGTTCCCCGAAAACGGCTAACCCTGTCGAGCTCCTCCGTCACCCCTGCGGTGCCAGATGTTGCGGCCGTCTGACGCCAGGCCTGCACCCGTATGCTTGTGAAACGTGTGTGTAGGCTGGGTTCCATATGTAGCGGTCCCCTCACGGCTACCCCATATGTGTATTCTTCCACGGTACCAGCTACCCTACTCAGCTAGCCCCGTGTCTTTCCCTTGACAGAGCCCGCTCTGTCGTCTCTGGGCGTGTTCTTTCCCCCCTGGGACCAGGCTGGAACCACCCCAGAGACTGCCATATGTTGCACTACCCTGCCAGGTTAGTCCTTATGTGTATTCTGCCACCTAGCCTTCTACTGAAGGACGTGGCTCCGCAGCGTACCATCTCCCGAGACGGGCACGCTTCCCAGCGTTATCCAATAGTCACACTGGGTGGGTCTTGCAGAAACAGCAGTGACTGACCTCCCTGCTTGGAGCCCTGACTTCCGTACCATCTAAGACAGTCCAGTGCGCTCAAGCAGGACGCTGGAAGGGCCAGCGCCCTGGCGTTTTGGTAGGGATCCCAATTCGTCGGTCAGTTCCGACGTACGTCGAACGTGACCGACTGAGAGGGAACGTCTCGGTTACGTATGTAACCCTCGTTCCCTGAAGGAGGGAACGGAGACGTACGTCCCGTCGCCAGGTGATGTGCTTCCGCTAGGGGGCCGAGTCACTAGTTCGGCTCCTCAGCAGAAAAAAGCAATGATCAAGCATTCCACTTCCTTCAGGGAACGAGGGTTACATACGTAACCGAGACGTTTTCAACTTACGGAAAAAAAGCATAACTGGCGCGACTTATGAAGACGGACGTAGCGTAAGCGTTCTGAACTGCGAGAGGCGTTACACTTTCTTTGTATATTGAATACTTAAGAGGGTCCACTGGAAGCTAGATATTTTACTATTTTTTTTTTAATTTTTCAAATTTCTTCTTTTGTAATTCCCCCCAAAAAATAATAATTATAAGGCAATACGACTTTAGAACAACATCCGGTTGACTCATTAATTGCTGAATTTGCACAATCCCATAGACAAGATGTGA
>NC_137102.1:43899659-43904659 GCF_949357685.1 Gobio gobio
GGATAATGTAAGTACACAAGTCAACAAAATATATAACATTGTTCTAGTGTTTTTTTTAATCCAAAAATATTACATATTGTGCCTTTAAGCGCATTTTACATAAAAGTTGGTAAATGCTGTGTGTGTACGTGTTTGTGTGTGTGTATGTATATATATATATATATATATATATATATATATATATATATATATATATATATATATATATATATATATATATATATATATATATATATATATATATATATATATATATATATATTGTTCCAAAGGCTTTAAAAATGTACAAAACTACACAACGTATGACTAAAAATAAATGTCATTTTCTGAGACTGAAAATCCATTTATATATATATATATATATATATATATATATATATATATATATATATATATATATATATATATATATATATATATATAAATGGATTTTCAGTCTCAGAAAATGACATTTATTTTTAGTCATACGTTGTGTAGTTTTGTACATTTTTAAAATAGTCCAGTCGTAAATGTAGTCTTTGTTTCTGCCTAAGAAAAAAAAAAATCCTAAACATGTAGTCTCACCCAAACTCACACCATTGGTCAAACTGATTTATATCATGTCTTTATGCCTAGCCCAGTTAAGATGTTCAAACATATTATAATTCCGTTTACATAACCTTTATTCCATATATATGGATATACTACATATGCTTACTTCAGACAACCTCTGCTTTCTCCCTTACACACACTTTGCATAATCTCTTACAAATCATTTGTCCTTTTTCTAAACTTTCCTTTTCTCTTTTCACTCATCCTCTGAACTTGATTCTTCTCTTCTCAGAAAGTCATCTGCCTTCTCTTTCATGTGCTCCTTCTACCGCACACACTGACTGCATCACTTCTGAACATCTCTTATCTTTCGTCCCCTTTTATCTCACTAGACATTCTTCTGTCAACTTATTCCGACTGTGTTAGGACTGCGCGGAGCTTGTCTGCGCTTTACTCTCTAAACTACGTTGTGTAAAAGGAAAAGCCAGGTCACTGCCTCACAACCCTCCTGGCTTGAACTCGTTCTGAATTTTATTGCCTCTTAATCTGTCACAATCTACAGTCAGCTCTTCCATTCCTTTGGAGCATTTGCCCTACGGAAGTCTTCTGCAAGAGGGGAAGCCAATAAAACTTAAGTATTTAATTACAACAATCCTAAGCAAACGCTTGAGTGGAAATTGTGGCTTTTTGGATGGCCGAGTAGTGATCGGCGATAAAATACGAAGCAGATGTCCGCACTTCAAAGCCTAGTCCGATGAAGACATTACTAGTTTTTCATCTTCACTTGTCTGTACAACATTCACGGGGCAACGAAAATGTTCGAGCAGGAGCTTGAACTGGTATTAGAGCTGGCCTGCAGATGCTGCACTGAAAACAATTTGCTTCAAATTTGTCTTCCTTTTTTTCCGCAGAACTCACGTCATGTGGCGAGACAGACATCACTTCACGATCATATAAAGAATCTGTTCAAACAAATCCATTTCCCAGGCTGATGATGTCCTGGAAACAGATGCACTGGATTTTAAGAATCTTCCAGTGTTCATTGTAAAGATAATTTCTTTTTTGTTATGCACTTACAGTAAGCTTTCATAGACCATTCGAAAGTAATCTCATATGACTGCAGATGTCTCAAATTGCCGTCATGATGGTTAAAACACTGAATAGCTAAAAACATCCCCTGCAGTGGATTCGAGATGGGGGGCTTTGAAAGTAAATATTTTACTGTGACCTTTCAATGGACTTTACAAGCTAGTTAAGGTATTTTAGAGGGGCTTGGCTGTTTCAGACACTTAGTTTCTTTACAATTACACAAACAGTCTCTGTGGGAGTACAGAGGCAGAGCAGGTCGACTCAATGAAGGCAGTGTAACCTCAGAGTTCACTCTGTAAATGCAAATAACAAAACAAGGGTGCAATAAAAAGCAAGACTCCTCTCCATAAAGAGAGAGCACGACGCAGAGCACGCTATGGCTGAGGTGGAAGGAAATGATCCAATGACACACAAATGTCAGCTGTAATGACCCTCCAGGGCACCCTTCAGCAGTGGCAGCTTGTTTCTCATGCAAACGAGGCCCCGGTACGTCACTCTCTCGCTCTTTCTTTTGCATCACTTTCGCATGTCCTCCTTGTCACTTTCTGTGCAGATTTTGGGACTGGCTGGAGTTTTGCAGGCATTGGGGAGGTCAGGTAAATCCTAATAAGAGGCAGTAAGAGTGATGACTGATGTTAGTGATATTGCAGGCTAAATCTGCGCCTCTGGCTGCACAACCTGACCACCAACCACAACGCAACAAATCAAAGCGGATCTGGTCTCTTATGAGCTCGGCCAAAACCAAGCACGCACTGATGCTGAACAGGATATTCATTTTCCGTTCAAAAGCATTCCCAAGTGTTTGTTATCAAAGGATGCACACAAGCCCACAAGCACAAATGGCTTTTCGGTCTCAGAGAAGGACATATATTGTCATAAATGTAGTAATTTTTACGGGCTGTCCGTTGATTTTTATTGATTTATTGCGATTAATCACACTCCTGTTGTGTGATTAATCACGATTAATCACAAAATAATTGTTAAATTAAGCATATGCCATTTATTTCATCAAACACGTTCATTTTGTCATTTGCTATATTCAGCAAAGTAAACAATCAGAAAACTGTATTTTTTGCAAGCTTCAAGGATCATTGGAGACTCCAAAAGGACACCAAATAACCAAATATAAGGAGTCCATATAATTATGTTATATAATAAATGTATACACACCTAAGCACCCATGAAAACAACATTACAGAATAAAACGTTACAGAATTCACAGAGTGTAGTGTGTGTACAGAGCAACACACTTTCATTTTAGACGAGTCAAGCTGCGATACCCAACAGGACCACACGGAGATGCCAAAAACTCCTAAACCTTTGACTGCATAAACCTACGATTACTAATCACAACAACGTACACATGACAAATCAAACATGATCCTTACGTCTGTAAATGAATGCAGCGTGCGATCAGTGATCGAGAGCACACACATACACGGTTTGTTCCTTGTGCATCAATATAACAGACTCTCGCGTGCTTACTGTACGTCACCAAAATTGCGCTCTTCAGAAACAATCACAGAACACAACAGAGCTCGTGTTTTAAAGCAAAGCACACACTGGAATGAATAATTCACTAAAAACACAATTTGAGTCTCTATTCTCTCTTATGTCTTATGTTATCAGCCTGGCCTTCTTTACATTAGCGCTGTTTAGGACTGTTTGAATGAATTCAATTACTGGATCACTGAACACTTTCCCAGAGTTTAATGGCTTAAAATGGCCTGATCACAAATAGATAAGCAGAATCGGGTTAAAGAGTTAGAATGGAAATTTCCTCCTACCAGGGTTATAAGTGCTGTATAGATGCTCAGTTTGATTGTCATAAACTCCAGACTTCTAAGATCATCTAACTGCGTGAAGAAAATGATGTTAATGACACAGCTTCATGTACTTGTAATTTATTTGTGTTAAATTATTTTAACCCATTAAGGAATTTAAATTAATCACATGCGTTAACGCGTTAACACTGACAGCCCTAATATTTTTTTTTGTCATAAATGTAGTATTTTTATTTTATATTCATTCATAGTCATTAGTAATATACACTGGCCCACCAAAAAAAAAAAAGAGAATCAAATCAAAAAGCAAGCTGCTGTTTGGATTAAATAGGCAATATTGACTTTAAAGAGTCAATAATTGGATAATTATTGCAGTGATTATTATGTTTCTAGCATGTTATTCTCTATCTTCTGCCACTGCTAATTTTTCATTTTTTAAACAACCATGTACTGTAGGAAGACACATCATGGCCATATTCCAGGATGACAGCAGCCGCGTTTCCATTACCCTTCAAATTGCAATTGCGGATTGAAAATACGCCCAATGGAAACACGCCAATTTCACAAAAACTCCCATATATTGCAAAAAAGTTTTTCCACTCGCTTTTCAGAAAATTCAGAAAAAGGAATATTTCGCAAAACTGCAATATAAACAGTTTATCCGCTTTTACAGGTCACATGGCGCACGTAAAAGTTGATCATTCTTTAAAGATGATGCGGTATGTTTGGACAGAAGATGAGACAGAGTTCTTTATTAAACTCATAAAAGGCAAAAGAATTATGGGAATTCTGGATTCCAAACAAAGAAATGCCACAATTTATCAAGACCTTGAAGCAGATAGGAGGGAGAAACGCCTAGAAACACCTCATACGTGGCCGAGCATCACCTCATGCAAGAGTCAAGTACTCTGTATTTTGAGACTTGCACTTTGAAACACATTTTCAAAAGTTTGCATTTTCAGGCCCCCAAAACAAAAATGAATGGACAAAACGCATAAAAGGTTTGCAGTTTTTAGTTGAAAATGGTGTAGTGTAAACAGCCCCTCAATTACCATTCCTGAGAATTTTGGCTCAGGAAGATAAATTATGTGCACAATGAAAATTCTAGAATTGCGCATCAAACTAAATCCCCTTTAAGTCAGACAGATATCTCCCTAAAACAAAAGGCCTTTTGAGAAAAACCAGAGCCTGTATCTATTACAAGTATTATTTTTTTTTCCTCTACCATCATTGACAGAATGCAAGTAGAGACAATTTCTCAGGACTGGTTAACTTCCAGGAGAAGTTTGGTGCTTCTTTACTGCCAGCAGAGATTGGTGATTATGACTGGCTTACTCATGCATTCTCTCTCTTGTCAAAACATTGATAAATGGGTCAAAAGTGTAGCAAAAGAATCGCCAGCGAAATGCTTTAGACTTCAAAGGCAGAAAGTTGGCGGGACATTCTCTCCGTCATGTCCTGATCGGCCTCAGGATATGACTCTTTCCAGAGCTGCTCTGCTCGATGAGGAACTGTACTTCAAAGTGACATTACTGTTTATGGTTGAAGTCTTCGGGCTTTTAGTGTTGGACAAGATACTCTGATACCGTACACATA